>NC_083582.1:43217934-43535077 GCF_027579695.1 Neoarius graeffei | reverse complement strand
TTGATTGTTGGATGAGGCTAGACCGAGGAGTCAGCCGAAGCTGCAGGTAACATGATTGTTTTCACCTGTATGTTGCTCCTTGCAACACAAGCAGTGAACTGTTGTGTGTTTGCATTGATTTTCTTTCAGTGATCTTCAACAGTTTTGGTGAGCCTATACCCAACGTGGCCTCGGATTCCTGTTTCGGGCTTACAGGAGTGAGAGGTGACGTGGTCTTTGGCTGTTGTACCTCATCTACCACAAGATTCTGTGTGTTGTCCATTCTGCAATACTTTTCTGCTCACCCAGGGTTCAAAAGGGTGAATATTTGAGTTACCATGCCTTCCTGTCAGCTTGAGCCAGTCCTTCCATTCTTCACTCACCTCTCCTGTCAACAAGGCATTTCGATCCACAGAACGTTTTTTTTTCTTCATACCATTCTGTGTAAACTCTACAGACTGTTGTCCATGAAAATCCCAGATCAACAATTTGTGAAATACTCAAACCAGCCAGTCTGACACTAACGACCATACCAGTCAGTTCCTGCGATCATATTTTTCCCCATTCTGATTTGATGAGAACATTAAATGAAACTCATGACCTTTCACATGACAGCTGATTGGAAAATTGCATGAATGATCAGGTGTTCCTAATAAAGAGGCCAGTGAGTGTCAACACCTGTCTCCAGAGTCCTCCTTTCCACCTCACACCCCCCAGCTTTACACTGTCAGTGTTGCCAGATAATGCTGACGTTTTCCAGCCCAAAATATGTTCAAAACCCGCCAAAATGCACTTAAAACCGCCCAAAAAATGTAAAATCTACTTGATGCCTATCTTGTAAAGTAAAAATATGCAGCTAAAGACCAGTATACTATTTGTAAATCGAACAACAATGCAAACAACTTCTAAATGGCAACATGAGACCACCCGTGCTGGAGGTGAAAAATCTGCTGTCTGGTACTCGGCTCCGTGTGGTTGAATCAGATTATAACTTTGCAATCATCTGCCGTGTTCTGAATCCTACATGCACCAGTCGGTGATGCACACGCATAATATTATGTAGGCTATGTTAGGCTACGATGCATATGTAACATCTGCATTTCTGAGGTTATTTATTTTTTATTTATCCTATTTGTTTTATTAATTTTATAGGCCTAGTTATTCTGCTTAATTTATTTTTGTCTACATCCATGTATTTTCTTCATCTGTTATCCTGATTTTTGTGGATTTGTTAGATTGTACCCAGGGCTTTGAACCAGAATTTTTTTCCTATTGGTTCGTTCCGAACAGAAACGGAATTTTAACATTTCCGGTTTTGGGTTCCACCATTAAATAGACGTTCCCGAACCGGTTAGAACAAAAAAATTTCGTTCCTGGAACGGTTAATTACATTCCCTGTCAGCTGTTTAACAAATGGCTATAAAATTATGTCTCTGTCTCATCCAGCTTAAGCCAAATGTAGGCTAATTCTATTACAACCTTCATTAAATAAGACAAGAAATAATTCAAAACAATTATTATTTCAAATGTTGGCGATTTGGATTCTCAGTATGTCTTCCCATCTACACAAACAGAAAAAGTGCCAAAAATGAAAGATAATTCGTTTAGTGTGTTACCAAAGGCTAGTCAGGCCCTATGCACTGATAGGCTAACAGAGGTTAACGTCATTTAATGTTCGCGAGCCTCTCATTAACGTGGACAAATATATTGATATTGTGTTTGAAATTGACGTTTTCGAATAACGATAGACTGCAATATTTACCTCTTATTTAAGATGTGGAGACGTGATAGTAGTCCACCCTCCCGCTCTCTACATTCAGTCAGCGAACGTCACACAGGAAGTGAACCCCAGCGGGTCATAGAAACTTGCGCAGGAGAAGAATGACTTTTTTATTTGTAGGCTACGGAAACTTTGAGGAACGAAATAAAAACCGGTATTAACCGGTTACCATTATTTTTAATAAGCGTTTCTGTTCCGGAACATAAAAAATAATAAAGTTTCTGGTTTCGTTTCTGTTCCATGTGAAATAGAAAATGTTCCCGGTTTTCGTTTTCATTCCTTGAACCAGTTCAAAGCCCTGATTGTACCTGTTTTATATACTTCAATTAAAAAAAATAAAAAGTTAGGCTACGATGCATGGCTGAATGTAACATGAGAAGAGAAAATGGAGAATGGATTGCATCATTCTTATTTACTAGTTTACGAGTTCAGTTTCTGCAATACATTACACACATTCATATTAGTCTTACAGTTACATCGACTTTTTTTTGTTTAAATAATACTTAATGAGATTAATGTTTATTGTTAATGATTAATTTAGGCCAATGCTAGATTTTGGTTGTTTAAAATACCTAAGGGGTACTGGGTAAACTAGGTCTATGACTTGCCTCAGTTGACCAAAGATAGCTGTTTTTCCTGATTTCCTTCGCATATTCAAGAACATAATTTGGCTTAGTTTAATATGGATTGGATGTAGACGAGTGGACGTAGATAGTACATAGAATGTGCTGCATCAAAGTCCTTCTAAGGCTATATAAAAGTGTCTCTGGCTGCATTCTCACACACAACGTTGGTGCGAAATATTTATAAACATCTGATAAAAACCCGCCGAACTAACGTCAAACCCGCCCAATTTTTGTCAACCAGCCCAAGCCATTTTTTGCCCGCAAAGTAGAATTCAAAACCGCCCAATCTGGCAACACTGACTAATGTACATGTTTGCCCTTAACTACTAAAAATGTAGTATACTTGTACTGTACTTGTAAAGTTCAGTACTTTCTTGGTGTTGCATCAGAGTTGTCGAGGCACAATATCTTTGCCCTTCTGTTAAACTGTCCAAAAAAAAAAAAAAAACCCACAACCTGACTTGACTACAAGAACATGAAAATATGATGAAACTTTTTAGCTTTGGCTCACAGATAAAGAGGGTGTTAGTAATGGATAATCTCCATAAAGAACAGGGAGTTGGTTTAGTAATGTTTTTATGATTGTGCAGTCTAATGCTTCAATTATAACCTTTAGTGCTAGGGATACACTACCGTTCAAAAGTTTGGAGTCACCCAGACAATTTTGTGTTTTCCGTGAAAAGTCACACTTTTATTTACCACCATAAGTTGTAAAATGAATAGAAAATATAGTCAAGACATTTTTCTGGCCATTTTGAGCATTTAATCGACCCCACAAATGTGATGCTCCAGAAACTCAATCTGCTCAAAGGAAGGTCAGTTTTATAGCTTCTCTAAAGAGCTAAACTGTTTTCAGCTGTGCTAACATGATTGTACAAGGGTTTTCTCATCATCCATTAGCCTTCTGAGGCAATGAGCAAACACATTGTACCATTAGAACACTGGAGTGAGAGTTGCTGGAAATGGGCCTCTATACACCTATGGAGATATTGCACCAAAAACCAGACATTTGCAGCTAGAATAGTCATTTACCACATTAGCAATGTATAGAGTGGATTTCTGATTAGTTTAAAGTGATCTTCATTGAAAAGAACAGTGCTTTTCTTTCAAAAATAAGGACATTTCAAAGTGACCCCAAACTTTTGAACGGTAGTGTAAGATCCAAGAATCTGTTGAGAGTGTCATGAGCCAACCAAATAAAACTCAAAATCAAGAGGAATTAAATGCATCCTGTATTTTTGAATGTGTTCTTTGTACGGCGCAATAATTGACTGACTGGCAGTTATACTGACAGACCTTTTATTGAGCTGCAAGAGGAAATATGGGTGCTATACATGTCAAAAGTAATGCTGACTTTAATGCCATTGTGCAGTGTACTCACCCTGTACACTGACTGATTTCTCTACAATAAATCCTTCTATGCAATAAGAGAAACGGACACAGTGGTTGTCTACAGTTTCTCGATTCTTTTCTCAGGACCCGACTGTCCTTCCCATACACCTCACTGCTTCATTTAAGAAAGTCTCAAGACCCGACTGGAATCTGGTGCTAATAATATGATTATTCTTTTGCGCTCTCTCTCTCTCGCTCTCTCTCTCTCAAACATGGTATAGCTACCTCAAATACACGAACAGTCCAGAATGCGCTTCTGATAAAAGTACTCTATCTGCTCATTAGAGAGTGGTGTGATAATATTTACATGCACCTCACACAACTGGGCAAACACAGCAATCATGCAAGCAGATAGCAACACTGTTCTCCACCTAGTTAGCCAAAAAGTTCTCAGAAACTTAGAAGCAATGAGAGTTTCCTTATGTAGTCAAGAAGGAGGGCCATACGAGGGACATTCCACCGAATGGGTGCCATTTGCTTGTTGTACCACTCCCAAATTAAACTTAATTTGTTATATCTTTTCAACACTGATTATAACAACACACATATTTAACTATTCAAAACGTGTATTGGTCAACCTCAGGCTACGTTATTTATTTATTTTTTTTACAAGGTTTGGAAGTCAAAGATGGCTGCATACTCTTTATTATGAGTAACAGGACTGAAAGTAACAGGACTGAGTTTTTAGCCTAGGATTAGCTAATACATGGAATTAAGCCACATGGCGTCATCGCTAATAGCATGACCACATTTAGCACATTCTAGTGATTTACCAAAAATCTGTATTTTTAAAATAAACAAATATCATCTAAGAAATAATTTAAGTAACAGGACAGTATGTTGACATTGACCTTATCAGTCAAAGTTAAAAAATCATCAAATATACAGAAAAGTAAATGAGAGAACTAACTTTTGGTCTTCCCATGGCCTTCAGAAGACACAGCTGATGTAACTTCCTGTTGAGCATGTGATTTATGGAATGTTCCAAATTTGTCAGACGGGGTAATATGTTTGGGTAACAGGACTGAGTGAAAACTCAGGGACACGACTAAAATGTGTATTTTAACTAAGATATTGTGGATTTCTTATGAAAAATATATATTTAAACCATGGATAGGATATGGAGTCACACAACAGTGCAAAAGAAATACTGTTTCTGAAGGATTTTAATCATAATATTTCATAGTTACCTAGAGACAACAATTCCCCTGGGGGAAATTGAGAGAGTGATGCAGTGCGTGTAGCCAGGTTTCGGTAAGATACGCCAAAGGGCGGCCGAGACATGAGCACAAAATCACCCGAAATTTCCCATTCATTTCTATGGAATTATTTGGAAAACTACACACGTTCCGCCTCTGCATCTCTATAGCAGCCCCTAAAAGTTGTGAACTTTTGCACACCGATTCCTCACACACTCAAGGTTCTTCTCAGCAGGTTTCAAGTCACCGCCTTAAACTCTCTAGCGCCACCAATGGCTCAAGGTCGCAGGCACATTTCTGATTGTAACTTTTGAACCGTTGGTCCAATTTTCAAAAACTTGGTATCCCTGGAATCCTTGGGCCAAGACGAGTCCAGTGCACCCTCTGACGTCATTTTCCGCCCAGGTAGTTTTCCCGCCATTTTGCATTTTCTGAAAATCAATTAAAATGCTTCTCCTCCCTCAGTTTTTGCCCAATTTCTCCCAAACTTGGTACATGGCAACTTTGGACTAAGCTGCATAAGAACCTTTCCCGGTGCTTAGCATTTCATAAGCGTTTGGCCGTGGCAGCCCCTCAAAATTGGCTGCGCAGACGCGAAACAGGAAGCGTGCTCGTATCTGTAAGTACAGAGTGCGGGGACAGGTAACACATGCTATTTTTTAGTGTTTTAGGTAGTTTTTATTAATCCTTACAATTATATATCTTAAATTTGAAAATCAGATCAATGTGCAGGACATTCTGCGTAATAAGGAAATGTATTTTAAAGTACATTTTTATGTGCATTTATACATATAATTTTCTAGGGACGGAAATGGCACCGATTTGGTGGAATGGCTCATGATATGATTATTGAGTCTTTTAGTGACCAGATGTGATGGTTTTGTTCTCCATGCTTTATTTTAATAAGCCACATGATAAAGCAGACAGCACAACCCACATCAAAAAGTTCTGCAAGTACCGTAGCATGCAATAGGATTCTTCTACGAGAGAGGATGAAATTTCAAAAATCTTTTGTGTCTTTAAATGTGGGTCGGATCTCAACAAGCTTGCTTCCAATGCCTGTTTATCTTTCAGATCAGGCTGCCAATCTTAAACTCAGCAATCTTTCTAAACAAACTTCAAAGCTTCACCAACCCCCTGCCTACGTTTTGCGTGTTTTTCTCAGGACCTCAGACAGATAGACAGACTGATCCAATAGATAACTTTGTCTTCTATGATCATCATCATCCTTCGACCACAGGGGTGGGCGAGATTCCCATAACTAACTCTCTCCAGACACAGCAGTCGTGCATCGCTGAACCCAGGTCTTCAATATCGATGCCCGAGTCTCTGGTGTCTGGGTATGTTAACTTTCTGGATACAACTTTGCCAGAAGGGTGCTATAGAAGGAGAAAGGAAATTACTTCTCCTGTGGCACGATGGCAATGGCCAGCAAACTGTAGACACTTTTGCTTAAGCTTCTGAGATACTCAGGGTAATCCTCCGTAGATTTGGCCAAGAGTGGCATGGTCCCTCCAGCTCATGTTTTGTGCTCTTCTTAACAGATTTGTATAGCATCCGTCAAGACAACTCTCAAGCTTGGTAGTTAGGGTCCAGGTTTCTGAGCCATACAGAAGAACTGGCTCTACTAAAGTTCTAAATGTCTTCCATAAATGGCATGCTGCATGTACAAATCAGTAAGAAGCACAAATGAGGTGAATCATTCCCTTTTACTCTCACACCCCATTTTCTAAATTAGAGCCTCATGCCATAGCAACCACAGATTTATTACTTCCTCCAAGGACATTACAGTTTCTCTGCAGTATATTTGTCTTTCTGTAAGCAGGATTGTGCAAAACCTACCGACCTGATTTTCATGAAACTTGGTGGAAGGGTGCATCATGAGCAAAGAAAGAACCCATTAAAATTTTAGCGGATCCAAGCCACGGGGCAGATCCATGAATTTAGCTTCTGTTTCACTACTGTTGCGATATACGGCATTTGGTCTTGGCGGAAGTCTGCACTCAATGCCATACATCTTAAAATCCAGCTGATGGCAGTAAAGTTCAATAGCGACAAAGTAGCCAGTGTAGAAATACAACGACTCCATATCACAATCCACATTCATGGGTACCAGTAATCCTCTGGAATATACATGTAGGCACATAATTCTAGTAGTTCTGTAAATATATCCAGATATATAAAGCGGTCGTTGATTTCCACATCACCGAAGAGTCGACTGTTGTCCTTGGTGGAGGTCTGTGCTCTCAAAGTGTCCTTCTAGTTGAGGATTATTTCTGATTTTATCTTTTGAAGAACTATGTGAAAATCTAAAAGTAAATTTGCATAAACCTACCTTAAGGTCTCTGTGCATAATTCCACAGGAGTGAATATACTCCACCCCTTCAAGTATTTTTTTTAAGATATCAGATGCTCGTTGAGAGTCAAATGTCTGAAAGGAACCTGCAAATAAAGAAATTGTAATCAGCTTGCATTTATATTCACAGATACAAATGCTGTGTCGTATGTATGTATGTATGTATGTATGTATGTATGTATGTGAGTGATTCCACGCTTACGGGTACTGAAATGGGGACATGAACTTATTTTTAAAAATTCACCTAAAACCATTTCTTTTTTTTACCATCAGGTCACAAAACATGTAATCTTTAATGAATGATATGTTAAAAGATAACTTTAATTTTCTGAGATGTAATAAAAACATATTTATATGCCAAAGTCAGAACGTAACAGAAGTGTTGTGGACATATAGATTCTCAATTTTAACAATGTAGAATTACTTTTTGAAACATAGGAAGGTGATGTTTTAGCAAATATAATTAATAAACATGTGTAGTAGAATGAACATACACATTCTTTCAATAAGATTAACATGGTATATAGCTAGATTGTAATTAATTTGTAACAGACGCGAGATGGACAATCGTAACAGAAGTAATGTAACAGACATCATTTTGGAACTCATAGGCTTGACTTTGGCATATAAATATGTTTTTATTACATCTCAGAAAATTAAAGTTATCTTTTAACATATCATTCATTAAAGATTCCATGTTTTGTGACCTGATGGTAAAAAAAGAAATGGTTTTAGGTGAATAAGTTCATGTCCCCATTTCAGTACCCATAAGCGTGGAATCACTCATGTATAAACTGAAATTAAAACTGAAAACAATGATAAATGACAACAAATAATCTTTGACCGGTATTGCACTCAAAACAATACACATTAAAAACATTATTTGATGTTTCATCTCATAAATTTTTTTTTCAAAATAAACACGTTTCAATTTTGAGTCTTGCAACACATTTAAAAAACAAAAGTTGAGATGGTAAAGCATTTGCCACTTTATAATGTTGCCATTCCTTCTCACAACACTTAGATATTTAGGGACTGAAGACAAGTGATAAAGCATTTCAGGTGTTATTCTGTCCCGTTCTTCCTGCAAACAGGTCTTAAGGTGTGCAACAGTACGGGGTCGGCTTCGTCATATTTTTCGCTTCAAAATTCGCCACATATCCTCTCTTGGGTACAGAGGGGACGGACACCTTCTTCTTCCACAGCCATGCCTTTGTAATGTGTGCAGAACGTGGTTTTGCATTGTCTTGTTGAAATCCCCCTGGAAAAGATGTCGTCTTGAAGGCAGCATATGTTGCTCCAAAATATCAATGTACTTTTCTGCATTAATGATCCATCACACAAGTGTAACACAACCCCATACCATGACAGACCCTGGCTTTTGGACTTGTTGCTGGTAACAGTCTGGAATGCCCTTTTTATCTTTGGGCCAGAGCACAAGACATCCATTTCTTCCAAAAAAAGACCTGGAAAAATGATTCATCTGACCATAATACACATTTCCACTGTGTGATGGTCCATCCCAGATGCCTCTGAACCCAGAGAACTCAGTGCATTTCTGAACACAGTTAACATAAGGCTTCCTTTTTGCATAGTAAAGTTTCAACTGGCATTTGTGGACATAACTCCATATTGTAGAGCTTGACAAAGATTTGCCAGAGTAATCCCGAGCCCCAAGTGGTTATATCAGCTATAGATGAATGACAGTTTTTGATGCAGTACCTTCTGAGGGATCAGACATCATGGGTGTTCAGCTTAGGCTTGTGCCCTTGTCCTTTATGCATCAAAATTGCTCCACGTTTCTTGAATTGTTTAATTACATTATGTACCGGGCGGCACGGTGGTGTAGTGGTTAGCGCTGTCGCCTCACAGCAAGAAGGTCCGGGTTCGAGCCCCGTGGCCGGCGAGGGCCTTTCTGTGCGGAGTTTGCATGTTCTCCCCGTGGGTTTCCTCCGGGTGCTCCGGTTTCCCCCACAGTCCAAAGACATGCAGGTTAGGTTAGCTGGTGACTCTAAATTGACCGTAGGTGTGAATGTGAGTGTGAATGGTTGTCTGTGTCTATGTGTCAGCCCTGTGATGACCTGGCGGCTTGTCCAGGGTGTACCCCGCCTTTCGCCCGTAGTCAGCTGGGATAGGCTCCAGCTTGCCTGTGACCCTGTAGAACAGGATAAAGCGGCTAGAGATAATGAGATGAGACATTATGTACCATAGAGAATGAAATATCCAAATCCCTTTCGATCTTTCTTTGAAGAACGTTATTTTCAAACATTTCAATAATTTTCTCACACATTTGTGGACGAACTGAAGATCCTCAGCTCATCTTTGCTCCTCAAAAGACTAGGCCTTTCCTGGATACTGATTTTGTACCAAATCATTACAGTCACCTGTTGACATCACCTGTTTCAAATCACATCATTATTTAATTGTTTTATCTCATTACTAGCCCTAAATTGCCTCCGTCCCAACTTTTTTTGGAATGTGTTGCAGGCCTGTAATGCAGGAATGGATGTATATTAAAAAATGAAATGAAGTCGACCAGACAAAACATGAAATATCTTGGGTTCATACAGTCTGCAATGAAATACAGGTTAAAGTCAATTTAGAAAATCACTGCTTTCTTTTTTTAATTTGCATTTTCGATACTGTCCCAACTTTTTCTGCCATTGTACAAGGAAATGACTAAAACAATAATACAGAGCAAGTAATCCCTGCCAGTTAATCATCCATTAAATTTACCTGTTGACATTGTGAGTTCTGACTTCAGTGTAAAGTTCCTTGCCTGAATCCAGTCTTTCAATGAACGCTCACACAGCTGCATTTGGATGTAAAGCATTAAGTGGAACTGAACCTGTAGAATGGACGTCAATGTCAAGCTAATGAAGAAATTAAAACATTACACAATACATTTTCTTTTCTTTGTCAGCATTGTTTGGAAGATGATGAACAACAACATACCTCCTTTGGATGGTTTTCAGCCCACTGCTGACTGCTCGTATCAACATATGACTCCTCTGACAGCGTTGAACTTTCCCACCGAAGCGCGGGGCAGGTCTCCCCAAAAGAGCGTTGCTCTCCCAGGAACGCACACGGGACAAAGTTTTGTGGGTTGTGCACATTTTTTGTGGCCCATGCCTGACTTCTCTGCCCTTTTGCCATTGTAGATCTTTGAATAATATTTGAGCCATTCTTTAGCACGTTTAAAGATTGTCCTTTTCTGTCCTTTGAACATTCAGAGTTTTCAAAAACAATGGATGATCCATTGGTGCTACTGGTGCTCTCCTCAACAAGTCTGCAAAAGAGACTCATTCTCATAAAATTGCAGTAAGCATGTTTATCTGTTCCATTTCAGTAAAGAATAGGAATGATCTTACCTTTCTGTTTGTGACGGTGTTTCTAAAGCTGGTATGGCCCCCAAAAAAGTAGGTGTACAGTCTAGAATAACAGGATAAGTACAACAGTTAGTTCTAGTCTACTAATCTGGAAGCAGTGGTGGCTCAACGGGTTAAGTCTCTGGGTTACTGATTGGAGGGTTGGGGTCTCAATGCCAAGCTGCCATTGCTGGACCCTTGGACAAGGCCCTCAAAGGTCCACAAATTTAACTGGTCAAGCAGAGTTCCAGGAGTGCCTATAACCACCCTAGGACCTTTCACTATGTCTATCACACTACATGTAAAAGTTCACCATGTAAAATTCCACTTCCTAGGTTGAAACCGTTACCGTCGTGTTAGCGACATTATCAGCAGACATGGCAAATGTTATTTTCAGAAACATAACTTTTGATTTAAAATATGAAGCTCATCAGCTGAAGAAGGGACACCAGTTGTACTGGAAGCACGTTTAAGGGGAACGTACAAAATCAGTGTAAGCTAGCTAACCATCTATCCAACAGGCTATTTGTGAGTGTAGCTCCTTCGGGATCTATTTCTACTAGCGGAGCAAAAATAAACAGAACATTTGGCCATATTGTGTCTGAAATGTCACGCAATATAAATGTCCTGTTTATAGAACTGCTGTATAAAAGCAATATCAAACTCACAATCATGTGGTTATAATAAATATCGGCATGGCTGTGACTGGCTATGGCACCCAGCCTGCAGGCTCGTGTCTACGGCCGAATTATAGCTGTGTAGATATTCAGTATAACCGCACGCTTGTTCATGCAATATTGCTTCATTAGAAACCATTTGTTTTATTTAGTCTACCCTACAGACATGTACACGCAGAGTTTTATTTTGTGTTACGACCTTTGATGTAGAAAATCAAGTAAGCATCAGATCAAGTAAAAAAAAAAGTCAATTAAAAAAATAAACCCAGACACTCTTATGAATGCACATACATGAAATAAAGATCAACCTGCGGCGGCAGAATGGTGTAGTGGTTAGCACTGTCGCCTCACAGCAAGAAGGTTCCGGGTTCGAACCTTGTGGCCGACAGGGGCCTTTCTGTGTGGAGTTTGCATGTTCTCCCCGTGTCTGCGTGGGTTTCCCCCACAGTTTAAAAGACATGCAGATTGTACAATGGGGCCACTGTAATTGGTGCAAGCTGTAGTGGTTTCCAAGCCATAATGTATGTATATATAAAGATCTTGCTATGGCAAAAAGCTAATAAATTAAATTAACCTCAACGGAGATAAATAATGAAATAATAATAATAAATTATTAATTTAAATCTTGAGATTATTAATGGAAACATATATTCATGCTAAAACACGTGAATTGTATCTGTAATCATTAATGAAAATTACGAGAAAAGTTAATAATTTAATAAAACAATCACATCACTTCAAATAGGCCAGGGCTGAACATGCATGTTTAAAATCTTCGGTTTGAAACTCCAGAGCTGGCGTTCTCAATACCTTGTGTAACACTATTCTAGGAACTGACAGATGAACAAAGAGGGCAGAATTAACTTTTGCTTGCAGGAGGAAAGCCAGATATGAGCTAAAAGTGTATACTTAATACAAGTGATTTACTCTTCACAGCAGGCTGCACATGCTCCATCCATGCAGTGTGATATCCAACAATGTTCCGATGCTGAAGACTGGACAAAACTTTAACCTCCCGTAAGACCTACAACAAATCATTCATAAAATGTTACATCTTACATTTCTACATGTGGGTCGTAGGTATACAGGACAAACTAAATATGCTGTTCTACTTCATCAGGACATCACGTTACCTTCATACACTCACTCCTCGTCACGTTATTGATCAGAATCTTTTTTACAGCGTAATCCTGTCCATCCAACTTGTTTTTCACCTGTGAAAGACAATGAGTAAAATGTCACGAAAACATAAAAAGCCATTTAGAAACCAGGATACAGTATGTGTCATAGATTACAAAACCTTAAAAACTTTTCCATATGATCCTCTGCCCAATGCTGAGATTTCTTCAAATTCACTGAGGTAGCGAGACGTTTGGAAAAGACCGCCTTTTGTTCTGAAATATAAAAAGATACTAAAAGATCTACTTAATATACTTTAAATGTCCATATAAAACAAATACACCAACAAAAGAACTGCGTAACTGTTTACCATCTGTGATCTCCTCACCTTAGCACAGGGTTTTGGCTATCAGCATTTAGGTACACTTGATCCTGTCAAGAAACAAGCAAACAAACAAAAACAAAAAAACCATATTGTCTCCTCTTTTCTCTAAAAATCTAAGTAATAACTTGGCTGTTCAGGTTACTGTGTTTACCTGAGGAAACAGTGATGAGCTGGCTGCATGCAGGAGCTCAGCGAAGGCCCGGCTGTGCTGCAGTCTCACTGTGCTGAACTCATCACTGACGGCCAGCGGAGAGAGGAGGTTCATTGCTGCTAGTCGCTGACCAATCACTAAAACAGGCCAAAAAACAAACAAACAAACAAACAAAAACTAACTTAAACAGAGAATTAGAAAGTGATGCAACAACATTCAGAAAAACGGCAACTAGCCATTGAGAAAAAATACTATTAATAAAGTAATTACTAGTTTGTCTACATTAGGGAAACAGTGATGAGTTTCTGTTTTCCAATTTTCAGGTAATATTTCATTTCAAACTTGAACCGATAAACATGAAAGGGATTCAAAATATACCCACACAACTAATACGATCGGTGTTGAAGGAAGGAGGATATAAATAAAAATTTATATGCAAATTATAAAAAAGTTATAATGTCCTGCTGCATAGAGGTAAATATCTCATCTCGTTATCTCTAGCTGTTTATCCTGTTCTACAGGGTCGCAGGCAAGCTGGAGCCTATCCCAGCTGACTACGGACGAAAGGCGGGGTACACCCTGGACAAGTCGCCAGGTCATCACAGGGCTGACACATAGACACAGACAACCATTCACACTCACATTCACACCTACGGTCAATTTAGAGCTACCAATTAACCTAACCTGCATGTCTTTGGACTGTGGGGGAAACCGGAGCACCCGGAGGAAACCCACGCGGACACGGGGAGAACATGCAAACTCCGCACAGAAAGGCCCTCGCCGGCCACAGGGCTCAAACCCGGACCTTCTTGCTGTGAGGCGACAGCGCTAACCACTACACTACCGTGCCGGCCCGAGGTAAATATTATTTTGATAAAGATTAATATCTACACTTGTTCTATTGTGTACTTGAAGAAAGTTCTGTTGGACCTTTATAAAAGATTTTTCATTTTTTATTAATTTTTTTTAAATAAGGAATGCAAGAAGATTAAATTATTTTCTTATTTTGCAATGCTTTTTCTTTAGAAGGATATAATTATACACCATACATATATACCTGTATATATATATATATATATATATATATATATATATATATATATATATATATATATATATATGTGTGTGTGTGTGTGTGTGTGTGTGTGTGTGAGAGAATGAGATAGATACACCTAATTCTTTTTTTTTTTAACTCAAATTTTATTAATTTTTGGCAAAAAAAAAAAACAAAGACAAAACAAAACAACATTACAGAACATATTACAGGGTCAGTGGGGTACATGTTATTAATAGTCCTCAATTGTCTCTGACATCAGTCCAAGTTTTCAGTGGTGCCTCTGCTTTGGGTTTTATAATCCATCCATTTCTCGCATTTCTTATCAAATTTTGTTTGTTGAAGTCTCAATATATAAGTAAATTTTTCCATGTTGATTATCTCCTCCACTATGTCCAGCCAGTTCCTCCGAGTAGGAGGGTCCTCTCTACACCATTTCCTGGTAATTGCTTTCTTGGCCGCAGCCAATAGAATTTTTGCCAGATATCCATCTTCGTATTGTACATTTTCCTTTGTCAGGTTACACAGGTATAATATCTCACATGACTTTGGTAATTCATATCCCAGTATCGTTTTCAATTCTGCCCACACATCATTCCAATAGTTTCTTATTTTAGTACATTCCCAAAAAACATGAGTGTGACCTGCATTCTGCTCTCCACACCGTCTCCAGCATGTTTGTTGTGTAGTTGTAATTTTGTTCTTTCTTTTGGGAGTGATAAAGAACCTGATCATATTTTTCCAACAGAATTCCTTCCACATCCTGGAGCTGGTGGTGGTTCGCTGTACATCACATATGTTAAGCCAGTCCTCATCAGTTAACAGCATTTTACTTTCTTTCACCCATCTGTCTCTCACATACAGTGTAGTAGTTCCTCTGCTCCTCTCTAGCCCTTGGTACAGTGCCGAGACCACTCTTCCAGTGATGTTTCTATAAGCATTACACAGTGTTATAGTTACTTTATTCAACTCCTGGGGAAGATCTGGTTTTATCTCTTTGTCAAAGAAGTCTCTAACTTGGTAATATCTAAACAGGTCGCAATCCTCCAGTCCATATTCCCTCTTCAGTTTTTGGAAACTTTTAATTTTACCCCGATCCATTATTGTACAAATTGCTGTAATCCCCTTGTCTATCCATTGTTCATAGCTACTATCCATTACCCCTGGTTTAAATTTAGAGTCACCAATCAGCCAGCTCAAAATTTTTGTTTCACTTTCTAACTTGTATTTCCTAATCACTGTGAACCAGATTTCCAGAGTGAATCTAGTAATTGGATCAAGCATATTCTTATATTTTTTAAACATGTCCCTGTTTGCAATCATACTTTGGATGTGGTATCCCTCTCTTTTTAATTCTATTTCTTTCCACCTTGCAGTATACTCAGGGTCACACCAATACACCAAAGGCCGAGTTTGGGCAGCATAATAATATTCTAAGAGGTTTGGTAGGGCTAACCCGCCTTTGTCCTTGGGAATCTGAAGAGTTGCATATTTTATCCTTGGTCTTTTCCCTGCCCAGATGAATCGTGAGATTTTTTTGTTCCATTCTCTGAATTGTGATGTGGGGATTTCTGTTGGTAATGATTGGAATAAGTATAATATCCTCGGTAAAACATTCATCTTTATGATTTCTATTCTGGAGCTAAAATCTAATGTTAGCGCCTTCCATCTTTCTATATCTTTTTGAATTTCTTGATTTAGAGTCCCATAATTAATTTCGTACAGTTTTGTTAAGTTTCCACTAATATTTACACCTAGATATTTCATTGTTTTTGCTTTCCATTTGAATTTATATGTTTGTTGAATGGCTTGGGGTGGGTTATAGTTAATGGGTAGTACCTGTGTTTTTGTCACATTGAGTTTATATCCCGACAAGTAATAAAATGAATCCAATCTTTCCATAAGTCTTGGAAGACAGACATCTGGTTGTTTTAGACTGATTATAACATCATCTGCAAATAGACCAATTTTATGTTCTGTGCC
This sequence comes from Neoarius graeffei, assembly GCF_027579695.1. NCBI lineage: Eukaryota > Metazoa > Chordata > Actinopteri > Siluriformes > Ariidae > Neoarius > Neoarius graeffei. The sequence goes on along the minus strand of NC_083582.1, from coordinate 43,519,008 downwards.
CTTTACCTCTATCCCTGCTATATCATCATCTTCTCTTATTGCCTGGGCCAAAGGTTCTATGTAAATTGCAAAGAGAGTTGGCGATAAGCAACAGCCCTGTCTAGTAGATCTTTCCAGTTTGAACCAGTTAGTGAGGTTACCATTTATTTTAATTCTAGCCTTCGGGTCCTGATAAAGTGTTCTAATAATGTTAACGGAGTCTGCATTAAAGCCGAATCTTTCTAGAGTAAGATATAAAAATTTCCAACTGACGCTATCGAAAGCTTTTTCTGCGTCCAAACTGAGCAGCAATGCACTTTCTCCCTTTTTTTGTACTTCTTCAATTATATGTAAAGTCCTCCTTATATTGTCCTGTGTTTGGCGTCCCTTGATAAAGCCACATTGATCTTCATTAATTAATTCTGCCATAAAAGTTTCGATTCTTTTAGCTAGGATGGTTGTGTATATCTTGTAATCACAGTTTAATATTGATATAGGCCTATAGTTTTCACAGAATTCCGTATCTTTTCCCTCCTTGGGTATCACCGTAATTATCGCTTCTTTCCAAGAGGGGGGGATCTTGCCTTTTTTTAAGGTTTCATTGAAGGCTGCTAATAACATTGGGCCCAATTCCTTTTTAAACATTTTGTACCATTCTGCCGGGAAGCCGTCACTCCCCGGAGCTTTATTTGATTTCAACTTATTAATGGCTTCTTCCAGTTCCTTTACTGTGATACATGAATTTAAACTTTCGTTCTGTTTCTCTCCTATTGTTGGTAGATCTAACGAACTTAAAAAGTTTCTTATTACTTCCTCATCCGCTGATTGTGGTTGTGTATATAGTTTTTTGTAGTACTTTTCAAAGACATTTTCTATTTTTCCTGGTTCAAATTCTAATGAATTGGTTATGGGATCTCTGATTTTATGAATTGTATTCATGAGTTGCTGTTTCCTTAGTCTCCTAGCTAGTAATTTTGAAGCTTTTGGGCCTGATTCATAATAAGTCTGTTTTAGAAATCTGGATTTCTTTTCCACTTCGTCTCCTAGTATCTCATTCACTTTTGTCCTCACTTCCTTGATTTGTTGAAGTAAACCTGTATCATTCGAGTCTTTATGTTGTTGCTCTAATTTTTTCAGCTCTTCAATCTTCATCTGATATAATTTCCACCTATCTTTCTTATTAAATGCTGCTTGAGATATTAGTTTTCCCCGCATAACTGCTTTCATGGCATCCCATAGAGTAGTAAAGTCTACCTCCCCATTATCGTTCTCTTCCTTGTATGTATTTATTTCTCTTTTGATGTCCTCAACGAATCCTGGATTGTTTAGTACACCAACGTTCATTCTCCATATTGTATTCCGTCTCCTGCTGATCATATTCAGTGTCAGGTGCAGAATACAATGATCTGACAGGTCTGCTACTCCAATCTTACACTCTTCTATTCTAAATCTATCTGCTGCATTCATAAAAAAATAATCTATCCTTGAATAGACTGAGTGGGGAGCTGAGAAGTATGTGAAGTCCCTTTCGAATGGATGTAGTTCCCTCCAGACATCTGAAATTCCCAGCTCTGTTAATACAGTATTTAAGTATCGGGACACTTGAGTTTTGCTATTTTTCTTTGCGCTAGTTGTGTCCAAATCCTGATTCAGTGTATTGTTAAAATCCCCTCCACATATCAGTATCCCTTCTATTTCCTGAACAACAACTTCAAATAAGTTCTTGAAAAAACTCATCACTGTCCGGAGGTGCGTAGACATTGACGAGTGTAACTAATTGATTTCCAATTTTCCCTTTAACCAAAATGTATCTTCCTTCCTTATCTTTAATTTCCTTTAAGGTCTCAAATTTTGTTCCATTCGGTATCAATATCAAAACCCCCCTTTTCCTCCCATTTTTGAATGAGCTATAGTATGTATTTTTAAATCCCAGTCTTTTATATTTTTCATGCTCTTGATCTGACAAATGTGTTTCCTGTAGAAAATTAACCTGTGCTCTTTCTTTTTTTAGTTTTGCTATTACCTTCCCTCTTTTCATTGGGTTACTTAACCCGTTCACATTCAGAGACACCACTTTAAGCTGGCTATGTTGCGTCATCTCCACTCTTTAAGTTTCCCTCTTCTCTCCCACTGACACCTTTAACTCGAACAACAATAAGAACTCTAACTCCAGAACAATGCTTCTGATAACAACGGGCCTCTTCAATCATGCCCGTGCCCCTGTTGGTAGGAGAGGGGAAGGTCCCCCAGTAATGGGGGGGGCCCCTCACTAGAGGTGGATAGAGGTCCTGCATATAGACCCTCTTGCCTTCTAGTAGTGTCCAACATTTCTCTGCGTTCCCACTCCACCAGTCAAAATGAAAAGTAAAAAAAGGCCTAGTAGTATATAGTAGTAAATTTGCATTTAAACTCTGTATTTAACAATAAACAAATGGATAAACAAAGATTATCTCCTGGGGTATTGAAATGACTTTGTCTCTATTTCCGCATCTTTCCCCCCCCAGCCCCGACGTTATCCCAGGAACATATTACCTCTCTTTTACTCATAAATATCCAGGTCTGCTCATTAACGTACTGTACTATATAGCTAAGATATGGTGATGGATCACTTATTTTGAGATGAGACTTTATGCCCGTCCGGATCTCCCATTTCAATCAGATGTTTCCTCCATCTTCAGCTCTCCTGAACTCCTGCAGCCTTCCTCTGGTGCGTTGCGTTAATCCTCCACACGCCCCTGGTTCCCCGATGCGTTGCCATGACCATGCCGCCTGAATCCGCTGCTCCATCGTGCGCTCCTCACCAGTTTCCTTCATCTGTACATCCATTCCCCTTTTCCTCATCTCTTTCGCTGCTTCTCGCGCACTGTTGTAGAGCCGAGGCCCATCGGTCCAGTGGATCCTGATCTTGGACAGGGGCGTTTGGAACCGGATGCCTTTGGCCTTGAGGGTCTTTTTGATCTCCATATACGCTCTGCGTTGCTGTACCACCTCGGCCGCATAGTCGTTGTCAAAGTACAGAGACGAGTTGTCAATTTTTACCCGCTTTTGCCAGGCTTTCTTTAATATCATCTCCTTTGTGTCAAACCGGAGAAAGTTTATGATTATGGACCGGGGAGTCTCCCCGGGACCGGGTCTCCTCGCTGCCGCTCGGTGTGCTCGTTGGATCAGCAGACTCGTTCCCTCCGGCAGAGCCAGCTCCCTCTGTAGTAGCTCCTCGACAAAGCGGGTGACCGAGTCCCCCTCCAAGCCCTCCGGGACTCCAAATATCCGTACATTGTTCCTCCTGGACCTTCCCTCGAGATCGGTTAGCTTATCCTGTAGCTTTCTCTGCTCACGCAGTGTTGTCAACAGAGCGTCTTTAGCTTCCAAGTTATATGCCTCTAGCTCAGGGGTGTCAAACCTGATCCATAAAGGGCCTTGTGGCTGCAGGTTTTCATTCCAGCCATGCAGCAGCTCACCTGACTTGGCTCATTCAATCAACTGAACTGTCTTCACACAGTCAAATACTTGCAGCCACACCCACCCTTGATTAAAGGGTGGGTGTGTCAGTTGATTGAATAAGCCAAATCAGGGTGCTGCTGCATGGCTGGAATGAAAACCTGCAGCCACACGGCCCTTTATGGATCAGGTTTGACACCCCTGCTCTAGCTCCTCGATGCGTGTTTGCGCCTCGCTGAGACTTTTTTTCTGATCTTGTAGTTCGTCTTTGTTTACCTTAAGCTTGTTGTAAACTTCTTCTTTAAAATTAGCAAACTCCTGTTTAAAACTCGTGTTGAGTGCTGTTATGTCGTTTTTGAGTTCACGGATTTCTTTAGTCATGTCCGACAAGTATTTGTGTAGTGCTGGCGTAACGACTTCGGTTGCTGCCTCGCCGCCATTTTCCCCTGTTTCACCGCTTACCTCCATTACGTTAGTCTTTTCCTGTGTTTTCAGAGTTTTTCGGCCTTTCTGGCGTGTCCCCCCGCTCATCCCTCGTAACTTCTATTTGAATTTGGTTTATCGTTAGTTGGGGGGAGATTTAATTATCTCCGACTGGTGGGAGCTTCAAGCTACGCCGCCATTCCTCTCATCACTCAACCGGAAGTCTCGATACACCTAATTCAATGGTTTTTCTTTATTATTTTCTGCACTGTAGAACAATGCTGAAGGCATCAAAACTATGAAAGAACACATTGATGTATGAATTATGCATTAACAAAAAAAATGTAAACAAAGCAAAATATTTTATATTTTAGATTCTTCAAAGTAGCCACCTTTTGCTTTGAGGATGCTTTGCGCAATATTGGAATTATCTTAACCTGCTTCATGAGGTAGCGACATGGAATAGTTTTCCAATAGTCTTGAAGGAGTTCCCATATATGTTGAAGAGTTGTTGGCTACTTTTCTTTCACTCTACGGTTCAACTCATCCCAAACCCCCAGTGTTTTCCCGCTGACTGGACGCACGTTTTCAAAATGACAAACCGGTTCAAAATTAAAATTCTTTCGACCAACTTGCGTATCTTTTTGTGGATGTGTCCTTATAATATAAAGAACATTACAGGATGACACAAAGATATGAAGTTTATTTTCGAGTGGTGAACATATTTCATGAGTGAGCGAAGCAAAGCCAACATGTGATGTTCTTTTTATTATATAGACACATTCACAAACAAAAAGTACCCAAGTTCATCAAAACAATTCATCGATCTCCTCACGAGTGATGATATTGAAAAATATGTTACTGCATGTTCCGGATGTACAACCCCGATTCCAAAAAAGTTGGGACAAAGTACAAATTGTAAATAAAAACGGAATGCAATAATTTACAAATCTCAAAAACTGATATTGTATTCACAATAGAACATAGACAACATATCAAATGTCGAAAGTGAGACATTTTGAAATTTCATGCCAAATATTGGCTCATTTGAAATTTCATGACAGCAACACATCTCAAAAAAGTTGGGACAGGGGCAATAAGAGGCTGGAAAAGTTAAAGGTACAAAAAAGGAACAGCTGGAGGACCAAATTGCAACTCATTAGGTCAATTGGCAATAGGTCATTAACATGACTGGGTATAAAAAGAGCATCTTGGAGTGGCAGCGGCTCTCAGAAGTAAAGATGGGAAGAGGATCACCAATCCCCCTAATTCTGCGCCGACAAATAGTGGAACAATATCAGAAAGGAGTTCGACAGTGTAAAATTGCAAAGAGTTTGAACATATCATCATCTACAGTGCATAGTATCATCAAAAGATTCAGAGAATCTGGAAGAATCTCTGTGCGTAAGGGTCAAGGCCGGAAGACCATACTGGGTGCCCGTGATCTTCGGGCCCTTAGACGGCACTGCATCACATACAGGCATGCTTCTGTACTGGAAATCACAAAATGGGCTCAGGAATATTTCCAGAGAACATTATCTGTGAACACAATTCACCGTGCCATCCGCCGTTGCCAGCTAAAACTCTATATTTCAAAGAAGAAGCCGTATCTAAACATGATCCAGAAGCGCAGACGTCTTCTCTGGGCCAAGGCTCATTTAAAATGGACTGTGGCAAAGTGGAAAACTGTTCTGTGGTCAGACGAATCAAAATTTGAAGTTCTTTATGGAAATCAGGGACGCCGTGTCATTCGGACTAAAGAGGAGAAGGACGACCCAAGTTGTTATCAGCGCTCAGTTCAGAAGCCTGCATCTCTGATGGTATGGGGTTGCATTAGTGCGTGTGGCATGGGCAGCTTACACATCTGGAAAGACAGCATCAATGCTGAAAGGTATATCCAGGTTCTAGAGCAACATATGCTCCCATCCAGACGACGTCTCTTTCAGGGAAGACCTTGCATTTTCCAACATGACAATGCCAAACCACATACTGCATCAATTACAGCATCATGGCTGTGTAGAAGAAGGGTCCGGGTACTGAACTGGCCAGCCTGCAGTCCAGATCTTTCACCCATAGAAAACATTTGGCTCATCATAAAACGGACGATACGACAAAAAAGACCTAAGACAGTTGAGCAACTAGAATCCTGCATTAGACAAGAATGGGTTAACATTCCTATCCCTAAACTTGAGCAACTTGTCTCCTCAGTCCCCAGACGTTTACAGACTGTTGTAAAGAGAAAAGGGGATGTCTCACAGTGGTAAACATGGCCTTGTCCCAACTTTTTTGAGATGTGTTGTTGTAATGAAATTTAAAATCACCTAATTTTTCTCTTTAAATGATACATTTTCTCAGTTTAAACATTTGATATGTCCTCTGTGTTCTATTCTGAATAAAATATGGAATTTTGAAACTTCCACATCATTGCATTCCGTTTTTATTTGCAATTTGTACTTTGTCCCAACTTTTTTGGAATCGGGGTTGTAATTCGTATGAAAAATACAAGTGGCGTATTGCCCAGTAAAACGTGTGTCTATATATAAGAATACATTTATTCTATTCACATTCACTGGATATGAGCAATCACACGCTCTGATTGGCTACTCTACTACTAGGATATTAGCTCATATACTGTGGGTAGAGAGAAACAAAATGGCGGCATGTTGCTGAACCAACCAAGGACGAAATAAAAACTCTCCTTGAAAACAAACCCCAAAAATACAAAAAAAAAAGCAACAAAATATGGAATAAAAGTATTTGATGATAAGAACGTATCTTTTTTTAATTTTTCAAGAATTATTATTTTCCCATTTTTCACAAATTGCTAGTTTAATTCGCTGTTTTGTCTACATTCTAAGTGAAAATGATTTTGTCAGACGTTTTGTATAAAGATTTTATTTTCTGAATTTGCTGAAAATAAAAATGCTGTTTCTCAAAATCCAGCGAATGTGGATAGAATAAACGTCGTACATGGCTTATAGCCTACTCGGCGCTACACACCTCATCGGTTATCAGCTCATGTACGACTCGATTTCATGAGCTCAGACAGTAACTAATAAATGATAAAAAAAAAAAAATACAGTAAATAGCCAGTAATCCATTTTATGTCATGAACCGCTCAACTAAGTAAAGAGAAACGACATTCGTCATTACTATAAGACATGAAGTGTCTTTTAATGAATAAAAATAAGGTCCATCCTATAAGTAAAAGGCAGAGACCACATTTTATCTTTATTTATTAATGATAAAACAACCACTACTTTAACTGCTACTATTTTTAATATCAAGATGTAAACAGGCCTAGACTATGTGCATTAAATACTGAAAATTTTAAGTGTGCTCATGGTGAATTATACTGCTTGTATGGTCTTAAAAGAAGACTGAGAAACCTGAAAATTAAAAAAAAAAATTTAAATAGTCATAATAAATGTCATACTTTCCTGAAATATTGATTGATAGATGATGTTATTTAAGGAACTATGTACAAAAACACTGTAGATACACTGTAATTGATTGAAATGTCTGGTATGAAAACTTGGATCATACAGTCAGCTACAGAATTATTGGCACCCCTGTAAAGTGTCAATGAAAAAGTTGTGCTTGTCTCATATTTATGGTGTGAGGTTAAGCTACTTAATCATGAGGCCATTTTTTCAAAACTGTTTTTACCTGTATTTCTGGAGCTGATTCTAGACCCTGATTAATCTTGAAGCTGTGAAACATGCCTACCGTAGTCCCTATTCAATTAAGCACATAGCTATCAATGTAGCAACACTGCAACTGCTTTTGTTAACGACCTTACCTTTAAATAACATGCGAGATTGTGCAGGGTCTCTCTCGTACACAAAGCACAAGTGTTCGAGCAGCGATCCCAGCAGCAGTTGGTTAGGGATGGCCGAGGCAAACTCCTGAATGGACGGATATGGTTTTGCTGCCATCAACACCTCACAGTTATTATCCAAGTCTGAGGCTGTGTAAATACAAAACGGAGAAATGAAGGGGGGGGTGTTAAATCATATTGCTATGGCACAGGGGTGAGCAATGTGTCAAAGATATACTGATACTTAAAGACATTTTCACAAGTCACTACATGTAAATCACAATGTTTACAAGTCCTATGAAAGTGGGAACACTTCAAAATTTTCAATAATCCTTTTATTAAATATCTAACAGCAAATTATTTTTTAATTTGGAAAAGTTAAACATTTGTCAAAAGAATTAATTGTTACAAATCTTTACAAAAAAAAATTCATATGTACAAAATATTACGTGTCTGACAATGTTAAAGGTTTTTTTAACGATACCCACGACATTTTAAAAATGTACAGTTATGTGAAAAAGAAAGTACACCCTCTTCCAGTTACATGGTTTTACCAATCAAGACATGACAAAAAAATTGTCTGATCCTTACCAGGTCCTAAAATTACGCAAATCTAACCTCAGGTGTAAAGCAACACACGACAGATTCCACCATGTCATTATTTATTTAACAAAAATTAAGTGCAAATGCAGAATCCATGTGTGAAAAAAGTAAGTGCACCCCATGATTCAATAGCTTGTAGAGTCACCTTTTGCGGCAATAACTTGAAACAATTGTTTTCTGTATGATTTTTTCAGTCTCTCACATCGTTGTGGAGGAATTTTGGCCCATTATTCTTTACAACATTGCTTCAGTTCATTCATGTTTGAGGGCACTTGTTTATGCACAGCTCTTTTAAGGTCCCGCCATAGCATTTCAATTGGGTTGAGGGCTGGACTTTGGCTTGGCCATTCCAATACCTTGATTCTTTTCTTTTTCAGCCATTCTGCTGTAGATTTGCTGGTGTGCTTGGGATCACTGTCCTGTTGCATGACCCAACTGCGGCCAAGCTTTAGCTGCTGGACAGACGGCCTCACATTTGCCTCAACAATACGTTGGTATACAGAGGAGTTCATGGTTGACTCAATGACTGCAAGGTGCCCAGGACCTGTGGCTGCAAAACAAGCCCAAATCATCACCCCTCCACCACCATGCTTGATGGTTGGTATGAGGTGTTTGTGCTGATATGCTGTGTTTGGTTTTTGACAAACATGGCACTGTGCATTATAGCCAAACATTTCCACTTTGGTCTCATCTGTCCAAAGGACATTGTTCCAGAAGACTTGTGGCTTGTTCAGATGCATTGTTGCAAACCTAAGCCATGCTGCCATGTTCTTTTTAGATAGAAGAGGCTTTCTTCTGGCAATCCTTCCAAACAAGCCATACTTGCGCAGTCTTTTTCTAATCGTACTGTCATGAACTTAACATGCTAACTGTGGCCTGCAGAGTCCTAGATGTAGTTCTTGGGTTTTTTGCAATTTCTCTGAGCATTGCATGGTCTGACCTTGGAGTAAATTTGCTGGGACGTCCACTCTTGGGAAGATTGGCAACTGTCTTGAATGTTTTCCACTTCTGAATAATCTTTCTCACAGTAGAATGATGGATTTCAAATTGTTTAGAAATGGCCTAATGACCCTTCCCAGACTGATGTGCAGCAAAAATTGCTTCTCTAAGATCACTGCTGATGTCTTTCCTCCTTGGCATAGTGTTAACATCCACCTGAGTGTTCCAGACCAGCAAAATGCCAAAACTTCTGCTTTTTAAGAGGTGGCCACACTTGCTGATAATCAATTAATCAACTTCATTTGATCAGCAACATCTGGCTGCTAATTGCCTTCATAATTTCTATGGAAGCAGTAAGGGTGTGCTTAATTTTTCACACACTGCTACTGCATTTTTGGCTTACTTTGTGTTAAATAAATAATGACAGGGTGAATATGTCATGTATTATTGGTCATCTGAGGTTGTATTTGCCTCATTTTAAGACCTGGTAAGGACCAGCTGATTTTTTTTTTTTATTATGTCCTGACACTTAAAGCCTAGACTTGAAAGAAGGTATATTTTCATTTTCACATGACTGTATTTGTATGTAATTTATCACAATATTACGGAAGCCGCGAGAGGCCCTTCATATAATCTTTTTTTATTCACCTTGTTATCCCGAGATAACGACATAATTAATTCAGGATCTCGAGAAAACAACACAACTAATTCGGGATTTCGAGAAAACAAAACCGTTATTCCGAGATCTCGAGAAAACAAAACAATTATTCCGTGATCTCGAGAAAACAAAACAATTATTTCATGATCTCCGCTGGATCACTGTATCTCCGTCAGTAGAGACCAAGCCGGGCCAGTCTTCTGTGGAGGTGCCGCGGACTAATTTTGAAATTATCCCTTATTAAAAGACTTAATGCAATCTCTCCCTGTGTCAACCCCTGATCAAAATATTGCCTTATTAGGTGATCGATTATTCCAGACATTCTAATGACCAAAGTTGCATCTATACAGAATGAGAAATAGCCCCAAAGTCAGCATATCACAAGTCTCTTGGCGCACCTGAATGAACCATTTCTCAGCTGTTTACTCGAGATCATGAAATAATTGTTGTTTTCTCGAGATCACGAATTAGTTGTGTTGTTTTCTCAAGATCCTGAATTAATTATGTAGTTATCTCGGGATAACAGTTTTGTTTTCTTGAGATCCTGAATTAATTATGTCGTTATCTCGAGATCCTGAATTAATTATGTTGTTATCTCAGGATAACAAGGTGAATAAAAAAAAAGGATTACCTATATGAAGGGCCTCTCTCGGCTTCCGTACAATATCTATACCATTAAAAAATCCAGTCCCAAAACCAGGAAATCACTGTTTAAGGCCTACATATGTACAAATTACTTCTAAAAATGGTACAACACAGGCACAGTATTTGACTTATCCATAGCTGGATTTAAGAAAAACAAACATGTTGTCAATGAACACAGCAGACATGGGTAAAGCCACATTTCTTACCTGCAGCGATAAACTTGGCTATCAAACTTGCAATGTCTCTTTGTTGTGACTCCATTTTGGCTTCTGCTACATTCACATTAATTTATTGCAAGTGCATCGATTGATGCTAAGTCTTCACTGTACAGCGATGAGCAGGGCAGGGACAGGCATGCTTATCAGCATGAAACATGTTATTCCCCACCTCTAGGGAGTTTCACAACAAGATTATGAGGGAAAACATATACAAGATCTATTATGCAAGTTTTATATTGTGTAGCCCCTGTGTAAGTAATATTTGTTATGAAGTTCTACAGGGGTGCTTGAAAGTTTGCGAACCCTTTAGAATTCTCTATATTTCTGCATAAATATGACCGAAAACATCATCAGATTTTCACACAAGTCCTAAAAGTAGATAAAAACAACCCAGATAAACAAATGAAACAGAAATATTGCATTTGGTCATTTATTTATTAATGAAAATGATCCAATATTATCTGCAAATGGCAAAAGTTTGTGAACATTTGCTTTCGGTATCTACTGTGGCCCCCTCGTGCAGAAATAACTGCAACTAAACATTTCCAGGGACTGTTGATCAGTCGTGCACATCAGCTCGGAGGAATTTTAGCTCATTCCTCGTCCGTACAGAACGGCTTCGACTCTGCGATGTTGGTGGGTTTCTTCACATAAACTGCTCACACAACATTTCTATTGGATTAAGGTCAGGGCTTTGGCTTGGCCATTCCAAAACTCTAACTTTATTCTTCTTTAACCATTCTTTAGTAGAATAACTTGGGTGTTTAGTCACTGTCTTGCTGCACGACCAACTTTCTCTTGAGATTCTGTTCAAGGACAGATGTCCTGATATTTTCAAAGTAATCTTTACTGTCATTTCAACCATATACAAGTATACAGAGAGACAAAATAGCAAAGCTCAGGGTCCACAGTGTACACATCGTTCAAATAAACCAAGATATTGTGTTCAGACAGACAGTTCAGTGCAATACACAAGTAGGACTGAATGTAAATGCACATTTATATTTACATTTGTGCAGTACTTTTACAATTGTGGAGAACAGCTTAGACATGAGTACATAGTACAATAGCAGCACGGATTCGTAACTCTAGAAATATAGAGATCAGTTATAAGAAGATGATTCTAACAGTACAAATAAATAATATAAATGATAGTAGTAACAAAAGTAAAGACTAAACAATAGGGTTTTCTTTTTTGCAGTTAACAAAGTACAATATGCATACTCAGAGTTCAGAGCATGACTGTCAGTCCATGTGCAAAATAGCCCTTTGGATAAAGTGACCGTGCGCAAGTATAACTAGGATTATGAGGGGGTTGTGATCTAGTACACTGAGGTAGTGTGGAAGATCCTGGGAAGCAGTGTGGTGTTGAGGAGCCAGCCAGCCTGGGGGTAAAAACTATCATGCAACCTGGCAGGTCTGACTCTGATGCTGCGGTACCTCCTCTTACATGGCAGAAGTGTGAAAAGTCCATGTGAGAGGTAGGAGGGGTCTTGCACAATGCTGCAGGTCGTGCAGACACTGCATTTGCAGAATGTTTCTTCAAGTGAGTGAAGAGGCAATCCAATAATGTTCTCCGCTGTCCTCGCTATCCTCTGCAGGTGCTTGCAGTCAGACATGTTTCTTTTAGAATTTGCTGGAATGATTCAGGATTTACTGTTCCATCAACGATGGCAAGCCGTCTTGGCCCAGATGCAGCAAATTAGCCCCAAACCACGATACTACCACCACCATGTTTCATAGATGGGATAACATTCTTTTGCTGGAATGCAGCATTCCCCCCCCCCCCAAACATAACGCTTCTCATTTAAACCAAAAAGTTCCATTTTGTTCTCATCTGTTCACAAATTTTTTCCAATAGTCTTCTGGCTTGTCCACATGATCTTTAGCAAGTTGTAGTCAGGCAGCAATGTTCTTTTTGGAGAGCAGTAGCTTTCTCCTTGCAACCCTGCCATGCACACCACTGTTGTTCAGTGTTCTCCTGATAGTGGACTCATGACCATTAGCCAATGAGAGAGAGGCCTTTAACTGCTTAGAAGTTACCCCGGGTTCCTATGAGACTTCGCAGACTATTAGATGTCTTGCTCTTGACGTGATCTTTGTTGATCGACCATTCCTGGGGAGGGTAGCAGTGGTCATGAATCCTCTTCAACTGCATAAACGTGGACTGGTAGAGTCCAAACTCCTTTTCTGGCCTGAGGAACATTAACAGCTCCTTTTCAGAGTGCCTCAGAAATCTCCTTTTTGGGGTGTCGTGGCTCAGGTGGATAAGGCACCATACCATAAATCCGGGGACCCGGGTTCGATTCCGACCCGAGGTCATTTCCCGATCCCTCCCCGTGTCTCTCTCTCTCCCACTCACTTCCTGTCTCGACACTGTCCTATCCAATAAAGGTGAAAAAAGCCCCAAAAAAATATCTTTAAAAAAAATCTCCTTTGCTTGTGTAATGATACACTTCCACAAAAAAGTGTTGTGAAAAACAGACTACTTCTTCTTCTTGGGGTTTTATGGCAGTTGGCAAACAACGTTATGGTACATTACCGCCACCAACTGGTATGGAGCGTGGATTGGGATATCTAACGAGACCTTGTCTGAATGTCTCATCTCATCTCATTATCTCTAGCCGCTTTATCCTGTTCTACAGGGTCGCAGGCAAGCTGGAGCCTATCCCAGCTGACTACGGGCAAAAGGCGGGGTACACCCTGGACAAGTCGCCAGGTCATCACAGGGCTGACACATAGACACAGACAACCATTCACACTCACATTCACACCTACGGTCAATTTAGAGTCACCAGTTAACCTAACCTGCATGTCTTTGGACTGTGGGGGAAACCGGAGCACCCGGAGGAAACCCACGCGGACACGGGGAGAACATGCAAACTCCGCACAGAAAGGCCCTCGCCGGCCACAGGGCTCGAACCCGGACCTTCTTGTTGTGAGGCGACAGCGCTAACCACTACACCACCGTACCGCCTTATCTGAATGTGAAAATAAATTAAAATAATAATAATAATAATTCAAATTCTCTCCATCAATTTTGCTCTTCTGAGATACTGTAACAGAGAAAAACAGACTGATAGATTCCTGTTCTCTAAATAAAACTGGGCACACACACCTGATTGTGATCCTATTGATTGAAAACACCTGACTCTAATTGACCTACGCCTTCAAATTAACTGCTAATCCTAGAGGTTCACATACTTTTGCCACTCACAGATATGTAATATTGGATCATTTTCCTCAATAAATAAATGACCAAGTACAATAATTTTGTCTCAGTTGTTTAACTGGGTTCTCTTTATCTACTTTTAGGACTTGTGTGAAAACCTGATGTTGTTTTAGGTCATATTTATGCAGAAATATAGAAAATTCTAAAGGGTTCACAAACTTTCAAGCACCACTGTATACATCAATAAGTGTTCTAAACTATTAGAAATGCAATGACATCACTCATAAATAATAAATCAGAGTTCATTGCTGTGGATTAGGTTATGGAAGATTTCTGTAGGTTTGCGTGTGCCTTCCCAGGACACGTTATTTAGATCATCAGCTAATTCACTGGGGAACAATTTGAGAAAAATATTCTGCTGAGTTAGATTTTTATGCTGATTAAAACTAAAATTGGCATGCTGATTCCAAAATTGCAGTCAGTTTTTTTTCTAGCACGTCAAGTTTTTTTCTCCACAGCTTACCCTCCAGATAAGTAAAATTCCACTGTAGTAAGACCATTTGAAGGTTATGGAAGAACGTTATCAGGGTAGATGGGATGTACATATGATGGCTGACTATTGTTGGAGCATCAAACGCAATAGTCCTCAAGTTGAACACTCCAGAAAGAGCTATAAACGCAAATTTTTACCTTAACTACTTGCACACAATTATAATTACAGTAGCCATATCCTTTGTAAAAACATGTGTTAAATAAACATTGCAGTCATGCCTGTTTCTTTCATATTTCATTGTATGTCAATATTTGTAAATTTTTATAAAACAAGCACATATCTGTTAAGTACAGTATTTTTCATATTTTTTTTAAGAAAACAGGGATCCTATAGTTCAAAAACCTGACGTGATAGAGAAAAACTGAGATCAGTTTTGGATTCCGCACCCAAAAATTAGTTAAAAACAGCTGTCAGACCTAACTCAACAAAACCTGTGTTCCCCATAATTATCAAGCCCATCATGACCTGCGTCAAGTCTGTTACACTCCGGGGTGAAAAATTTTCAAGTAATTGAGAATTTTACACTCAGTACTCTCCTTAAGTTTTATTTTGGAAGATCTGTACAGTACTTTACTCAAGTTTTATTATATTGAACATTTTTTCTACTAAAAAAAATATATATATCATTTTTACTCCTTATTTTTTTCCCCTTCAGTGTACTGGTTACAAATCTCAAACACTGAGGTTTTTCTTTTTTCTATCCTTTGTTTTTTCTTCCTTAGTAAGATGTTTTCTTTTAACAGAGTTAGAGATGTCTCTACTGAGATGACAAACAACTGAGATAGGCATGAACAGGCTCTCATCGGTTAAATTTACCTACTGTATAACCTTTACTTGAGTATATTCAAATATAGATCATTTTCAATTTTGAATCAGTTTGTTTGCCTCCACACTTCTGCCTTTAATTGAGTAAGATTTGATAAAGAACACCCACGTTTGAGAGTTTCACTTTTCCACGCCTGGTTATACCAGTGAGAGATGCTCAGCAGTTTGAACTAGAGAGGCGGCTACAATTCTCGACAGTCCATAATTATCGACACCTTTTCAGATTTACCAATAAAAATTTTTTACATAGGCGAGTCAGTTACAACAGGTATTATTGGTTAATTAAATCAACTGGAAGACCCCCCTCGCCCTTTGATCTTATAGTCTGATGGCACAGCTTGTTACCAGAGATGGAATTTTTTTTTTTAGCACGATCAGCAATTTGAGGAAAACCTGGACGTTATCATCGCAGGTAAGCATGGTGGAAAGATCATGGACATGTTTTTACTGATCAAATTCACTGATATTTCATGATCTCCTTGTCAAAACCTACTTAGTTTCTTACTCTTTCATTTGACAGTCACCATATTTTATCTAAACGCGCGTTTGAGAAGTCATGTGAGGTGTCGATAATAGTGATCACTTTCACTGGTGTGTTCCACCATTATCGACACCCTGTGGAATTAAGTGACATTTACAACTGTTATGGCTCGATCTTTGTGTAACATTGTTGACGTAGTTGAAGTACTTTACAAAAAAAAGCCCTGTGATTTATAATACATTTTTTTCTGATTCATAACAGAATGGAATGTTTATAGAGTATTTGGAATCCTATAGCAATAAATAGAATTAGACCAGAATTAAATTCCTAGCATATTAAAAAAAATTACACACTTGAAATACAGATTTTTCTATTCTATTCAGAAAATAGTTTTTACAGTTTGTTGTAAATATCTACCACATATTACAATATCAGTAGAAATTTTATATTTTCATTTGAAGAATTACATGCAAGCTTTGACCTGAATTTTCATGTCGTTACGATGTCAATTGCCTGTTGACATTTATTGGTAAACTACAAAACTAGAAATTAATACAAACAACAAATAATGATTAACAGAATGTGATCTACAAAAATACTTCGAAAGTGGAACAAAAAGATTTTGACACGTTAAACATTATCAGTTCATTTGTTTACAAACATTAGAATTACTTCCTCGTTTACATAAGCACTGACATCGATATATTTATATAAAAAGATTTGTACTAAATATAAGAATAAATAAAACAAATTTTAAATAAAAACTACATTTATCTTAATACCACATACAAATTAAAAAAAAAAATACATAGGGCCAACTTACTCAATTCTGATTGGTCAATCAAGGAGGGCTTTTTTCCTTAACACAGGGCCGTATTTCTGAAATGCTATTGGCTAGTTCATTGCTTGGTTATGGTTACAAAAATTAGCAAATTTTGTCAACAAAATGGCTGACTCTGCTGATTCAGCAATGCTGTGTTTCGCTATGACGAAGAAATGATAAACCAATTGAAAGCTGCAAGCGAAAATGAAAATACCAAAAAAAAGTACGAATTTTTGGCTTTCCGTGTTTAAGAAATGGGCCGCAGAAAGACAAATAAACGACTCTCTAGTGGCATATGAATGCTGTGAGTTAGACAAGGTGCTATCGCAGTTTTATGCAGAAGTGAGGAAAGAAAATGGGGAAAACTACGAACCAGACTCTCTTAAAGTAATGCAGGCAGCATTGGATCGGCATCTGAGACGAGAGAAATATCCGGGATCAATCCTGAAAGATGTTACTTTTCAAGAATCACGAAAAGTCCTCGAGGGAAAAGTGAGAGATTTGCGAAAACAAGGAATGCTTTAGAAACTGATTCAAACGTGCCCCGATTGGTTCAGAAAACGTGAATGACAAATGTTGTGAACTGGAATGGCTTCCGAAGTACGAATTTGGACCCATATATTATAAACAAGTAATCGTACGGTTCCTCGTAAAATTAAGGATCAATTTCACTTGTGATTTCAAAGTTTTGAAATTGCCCTCGTTGCTTCGCGACTCGGGCAATTTTCAAAACTTCGAAATCACTGGTGAAATGAATCCTTAATTTTACTTGGCCCCATACAATTACCTATACTAAACAATCATCTGGATGTTGATAACTGTGGACAAAAGGTGTCAATAATTGTGGAACGGTGTCATGTGATCTGTTATGCTAAGTAATCAGGAATCAACTCAATTTTTTTCCAGTGGAAGTTTGAGTAATTATTCATGCACAATTTACGTATCTTTTCTACAAAACTAAAAACCTTTTCTACTTTTGCAATGGCCGAAAGATGGTTAAGGTGTTGATAATTGTAGCCGCTGCTCTAGTGTTTAAAAACTATCTATCTATCTATCTATCTATCTATCTATCTATCTATCTATCTATCTATCTATTTGCAGGGTATCCCCTGGGTTCTGCAAAACACTCAATTTTTTTCAGTGGAAGTTTGAGTAATTATTCATGCACAATTTACGTATCTTTTCTACAAAACTAAAAGCCTTTTCTACTTTTGCAATGGCCGAAAGATGGTTAAGGTGTTGATAATTGTAGCCGCTGCTCTAGTGTTTAAAAACTATCTATCTCTCTATCTATCTATCTATCTATTTGCAGGGTATCCCCTGGGTTCTGCAAAACACTCAATTTTTTTCAGTGGAAGTTTGAGGAATTATTCATGCACAATTTACGTATCTTTTCTACAAAACTAAAAGCCTTTTCTACTTTTGCAATGGCCGAAAGGTGGTTAAGGTGTTGATAATTATAGCCGCTGCTCTAGTGTTTAAAAACTATCTCTCTATCTATCTATTTGCAGGGTATCCCCTGGGTTCTGCAAAACACTCAGGTTTTTTTCAGTGGAAGTTTAAGTAATTATTCATGCACAATTTACGTATCTTTTCTACAAAACTAAAAGCCTTTTCTACTTTTGCAATAGCTGAAAGATGGTTAAGGTGTTGATAATTGTAGTTGCCGCTCTAGTGTTTAAAATCTATCTATCTATTTGCAGGGTATCCCCTGGATTCTGAAAAAAACTCAATTTTTTTCCTTGAAAAATCAAACCGAAGAAGTATTCTTCACTTTTTCTTCACTATTTTTTCTTAGTGACCGACTTATCAAAGTGAACTTAATACAGGTTTATACAAACCAAACTGACACAATTCAAATATTTGTACAGATCCAGCTCAGCCTCTCCATTACATATACAATTTGGGCTCCACTCCAGTCTCTAATAAGAAAGATTGGATTTTGGGCGCCCTGTGCACCATCACACTAAAATAAACCTCTTTAGTTTGAGCTAATTGAAGGTTATTTTAGCAGGGTATTAATTATTCGGAAGAGATATAAGGACTCCCCTTACCATTTAGTTCAAAACAAAACTTGATTTACAATTGAACAGAGTCGAGAAGAGTCTGGGAACAAACAGTGAAGGAATCCGATCTTCCGGTTGATTTAAGAACCGAATACAGAATGACGCCGTTTTACATCATCCGTTCGCCAGGGGGACTCGAGCCAACACCCGACCCGACCCGACCCGACCCGCACCGCGCTGCAGCTGCCCGCCGCCTCGCGACACTTTCACTCAGGGGCTTTAAAGCTCGACGCTCTTTGTGTGTTGTTGATTTTTATTGGTCACAAACACGTGTTTTTTTTTTTTTTTACACTCTGGCTTTTCCAGAAAGGGGATTTCTTAAAAAAAAAAAAAAAAAAGGGGGGGGGGGGAGAGACTTATGATCATGATAAAGATGACACATACACTCGTCATTGTGACGACTGCTAGTCATTTTCTCTTCGTCACCAGACTTACCAACTTTTCAAAATTCTCATGGGGGAGAAAAGTGCATGAAAGACATTTTCAATTGGACGAGGGAATGATGCGCGGTTGAAACGATAAAAACTGGATCCCAATTAATTGCAAACCATTTGAAATTTATACAATTAAAGAGTTTTTGAATTGTTGATATTGTTCTATCAATTACTCTAGGTTATGGGATTCATGTATCAGGCATGAGAGAGCTCAGAGTGAAAAATCTGAAATAATAATACTCTTGTCTTGAATTTTAATATAATAACAATGAAAGGGAAGTCTGCTTAAATCAGATTTCTAGCTGAAAAACCTCCTGCCTGAATATTGTATCCATACAGAGACCCGCAGAAAATAACACAAGTGATGCTTTAGAAGAATGTTTATCATTTCTTAAAATAGTCACAGTGAATGAAAGTATTATTGGATTGCATCAAACGTATTTTCCTTCTGTAAGCTCATGTAAAACTAGAGAGAACTATAATATCATATTAAAATTAAATTTTAATAAGATTTGACCAAAATAGTAACAACTCAGGTGGCACGGTGGTGTAGTGGTTAGCGCTGTCGCCTCACAGCAAGAAGGTCCGGGTTCGAGCCCCGTGGCCGGCGAGGGCCTTTCTGTGCGGAGTTTGCATGGTGTCCGTGTGGGTTTCCTCCGGGTGCTCCGGTTTCCCCCACAGTCCAAAGACATGCAGGTTAGGTTAACTGGTGACTCTAAATTGACCGTAGGTGTGAACGTGAGTGTGAATGGTTGTCTGTGTCTATGCGTCAGCCCTGTGATGACCTGGCGACTTGTCCAGGGTGTACCCCGCCTTTCGCCCGTAGTCAGCTGGGATAGGCTCCAGCTTGCCTGCGACCCTGTAGAAGGATAAAGCGGCTAGAGATGATGAGATGAGTAACAACTCAGTTAAATAAATACTGCAGTGTCTTAGTACTACTAAAATGCATCTCTCTCACTAAACACTTTCCAACAGAATTTTTAAAAAGCACTAGAAATCCTATCAAAATCCTATCGGAATGCATCAAAGGAATTTGCTCATTTGCAAACTTTGAAAGTTTTCAAACAAAATTTAAAAATGGCACTATAAATACTACCATACTATCAAAATATACTCCGCAAAGAAATTCACTCGAATGCAAAATTTTAGTCCGACCAAAATACACTCGCTAGTAATCTTTCACTTAAAACCTCAAAACTCTATCAAAATCAATCACTTTCCAGATAATTCACTTGCAAACTTTGACTTAAAACTTTCAAACATAAATTCAAAATAGCACTAAGACACGACCACACTATTCAAATACACTCACCAAACAAATTCGATAGTTAAGGCCACCCGACCCAGCGTTAAAAATTTTCCAATTGGAATAAATTTGCGAGACCCGGATGTAAACATACAGACTTCTAAACTTTGACCTGTGCGGTCAGTGAATTGCTTACCTGGCAATATGCATTGGTCTGGCTGGTCGAACATTTGCTTATCCATGGAAATTCATTCTCCCATGCAACCTGGTATTTGCATTCATATTTTTGCCGTTTGGTATTGGGTTTAGTGGCCATGATGAATGATTGCTTGTAAAAAATGTTGGCCAGCCTGGGTGAATCCTACATTACGGAAGTGACCGTCGTTCTGTTCGTTGATTGGTTAAAAATCAGTTGATGTCAGCAGTGTTTCTCATACGATTCTGATTGTACATAATCGGGAGTAATTTTAACTTGGCGCTAGGGATTTCCCAAAACCGGGAGATTATCCAGTTTTTAACAAATACAATTGGGAGGCGGGAGACGGAGGCTAAAATCGGGAGCCTCCCGCCGAAATCGGGAGGGTTGGCAAGTATGCGTCACTGATGGATTATGCTCGTAGTCATGTCAACAAACATGATCCAATGTTTGCAATACAATACTGGGTTCCAGTGGGACCCCAGTACTGCATACATTACCATTATATAATAGATTTTCTTTATGTATGGAAATACACAGCATAAACAGAATGAGGTACTAGATCAATATTGGGCAGGTAGGTTTCCTTATAGCTCTTTATAAATGGCAGAATATTTTTCATAAGAAAATATCATCTCATAATAATACAATATTGTTGTTGGCTCCTTCGATCTCGAAAGATCATGGTGATCTGCGCCAGGGGTCATCCATCAGTTGTCGAGTTGCAGCACCTAGTATGACTGTATAGGCCGATGCGTGAGCCGCATGGTCTGCTACAGTTGCTGCAGGTGAAGTTGCTTGGTTGGGTGTTGTTGATGCGGTCTGCAGTCTTCGCTGTCGTCGGAGCCTCCTCTCCCCCCCCACCGGATCTCTCTCCTTTCCTCGGCTTCCCCAAGGACGGCCTTGGTGGTGGACCGCCAGCCGGCACGGTCTGAGGCCGCTGTCTCCAGGTCTACAGAGTTGAAGCCGCCTGCCCTCAGGTCGCGCTTGCACACGTCCTTGTAGCATAGTGCGGGTCATCCTGTGGGTCTGGAGCCTGTGGCCAGCTCACCATACAGCATGTCCTTTGGGATGCGGCCGTCGTCCATGCGGCTGATGTGGCCTAGCCAGCGCAGGAGTCTCTGAGTCAGCATGGCAAACATGCTGGGCATCCCTGCCTTGGCCAGGACATCGGTGTTGGTGACACGGTCCTGCCAGGTGATGCCCAGAAGTCTTCTGAGACAGCGCATGTGGAAGGCGTTCAGTCTGCGTTCTTGGCGGGAGTAGAGGGTCCATGTTTCGCTTCCATAGAGGAGAGTGCTCAGCACACAGGCCTGATACACTCTCATTTTGGTGTTGGTCATGAGCATGGTGTTGTCCCATCTCATAATAATACAATATTAAGTCATCATTTTGAGAAAATATGTTCTCATTAACAGGAAACAGTAAATCATTATGATGACATGACATACCATCTAATATTAATGAATCACAATGTTATAATTAGGAGATACATTCTCAAGTATTATTGCATACTTGAGTATTGATTTTTTTTTTTGTGACGGAAACAGGCTTCCATAAAGGTATGGAAGGGTTTCTGAGATTGTGAAAGCCGTGTATGTAGTGTCTGTGTACCTGGTATGAGTGTGAATGAGAATGTTTATGTGCCCTGTGATGGACTCATTGTTGTCTCTTGGTAGTCTTCCTGCCTCACTGTTCCATGATGGTCTTTGGATCTTCACCAGAGCAGTTACTGAAGATGAACTACTACTACTACTTGCGGCTACTCCTGTTAGGGATCACCACACATTTGATCTGGCATAAGTTTTTACACCTGACGCAACCCTCCTCTGGGTTTGAAACTGGCACCAAGTATGCACTGGCTCATGCAGCCTCAGTGGCTGGGTATTTTTATCTGATCACCATATCTTTGATCTGTCAAAGGAAACCCACAGAGAAGTGAGGAGAACATGCAAGCTTCATACAGAAGTCGACCTTGAGGTTCGAACCCAGAACCTTCTTGCTGTGAGGCAACCGTGCTAACCACTGCACCATTGCTGAAGATGAATGAATGAATGAATGAATGAATGAAATGTTCCCCCTGTTCATTTACTTAGGTGTTGAAAAGCCCTCAGAGACACTCATAGCAGCACCAGGTCCGGATCACTGCACTGGACCACAATGTGGTGGTCTGTTTCAGCTGATGGATGGAGTAGAAAGGGAAACTGATGTAACCCAGTCACTAATTTTATATCTAAAAGGACATACCTATGGTAGTTATGGTAACAGGAGTGTATACATCATGCTAGTTAAGTGAGAACACACCTAACATAAAAGGAGACTTTAAATCACGTGATCTTTCTTTATCAAGTGACTCACTGTCAAACCGGACGTCCTCGTTGTCCTGTATCAGCTCGAACAGTCCTGCACCATGTGGTCCTGTGGCCCCCTGCAGCATAGTGTGACTGTTCCTCATTGAACCACCTGCAGCTCTAGAACCTTCTTCTGCCATGACACGAGCTGTACTTCATAAACTCCTCACTTTATAACGGTTTTAAAGCATCGAGGTCGTCCACTTTCGATGCTTCCATCAAGTGGTTTAACATACTGGATAAACCAAGCGTTACAAACCTCTCAGTCAACAACGAACAGCAACTAAAAAAGTCAACAAGCTCCTTGGCATGACACCATGTTGACAGCAAGGGAGCGTCTCAAAAGGTCCAGACTTCATCATGACACAGTCTCAAAGTTCTCACTCGCTCTTATGCTGGCAGTTTGAACAAACAGATTTACAACCTCACTGATTTTTCTCTTTACTTTTACAAGGGGGGGAGAAATTGTTTATAAGCTATAATAAAAACTATCGTGTTGTACTACAAATTGACAAATGGTTGTGAGTTTTTACACAGTCCCTAATTGCTCACTGGATGATGAAACGTTTTAAAATAAAGTCTTAGTTACAAATTTAATAACCTTAACCCTCTATGGTGCGGTGCAACATTACAAATATTAAATATTTGTATGATCGCAATAGGTAAAAATAAATTAAAAAAATAAATTGTAATGTTGCATGATTACAAAAATTTTTTGTAATCATGCAACATTATAATTTATTTTTTTATTTATTTTTACCTATTGCGATCATAATGCGTACTATAGAGGGTTAAAAGCAAAAATGTCATACTAGCAGTGATGGGAATAAAATACAATTCTCAACAGCATACTACGACACATACAAAACACTTGAACTATTCGTTACGCGCACAATGTATGACGACATTACTTCTTGGGTTTTATGGCGGTTGGCAACCAACTTAAAGGAGCATTACCGCCACCAACTGGGCTGGAGTGTGGAACAGGTAGATATTGGATTAAATTAAAAAAATTATATATATATATATATATATATATATATATATATATATATATATATATCCTCTGGGCTAGCCCAGTTTCTTTGAGAAATCTGAGAACAAAATGATATATATGGCTAGATGCCTTACCCAAGATGCCAAGTAGATTAAAACTGCTGTGTTTCACTGTGCTTAATGACTGACAAAGGTTTCTTCTTTCTTCCTCATACTGCTTGCAGTGAAATAAAACATGCTCTACTGTTTCCAGCTGGCTACAGTAATCACTGTTTCCTGTGTGATGTTTGCCTATTATTTTTAGTGTACCGTTAAGCCCTGTGTGACCAATTCTTAGATGGGTTATCATGCTCTCATCTTTCCTACTTCTACCTTCCATTCTTCCTTTGTCCACCTGTTTTTGGATGTTGTACAGATGTCTGCCCTTTTCATTATCATCCCAGTATTCCTGCCAGATTGATTTGGCATGATTCTTTATAAAGACCTTAGCCTCCGCCTTACTCACAGGGATTAGTAAATCTACCTCTTTATGCTTGAGTGTTTGTTTGGCTAACTTGTCCACCTGCTCATTACCCTCAACACCAGCATGTGCAAAGAAAATGAGTTACTATTCCTACTGCTTTTTTTTTTATTACAGATAATAAACAAGTACAGAATTGTATGAACGAAAGAAAGATACAATAACTACACGCCAGGGGTTATACAGTATACATACAAACAAAGCAAAAACACACATTTACAATACAATATTAAACTTCGTACACAGTTTCACAGTCTTGATAGCTTTTGTGCTAAGTGAGGCAGAAATGGTATTAATATAAATCTCTAGATCTTTAAAAAAATAAGTAAAGGATGGCTTAATTTTTATGACCTTGCACTTATGAATATGGAATTTAGCTAAAATAATAATTAAATTACAAAGAAAATATTCCTCCTCCAACTCCTTGCTATAAGTGGTAAAACCAAATAAAACATCTTGTTAACTATTCCTACCGCTTCTAGATGGAATAATGTACTGGATACGTCATTGATGAGGTCGCCCCTGAAATGACGACATTACGCTCGGTAACACAAACAATACGTCGTTCGGATCTATATATCATGCACCACACAGTGCTTCCTTATTTAATGAAATGTAGATCAACGAACCTGTGCATTTCCGGCTGAACTCGTTCACATGGGCCGCCTTACTGCATCTAGCGGGAAGTTGTAGTAATGATGTGGAAGAGAATGGTTTGTGTAATATAAATAATATTGTTGCTGATATATTGTTCAGTACACTGTGTAAATTAGCAACGTATAAACTTAATGCTAAAATGGGAAAACTGTTCAAACAGTGCCGCTTGGTTAGCTAACTAACCTTCAAACAATTAAAGTGAAAGTCAGCTATAGACAGTGTAATGGCCAGTCCTGCCTGCAAGCCCTTCAGGAGGTGTTAGGACCTCAGGCACCATGACAGACGCTTGGTGAGTTCTTCTTCTGATTTTTCATTTTAGAGTTTTGAGCTTTTTCCATATATTTAACCCATGCACATCAGCAGCAGTTTCTAACACTGGGCAGGGCTTCTCTTTGCTCTCAAAACAGCCTCAGTTCTTCATGATATGGGTTCCACAAGATGTTGGAAACATTCCTTTGCATTCTGGTCCATGTTGACATGACTGCATCATGCAATTCCTGCAGATTTTTCAGGTCCACTTTCATGCTGTTCTACCGCATCCCAAAGCTGTTCTACTGGATTCAGATCCGGTGACTGGGAAGACCACTGAAGAACATTCAGCTCCTTGTCATGTTCACGAAACCAGTTTGAGATGACTTTTGCTTTGTGACATGATGCATCATCATGCTGGAAGTAGCCATTAGAAGCTATGAAAGAGAAAGAAAGCACAACTTTATTCATCACACACTTGTGAAATTTCCTCTCTGCATTTAACCCATCTGAAGCAGTGAACACACACATGCACAATGAGCACACACACATACCCAGAGCAGTGGGCGGCCATGCTAACAGCGCCCGGGGAGCAGTTGGGAGTTAGGTGCCTCACTCAGGCGCACCTCACCCTATGTCAACCTAACCTGCATGTCTTTCGATTGTGGGGGAAACCGGAGCACCCGGAGGAAACCCACACAGACACGGGGAGAACATGCAAACTCCACACAGAAAGGCCCTTGCTGGCCGCTGGGTTTGAACCCAGAACTTTCTTGCTGTGAGGCGACAGCGCTAACCACTACGCCACCGTGACGCCCAATGAAGAGATGCACATAGCAACAATATTCAACTGGTCTGAGGGGTTCAAGTTTTATTTATTGATTGATTCTTTGTCATTGCACATTACTATACAACGAAACACTTTATATATACACTACCGTTCGAAAGTTTGGGGTCACCCAGACAATTTTGTGTTTTCCATGAAAAGTCACACTTGTATTTACCACCATAAGTTGTAAAATGAATAGAAAATATAGTCAAGACATTTTTCTGGCCCTTTTGAGCATTTAATCGACCCCACAAATGTGATGCTCCAGAAACTCAATCTGCTCAAAGGAAGGTCAGTTTTATAGCTTCTCTAAAGAGCTCAACTGTTTTCAGCTGTGCTAACATGATTGTACAAGGGTTTTCTAATCATCCATTAGCCTTCTGAGGCAATGAGCAAACACATTGTACCATTAGAACACTGGAGTGAGAGTTGCTGGAAATGGGCCTCTATACACCTATGGAGATATTGCACCAAAAACCAGACATTTGCAGCTAGAATAGTCATTTACCACATTAGCAATGTATAGAGTGGATTTCTGATTAGTTTAAAGTGATCTTCATTGAAAAGAACAGTGCTTTTCTTTCAAAAATAAGGACATTTCAAAGTGACCCCAAACTTTTGAATGGTTGTGTGTGTGTGTATATATATATATATATATATATATATATATATATAAATCTCATTATCTCTAGCCGTTTATCCTGTTCTACAGGGTCGCGGGCAAGCTGGAGCCTATCCCAGCTGACTACGGGTGAAAGGCGGGGTACACCCTGGACAAGTCGCCAGGTCATCACAGGGCTGACACATAGACACAGACAACCATTCACACTCACATTCACACCTACGGTCAATTTAGAGTCACCAGTTAACCTAACCTGCATGTCTTTGGACTGTGGGGGAAACCGGAGCACCCGGAGGAAACCCACGCGGACACGGGGAGAACATGCAAACTCCACACAGAAAGGCCCTCGCCGGCCCCGGGGCTCGAACCCAGGACCTTCTTGCTGTGAGGCGATAGCGCTAACCACTACACCACCGTGCCACCCATCCATAAAATCAAAATTGGTATTTCAAAGCTTTTAGTACCTGTCCCTCAATGTTATGAACAGCACTGCAATGCCATTCGATATACAGTATGAGTCAAAAGTTTGGACGTGCCTTCTAATTCAGTGGTTTTTCTTTTCTTTTTTATTATTTTCTGCATTGTAAAGTGATGCTGAAAGCATCAAAACTATGAAATAACACATGGAATTGTGTAGTAAGCAAAAAAAGTGCAAACAAAGCAAAATGTTTGATATTTTAGATTCTTCAAAGTACCCAGCATTTACCTTGATGACGCTTTGCACGCTGTTGGCATTATCTTAACCAGCTTCATGAGGTAGTCACCTGGAATGCTTTTCAATTAACAAGTGTGCCTCGTCAAAAGTTAATTAGTTGAATTTCTTGCCTTCTTAATGCATTTGAGATCAAACATCCATCTATCTATCCATTATCCGCTTATCCTGTGCAGGGTCGCAGGCAAGCTGGAGTCTATCCCAGCTGACTATGTGCAAGAGGAGGGGTACACGCTGGACAAGTCACCAGATCATCGCAGGGCTGACACAGAGACAAACAACCATTCCCACTTACATTCACACCTACGGTCAATTTAGAGCCACCAGTTAACCTAACCTGCATGCCTTTGGACTGTGGGGGAAACCGGAGCACCCGGAGGAAACCCACGCGGACACGGGGAGAACATGCAAACTCCACACAGAAAGGCCCCCATTGGCCACTGGGCTCGAACCCAGGACCTTCTTGCTGTGAGGCGACAGCGCTAACCACTACACCACTGAGATCAAACAATAAATAATAAAAATACAGTAAATAGCCCTATTCCACAACTGTAGTAATCCATATTAAGTGAAGAACCGCTCGGCTAAGTAAAGAGAAACAACTTCCATCGTTGCTTTAAGATATGAAGGTCAGTCAATCCAAACAATTCAAGAACTTTGAATGTATCTTCATGTGAGTATGTGTGTCCAAACTTTTGACTGGTAATGTCTAAGACAAAAGTTTGTGGACGGCTGACCATCACACCCATATGTTGATCTTTCTCAAACTGTTGCCACAAAATAGCACAGAATTGTCGAGAATGCCTTTTTGTATACTGTAGCGTTACAATACCCCTTCATTGGCGCTTAAGGCCAAATATGTTTCAGCATGACAACAATACCCCTAAGCATAAAGCAAGGTCCATGAAGGCATGGTGTGCCAAGGTTTAAGTGAAAGCACTCAAGTGACCTGCACAGAGCCCTGACCTCAACCTCCGTGAAAGTGAATTGAAACACTGACTGTGCTCCGAGCCTCCTCGTCTGATCTCACTAATGCTCATGTGGCTGAATGGACATAAATCCCCACAGCCACAAACTCCAGTGGAAGCACATATGGGGTGTCCACAATTATTTTGCCATATAGTGCAAAACAACTACTAAATATACTTTGGTATATATTCTTGTTTTGATTTTATATTTTTGGGGAAATTATTACATTTTGATGGCACGGTGGTGTAGTGGTTAGCACTGTCGCCTCACAGCAAGAAGGTCCTGGGTTCGAGCCCAGCGGTTGGTGAGTGCCTTTTTTTGTGGAGTTTGCATGTTCTCCCCGTGTCTGCGTGGGTTTCCTCCAGGTGCTCTGGTTTCCCCCACAGTCCAAAGACATGCAGGTTAGGCTAATTGGTGGCTCTAAATTGACCGTGAGTGTGAATGGTTGTTTATCTCTATGCGTCAGCCCTGCGATGACCTGGCGACTTGTCCAGGGTGTACCCCTCCTTTCGCCCATAGTCAGCTGGGATAGGCTCCAGCTTGCCTGCGACCCTGTAGAACAGGATAAGCGGCTACAGATAATGGATGGATGATTAAATTTTTTTGATGGGTTATCCTGGGGCAGGTCTTGCTCGACAGGAGTAGCTCATTAGCAGCGAACATGGTTCATCAGTGTGTTTTTAGCTGTCTTTCTGCACACTATTCACTTTTTCTACCAAGGAATTCGAGAATAAAGTAGGTTTGGAGTTCATGGGCATATTTGAAGGTGGCGGTGACGTACTCCAAAGGCTCTCATTTAAACTCTTTGCGGTTCTCCATATTTATCTTATTTGCTAAACTACTGTCAGGTTATTTTAGATTCTATGGGGTTTGATACATCTCAAACACTGGTGGCTGTTGTGCAAATCAGTGAAGCAGTTCAACACTCTGTTCCTGTTTCAGAAAAGAGTATGCCAACATCCAAAAACAAATCCTGACTCTCAATCTGCGGTTAGGTTTCTAGTCTAGAGTTGGCTGCAAATTAATCTGACTTGTCTGTTTGCAATTCCAGCTCGGAGCCAGCCAGAGGCATCAGGGCCATTGATAAACACTCGGTGCATCAGATCTGTTCTGGGCAGGTGGTGCTGACTCTGGCCACAGCTGTAAAAGAGCTGGTAGAGAACAGCATCGATGCAGGTGCTACACAAGTTGGTGAGTGTACGAGTTTCAAGAGTATCCTATGTATAACTGGGGGTTCCTGAGGAGTTGAGGTTGTAGAATAGCATAACCTAATTCTGAGCTGTTTTCACTGGGATTTCAGACATCAGGCTCAAAGAGAATGGGACGGAGCTGGTAGAAGTCTCTGACAATGGACGAGGCGTCGAGGAGGAGAACTTTGAAGGCCTAAGTGAGTTACATTTGCAGCACAGAGTTTGGGGGGGGGGGATTTGGTTGAATTTGGTATGCTCATTTTTCCTCTTGTATCCACAGCCTTAAAGCACCATACATCGAAACTGAGAGATTTCTCCGACTTAATTCATGTTGAAACTTTTGGCTTCCGTGGTGAAGCCCTGAGCTCACTGTGTGCCCTCAGGTTTGTCATTATATTATTTATTTATAATAAATACATAATACACAGTTAATAATGTACACATACTAACTACATAATGTATACAATTACAGTCAAACATGACTAGAATGGTTGAGGTTGGTTGGAAGGAATTTAAAAGCATGTGACATGCTGTAGAAGTCTCTAATGGCACCTTTAATATGACCCATAATGTAAAGTAATAAAAGTATACAGTTTGAGTTCATGTGAAGTTTATAACGAGTATAAGAATCACTCACACGATCTGAAGTGTGCTTCTCCCAGGTCAGAATAAACCAGAGATATGTTGACTACATTAAGCTGCTCTTGCTGTAGAGTTGAGTCTTCTGTAATAACTGTCCTCAGTGACCTCAGCGTGGTGACCTGTCATGAAAGTAGCCAAGTGGGCACTCGGCTCGTCTTTGACCACAATGGCCATCTTGTCCAGCGAGCTCCCCATCCCCGGCAGCAGGGGACCACCGTCAGCCTTCAGCAGCTCTTCTCCACCTTGCCAGTTCGCCACAAAGAGTTTCAGCGCAACATCAAAAAGGTTTAATTACAGTGTGCAAAGTTCAGATGCTGTTATCGTGTATTATTATTATTATTTTGAAAATGTCAGTGTGTGAGTGATTGGGCTGCTTTACCATACAGGAGTTTTCTAAGATGATCCACGTCCTGCAGTCATACTGCATCATCTCCACTGGTGTGCGCATCACATGCACTAATCAGCTTGGCCAAGGCAAGCGTAACACAGTAGTGTGCACCAGCGGGAGCCACAGCATGAGAGACAACATTGGAGCGCTGTTCGGGCCGAAACAGGTAAAAACAAAATGCCAATGCTACTTAAGGGAACCAGTAAATTATTTTAAGAACCAGTTACCGGTTCCACTGTTTTGAGAGCTTTTTGTAATCAGACATGTGTGCTCCATAATGCACAGCAAAATGGTCAGCTAGGCACATATTTATAGATTTCTATAAACAGCAGGGCTATGCAAATGTTCCTGTTTTTCTTAATTGCAGTCATGATGATGAAATAACTCAAGGCTCAAGCCAAGAAATGACTTCTTCCTTAGTTCTGAGTTGGTGCTCGGAGATGAGATTTGTCTGTCCTGAACCTCCTAGTAGTTACCTCCACCAAGGCGATTGGTTTTTGGTCTGGTTACTTGCGAAAATCTGAGATTTTTTTAAAGTATGTTGATTTTGTCAGTTTGTTTGTTGGTGGTCTAGTGTCGTCATTTCTTGACCAATCTTCACCAAAATGCACAGGACAACTCACTAGGGTCACACAAAGACATCTTTTTTTTTTTTTTTCTCCGTGCGTCCACGGAAGGCGGTCGCATTTTCTGCTCTCCCTCTCCCTCCTTTTTTTTTCCCTGCTTGTGCTTCTGTGTCTTGTCTCGTCTGCTGTACTTTTTGAAGAGACTCTCCCTACATTACTTTCTAAACTAAAAAAAGCATGGAATTGATAAACTGGTCTCCTAACGAAATTGACACAGTTTTCTCGACGAGAAGCCTGGGTTCGGGGGAACCCATCTGTCCTGCCGGAACGTTTGCGGCTGGTTACACGATGGACGCGTGGGAGCGGTGGCGGGTCGTGTGCCTGGTGATTCTTTCTGTGGAGGACATTTGAAGATATCTACCTATTCAGAACCATGATTACAGGACTTTTGCTAATTAGATTAGGCATTGCCCTGGTATATCGAGGAAATCAGACAACGGTGACAGCTGTTCAAAGCCCCACAAAGCTGCCCGATATGATTGGAGTGGTGGGCAAAGCTGTTGGCACTCGGACTGTGGACATTCAGAACTTTAACCACAAAGTGGTTGTTATCTCGGAGCAGCTTTCAGCTTTGCAAGGAATACGTTTTTCGGAGATCAATATGGATGGAATGGACAGATATGGACGAGCGGTGTGGACGTGCAAAGACTGCGTCTGGAAAGACCAAACAATTTATATCTTATTGACATTCGGCTCCCTGAGACAGCACCGGCCTCGGTTCAGGCCGTTGCTGGGGAAACCTTTCCCCCTGAAGGTCACTGCCGGGAGACACTCTCTCATTCCTCGCATTCCTTCTCTAACTTTCCGCGGTCGACATTTTTACCCCCAGTGTGACAAGCGGGTGTGTGACCAGCGCCTTCATGGCTGCAGGAGCGGACGGCTGCTTGCTTGCACTGGATTACCTCCTCCCCCCCCTTACCCCCTACCCCTCAAGTCCCATGTTCAAAGTGTACTTGTGTTGTTGTATGCTTATGTGCAAAGATTTTTTAAATGTTCCCACACTGTACTCCTGACAGGAGCATAGTGGGGGGGGTGTTCTTTTTTTCCTTATCTCTCCTCATGTTGTGTTTCCTTTTTATCTTCATCCCTGTCTTCCTGTCCTGTCTACCCTATGTCAATTGTATGTTGTATATGTACGGACAGGTTGACGGCTAATTTCGCTGGTACATGTGACTAGTGACAATAAAGGGCATCGTTAGTTTTTGGTGGGTCAAGGTCAAATCTTGTAAAAACACCTAATCGACCATAACTTGCGTTTCTTTGTGATTTTCGCAAGTATCGTGCTCTGCACAACTTTTCATTTGTTTGTCTGTCTGCCTCACTGTAAGTAGGATTGTGCAAAACATACCAATCTGATTACCATGAAACATGGTGGAAGGGTGTATCATGAGCAAAGGAAGAACCCATTAAATTTTGGAGCAGATCCGAGTCACAGGGTGGATCCACAAACTTAGTTGCTCTTTCCCTAATGTTATGAGATGGCATTTGGCCTTGGCAGTAGTCTGCACTCAACAGTGCCATACATCTGAAAATCCAGTCGATGGCAGTAAAGTCCAATCATGACAAAACAGCCAGTGTAGAAAGACGATGACTCCATATTACAATCCACATTCATGTGTACCAGTAATTCTCTGGGATGCGCATATAGGCACATAATTCTAATAGTTTTGGAAATATATCCAGACATGTTAAGTGGTTGTGGTTGCAGATTTTCATATCAGAGTCGACTACTGTCCTTGGTGAAGGTCTGCGCTTTCTGAGTGCCCTTCTAGTTTCATAATGACAACATTTTTAGATTAGTTCCAGTCCAGGAATCAGCTCAGTGTCGGTGGAAATGTGTTTCAGATTCAGGTTTGATTAAAATTTAGACGTAACGTTTTGTCAAACTCGTCAATATTTTTGACAGGTCAGGATTATATGCTGCTTGTGGAGCTTTGTTTGTAGTGCAGTAGTAAGGATGCTGTTGTGCGAGGCAAACATGCTGAAGAAAGAAAAACACTCAGAGAAAATACAGCTGTTCATGGAATAACATGCTGAATTAGACATCACAGGATTGTAGCTCTGTGACTCCTCGACCTCAGTTACAGTAGAATTACTTATGAGACAAAACATTATAATCATGTCCTGGATGTATTAAATATGAAATGGTATGTAGATGAGACACTGCCTGAATTTTATGGAAAAGTTGTGAGGACAATATGCGAGACACCTTTTAAACTTTTTAAAATATCCATTAGAAAGCAGCGATTCTATCTCAGATATTTGTTTTTGGATTAATTGTACCCTTATTAATCTGGATAATACTCTCTTCACAGGTCCAGAGTTTACTTCCTTTTCAGCAAATATCTCCCAATGAGAGCGTTAAAGAGGATTACGGCTTAACTGGGGAACTTCCTAACGACCTTTTCACGTGAGTTTCATGTCTCTCTTCTTAGTATGGTTATCAGGTAAATTCTATACACTCGCTGGCCACTTTAATAGGAACTTGTTCCTGTTATTGGCTGGCAGGAGTGGAACCCAATGTGGTCTTCTGCTGTTGTATGCTGAGATGCTTTTCTGCTCACCATGGCTGTAAAGAGTTGCTATGAGTTGCTATACCCTTCCTGGCAGCTCAAACCAATCTGTGCCAAGTTTCCCAAAAGCTTCGCAGCACAAAGATCATCGTTAAATGGTAGCGCGAGTAGCACAATGAACACACTCTCTCCTAGTTAAGATGCTCTTAGCGTTAAGAGGCTTTTAGGAAACCCACCCCAGGCCATTTCCCTCTGACCTCTCTTAACAACAAAGCGTTTACACCCACAGAACTGTTGCTCACTCAGTGTTTTTTGTTTTTTGCACCATTCGTCTCTTGGCCAAAGCGAAGCCGTTTCTCAGTCGGCAGGATCTCGAGAAGGCAATTCATGCATTTATCAGTTCGAGACTGGACTATTGTAATGCCCTGTATGTTGGCCTCAGCCAGTCTTCAATTTTACGTCTTCAACTTGTACAGAACGCTGCGGCCCGATTTTTAACAAGCACGTCTAGACATGAACACATTACTCCTCTGTTGTCGTCACTCCATTGGCTTCCAGTCCGTCTTAGAATTGATTTTAAACTTCTGTTGTTTGTTTTTAATGCCATCAATGGCCTGGCTCCCTCTTACTTGTCTGAGATTTTAACTATTCGTGATCATGGTAGGGCCCTGCGTTCTTCGGGTCAGCTTCTGTTAGAAGTTCCAAGGTCGAGATATAAACAGTGGGGTGATCGTTCTTTTGCTGTCGCTGCTCCCAGACTGTGGAACAATCTGCCCCCTGACATTCGCACCACTATTGATCCCGGCCTTTTTAAATCAAAGTTGAAGACCTACTTTTTTAGATTGGCATACAATCCGGACTAGGGGAGTCTTGTTTTTGAGGGGTGCTTCGTTTCGTCTGTTTTTTATTTCATGTACTTCTGAAAGGCTTTTGGTAATCTGCAGCACGGTGGCACCTTCCGCAGTCAAAACCTGTGTTTTTATGTGTTTTGGTGTTCTGTTTTATGGCTTTGATGTAAAGCACTTTGGGTACCTTTTGGTTATTGTAAAGGGCTATATAAATAAAATTTGATTGATTGATTGATTCTGTGTAAACTCTAGAGACTGTTGTGTGAGAAAACCCCAGGAGATCAGCAGTTTCTGAAATACTCAGATCAGTCCATCTGGCACCAACAGTGAAAGTCACAGAGATCACAATGTTTTCCCATTCTGATGTTTGAAGTGAACGTTAACTGAAGCACTTGATTTTGATTGACAGACATTGTGCTGCTGTCAAGGGATTGGCTGATTAGATAATTCCATAAAATGGCATGGTGGTGTAGTGGTTAGCACTGCCGCCTCACAGCAAGAAGGTCCGGGTTCGAGCCCTGTGGCCGGCGAGGGCCTTTCTGTGTGGAGTTTGCATGTTCTCCCCGTGTCCGTGTGGGTTTCCTCCGGGTGCTCCGGTTTCCCCCACAGTCCAAAGACATGCAGGTTAGGTTAACTGGTGACTCTAAATTGACCGTAGGTGTGAATGTGAGTGTGAATGGTTGTCTGTGTCTATGTGTCAGCCCTGTGATGACCTGGCGACTTGTCCAGGGTGTACCCCGCCTTTCGCCCGTAGTCAGCTGGGATAGGCTCCAGCTTGCCTGCGACCCTGTAGAACAGGATAAAGCGGCTACAGATAATGGATGGATGGGCAGGTGTATGGGTGTTCCTAATAAAGTGGCCGGTGAATTTAAGGGGTGTTTCACATATCCACATTTTAGTCTGTTTGGATCAAACCCCGCTGTGTTTCCTCTTTGGTGTGTTTCATTTAGACAGTGCAGCAATCACACTCCAATGAAAACCAAATAAGCGGTCTGAGACAGTCTGAGTGAGGTGATCTTGATCTACTTCCAAGTGAAGTATAGCATAATTGTATTGAGAAAATGATTCGACTCTGAATCAAACCAACTGCAGAAAGTGAACCAAACATGCCACGTGTTGGATTTTTGTAGGTGTGAGCTGCTAAACTGAGATGTGAGGTGCAAACTGAACCAAAGGGCAGAGCTGTAGTGCTGCAGAAATGCCATATGTTATGGATATTTAGCCGGACGAACAAAAAGAGAAAAGAAACACTAGATGCAGTACATAAAATGTTAGCTGTTAAAATACTGGTCATTTATATAATTATGTAGGAACTTTTTTTTTTGAGTGCCTGCTCAGTGTTCTTCATACTTGGGTGCCAACATTTTTTCATTTTCTTTCTTTTTGGTTTATTTAATTATGTGCAGTATGCGGTTGAACTAAACTAAATGGCAAAAAAAAAAAAGTATAAATTTTACTGTGATTCAGAATCAGCAATGTTAGTAGTGCACTGATGCATCCAAATTATGACTCTGTTTCCCATGCAGATGGGTTTTGTTTTTCGTTTTTTTTTTTAATGGTCTATTAAGGGTTCTTCATTTGTTTACACTTGCATTCAAGGATCTCTGGCTATGTCTCACAAGCCGACCACGGTGTGGGACGAAGTGCAACTGACCGGCAGTTCTTTTTTATTAATAAAAGGCCCTGTGATCCATCCAAGGTACCTACGTTTACTTTAATTGTTGTTATTCAGCTTGTATACAATTTTTTTTTTTTTTTCTCACTAATGTGCACTTACAGATTTCCAAACTTGTAAATGAAGTCTACCACATGTTCAACCGTCATCAGTACCCGTTTGTTGCTCTAAACATTTCCGTTGCTTCAGGTGAGAAATACCGAAAGCTCATACTATAAAAAACATAGCTAGGTCACATACAGTATATGTAGCATATTGTGCTCAACACTTTGGTTTTCTAATTTCTGTTATTCTCCACCATGTAGAATGTGTCGACGTAAACGTTACACCCGATAAGCGTCAGATATTTCTGCAGGAAGAGAAGCTGTTGCTTGCTATCCTGAAGTGCTCTCTCATTGCTATGTATGAGACTGGAGTCAATAAAATCAGTCTCAATCACACACCACAAATCACAGGCAGTATGTGTGCCAAATCACTGCATTCTCATGTTCAATATGACACATTCAGACAAATTATAATTTTGTTTCACCGTTCTTGTTTGTCAGGTTTTTCCAGATGTAGTGACTCTGCTAACAGTTCAGAAGATCCTCCGAAAGCTTCGCTGACTGGATTGACTTCAGAAGATGATTCAGAGACTTTGACACGGACCCCAAAGACGTTTTTTAACTTAGCTGGACTAAAGGCGGCATTTTCAAAACAGCAGGTTACTGGTACTGGGACAAAGACCTCCAACAATAAAACTGTGCATAATGGTCCAACTCAAAAAAAGATGCAGTCTTTTTTCCATAGCTCCGAAAAGACTAACTATAGTAGATTACCAGATACTGCTTCTGAAAAAGCAACATCACCACTGAAAGCTTTGAAATTGGGCCTAACCAAGCATGAGCACAAATCAGACATGGAGGCTGATTCAGGTCTGTCAGAGCAAGGCTCCTTCACAGAAACCCCAGAGACTCTGTGTGGAAGCAGTTCTGAAATCGACTCTCCAGACTTGGCTTTAGAGGAACCTAGCATTAAAACGAAGCCTGACAGTGAGTCTGTAGATGAGGTGCATGATGTTTTAGAAACTTCTGAGCAAGAGACAGTGTCTGTTATTAATCCTGAAAAGACTTTGAGTCCCAAGGCAAAAAAATGTAGGCGGGATGATAACCTATCAGAAGAGCCCCAACTGCCATCCTCGAGTGCGAGCGATACTTCCTGTGGACTGTTTGACAAACCTGTCAGAATGCAGAAGAAAACCGTGCCTTTGCAGTTTTCAATGACCGAGTTGGTTGGAAGGATGGAGAGACAAAAGACCCAGCAAATGAAGCAGAATGATCAGGAGCCAAAATATAGACGCTTCAGGGCAAAAATTAACCCTGGAGAAAGCCAGAATGCAGAGAATGAGTTGAAGAAAGAGATCAGGTAAAGGGATCACTTTATTATTTTTTTTTAAACGGAATTTTTAATAACTATCTGATGCATTTACATGGTTTGTCTATTTGTTAATATGTATTTTTTTTTTTCGTTTTTTTTTTTTTAAGCAAGGACATGTTTAAGGAGATGGAGGTAATTGGTCAGTTCAACCTGGGTTTTATCATTACCAAGTTAAAATCCGATCTTTTTATTATCGACCAGCACGCGACAGACGAAAAGTACAACTTTGAGATGCTACAACAGGACACTGTGCTAAAAGGACAGAGACTTATAGTGTAAGTCTGGACTTTGATGCGTATTATAAAAGTAATTGACATCAATTTTGAACTAAAAAGCTCTTTTCTGTTTTCATCTCAGTCCACAGAATCTCCACCTGCCTGCTGTAAGTGAAACTATACTGATTGAAAATCTCGAAATCTTCAAGAAAAATGGCTTCGACTTCCTCATTGATGAGAATGGTACATGCAGGGGCACACGCAGTATTTACAAGCTCACTGTGTTCCTTTGTGCCTTAAATAGAAGTTTATTATAAGTGTGATGTCATGTTTTATAGCACCAGTCATGGAGAGAGTGAAGCTAATATCTGTACCCACAAGTAAGAACTGGACCTTTGGCCCAAGTGACATCGAGGAGCTTATCTTCATGCTTAGTGACAGTTCTGGAGTCATGTGCAGGCCCTCTCGAGTCAGGCAGATGTTTGCATCGAGAGCATGCCGTAAATCAGTAAGTACAGCCTCACGTTTGCATTATTCTAATACTAACACGTACTACACATCAATAGCATAGATCACTTAGAACAGGGGTGGGCAATTATTTTTCCCATGGGGCCACATGAGAAACAGAAAATTTTGTGGAGGGCCGGACCAAAAGGCTGAACTAAATTCTGCATAATATTAATTGTATTTCTTTATATAAAGCAATAAATAACATTGTTTTTACAAGCTGCTAAGACTGGTAAGAGTATGGAAAAAACGAGGTTGCCTTACAAAAAAAGTCATTTATTCAATCAAATTTCCCAAAACAATGGTTAACAAAATGTGAACGTTTGTACCTTTTTTTTTTTTTTTTTTCCAGTCACATTCACCCCAAAACACAATAAAGACATCACAATATTGTCTTTCTACTCCAAATATCAAGCAAGATGCATCATATTATAATAATGATGCCCACATTTGTAGTTTAATCACCGCATTTGCTGCTTTTCGCCGGAGATCGGCTCCGGCGCCTGCTGGCGACGTCACACGATGTGATTGGCTGGACCGTTTGAAGTATGACATGCAAGTTTGTGGTTGGTCTGGACAAATTACGGAAGTAGTTATCGCGGGATTAGGTTTCGTGGGATTTCACATAGACATCCTAATACATAGACGGAGCATCCAATGTAAATTCTAAAAGCGCTGACGAGACGCGGGGCCGCCATCTTGGAGTGGTGATCCGCTGCACTCAGTGTAATACTAAATACATTAGATATAAACAGCTTAACGTTTTTCTATCGGCTACAACCACCAATCTGTTGCAAATAAAATGCGGTTTTAACAATCTAAATCCATTATAATGATTCAAATGTGTGTATGTTTTCTTTAAATAGATTGTTAAGAACATATCAAAGGGGAAATTAATCTAGTCAGTGAATTTATAAGAGCCTTTTACATCCTTCAACACAATCTGACCCCCCTTCAGCAAAGCTGATGTATTCAGGTTGAGTGGGGCACTTTGTTTGGTATGTAGGACAATGTGTGATGACCATATATTGACCACAAACATTTTTTGTCTTGTTTTAAAGCACATCAAAACATTTATTTATAACAAATTAATGTCAAACATAAAAAATATAACAATGTAGTAAATAAATAAACAAAAAAGGTAGTATATGAATAAACATTTAATAACAATATATATAATATTAGCATACAACATTAAAACATCACTCGTGAAACCACTACCTGATGACGATTTAAGTCTCTTAGCTCCTTTTCAGCTCTGGTAATATACTATTTAAAAAAAAAACAACAAATAGTACGGTAATGTTAAATCTTACTTGTGAAAAGTAATCCCCCTGCTTCTGTTTGAAACGGTTCGCTCGTTTGAGCAGGAGTACGCTGAGCACCAGCCTGGCAGCTTGTCTCTTGTCGTCTTCTTCAGTCGTGCAGTAATAGATGGTACTTTTTTTTATTATTATTATTTCCCAAAACATTCAAAATACAAACAAATAGAGCACCATATATATATATATATATATATATATATATATATATATATATATATATATATATATATACAGATCCAAAACATCAAAATAGTAAAACACACACATAGCAATAAAGTAAAAAATATGAACAAGAAAGGGGTTACTTAACTACCTTTACATATGTTAATCGAGTAAATCAAAGTCATCCAAAAAAGATATAAAATAACCAACATCCTTATTTTCAACTAACTTTAAAGATTTGGCAAAAAGCTTGAGGTCATTCTTCCAGTGTGTAACATAAGGTTTAGTTTTAAATAAAACGACATTTGTGAATAAAATGTTTACCTAAAAGTAGTAAATTATTAATACCATATTCAATTTTGTTATTATTTAAAAACACTCCAAATTTAATTTCTTTAATGGATAAAGGGGCAAACTGAATCCCCCTAGACTAATAGACAGTACCTTGATATCTCGCGCTTTCTCACCACTCCAAGATGGCGACCGTATTTCTCGCGTCAGAACAGCCAACTCTCCGTCTATGTATTAGGATGTCTATGGGATTTCATGTCATTTTCATGTCGTGCGCATTGCGTTTTTGTTGAACACAACTTCAAAATAAAAGCAATGCACATTCAGTCCATGCATGAGGTAAAATTAGAAAATAAGTTTATTTTGTAATTTCTCATTAACCTTACGCGGGCCGGTCAGAATGAACCAAAGGGCCGGATGCGGCCCGCGGGCCGGAAAATGCCCAGGTCTGACTTAGAAGATACTTAAGTGCAAAATACCAACAAACCAACAATAGTCCTTACTGAAACTCAAATGCTCGTTGTTGATTGGCTGCAGTGTGTGCCAATCTGAGACCGAGCTATAGGATGTTTATAGTAAGAGGAAGTATGAGCCTAAATGAGTCTACTGATGCTTTTTTTTTTTTTTTCCATGCTTATTTTTAACAAGGGCATTCACGTGATGTTCATTGATAATGCTATGCAAAACTGAGTGCTTAAAGTGCATACTCTGGACCAATTTCGTTTTTATATGAAAGAATGTCCCTTTTACACACTCATCCAGAAGGGGTAATTTTACACAAGGCCATCTGTCTACAGCAAAATAAAATAACAAAACGTGTCTGGAAAAATCCCAAGGGGGTCTGGAGCCAGATTCGTGACGACATCTGCGGAAGCACCAGCAGGCTGCGAGAGCTTTGCACAGTTTCAGTGCCCAGCCTGTGTAGACCAAGCGCTCCCGTTTCTCTCTCATTGTCCGGTCTTTTGGGAAACGATGAGTACTAATCCCATCAAGATTGGTGTTGCTACACCCTCCTATGATACATCTGTTAACCATTTTAATAATTACCCGATAACATTGAAGAAATTTGCAGAAAACCACCAGGTCGTTTTCTCATAAACAAACCAGCGCTGACGTAGGATTCAGAGGGAGGCGTCCCGCACGCGACATCACGAAAATCAATGTTTCCCGGGAAATCCAAATGCCAAGTTTTTTCAGAGGCGGACCAATTCGCCTGAAATAGCTTGATTTTCAACTGAATTTTTCTGGTATTGCGCAAGGTAAAAAAAATTGCAGAGGATGCAGAATGTTACAGATATTTGACCAAAGTTTAATATAAAATAGGAGAATTACACTGATCTTGCTCCTGAATTTACCCGTGATATGCACTTTAATACAAGTATGCAAATGATGAAAACCCTCCTAAAGGGGCCTTGATATTCAAACGAAAGAATTACTCCTCACTCTAATAGCGTAAGGGACTTTGCATTGAAATCCTTTTCGCTCGACTAGCTAGATAATGGACTGAAAAAGTGCTCTTTCCTGTTTGTGTTTTGAGTTAATGATGATTTTGTCTTTGAATGTGATGTTTAGTGGTTTTGTTGTGGTTGATGCTGTTATGTGCTGGGTTTGAACCTGCCGGTTGACTGGGGCCTTTCTGTGTGGAGTTTGCATGTTGTTTGCATGCCTGCATAGGTTTCCTTCTTCTTTCGGCTGCTCCCGTCAGGATCGGTTCCGCATATTTGATTTGGCATAGGTTTTACACCGGATGCCCTTCCCGATGCAACCCTCCTCAATCTGTCTGGGATTGGGACCAGCACTAAGAATGCACTGGCTTGTACAACCCCAGTGACCTGGGTATTTTTACCTGATCTGCATGTCTTTGGACTGTGGGGGAAACCGGAGCACCCGGATGAAACCCACACAGACACAGGGAGAACATGCAAACTCCACACAGAAAGGACCCCATCGGCTGTTGAGGTTCGAACCCGGAACCTTCTTGCTGTGAAGCAATAGAGCTAATCACTGCACCACTGTGCTGCCCATTACTGAAGATGAATGTATGAATTTTTTATATATATATATATAATTTATTTTCATATTCATGTACTTAGCTGTTTAAAAGCCTCAGAAACACTGCAGTATGTGATACACTCATAGCAGCACCAGGTCAGTGTCATTGCACTGGACCACACTGTGGATTAGGTCAACTGGCTACTCTTAAAGGAGAACTGAAGGGAATTTTTTTTTTTTTAATTATCAAAATTCTACTTATCTTATTTTATTAAATATAGGAATGCATTTTTGATAGCTATTTTGTCACTGCTATAGCAAGTTATGAGTGTTTGAAATATGCTGTGTAATATATCAGTCCATATGTCAAAGCAATGGCCGTAAACGAGATTCGTTGAGACCTGTGCGAGACATCGTAGGACGGAAGTAAAACGTACAGCGGAAATCAAAGTGACCAACATCTGCCAACGTTCCCAGTGTCCGAAATCGCTCGCTCGTTCACTACTCCTTACATAAGGAATTACTATATAGAGGAAAAACCGCTTTCGGACACTAGTCCATCGCGCTGGTATTTACGTCATCACTGTTGCACAATTAAAACATGCCAGATCAGTCGGCTGGTGGGTTTTCAAAATAATAAATACATGCATGTGTTTTTGTGATAAATACATATTATACTGAGCATATTTCCCACATTAATAAATACAAAGTACCTGCATCTTTTTTTTTTTTTTTTTAAATCAAGGCTGAATACTTTCTTCTTTGCCGCTGCCTTTTATTAAATCAAATTTGAGACTTTTAATTTGATTTCTTTCAGCGCGGACAGCACTACAAGATGGCGTCCCCACTATATAGTGCCGTAGGGAGTGATTTCGGACACGATTGTCAAAAGACGCACGCGCCCTCTTTCGAATGCTGACTTGATCAAGCTGGAAGTTTTTGTTTGTTTTGATAGCAGTTTGAAAAAAGTAGGCAGTAATCGTCATTTAAACTCGTTTTTGTGCAATATTTCGCTTGGAAAACAGTTTTCAAAATGGCGGCACTGACACCTGGCCGACACTTCACGTTTCGAAGTCTCATGAAGATCCCACGGGTAAGCGACGTCTGCCGTGGACCAAACGAGCTACAATAGGCCGATAAGTATAATATATAACTGCAATTAGTTGCCAATACGAGTCGCGATATAAGGTTAGTAAACCGAAAACGTAATTGAATAACACGTTAATTAGGAAGTAAAGCAAGTTTAAAAATGACTTCAGTGCCCCTTTAATTGCCAGACATGTGATTGTGTGTGTGAATGGCCGTCTGTCTTTCTGTGTTAGCCCTGTGATTGATTAGTGTTCAGGGTGTACACCACCTCTCACTCTTGCCCCTTTTCCACCAAAGCAGTTCCAGGGCTGGTTCAGGGCCAGTGCTTAGTTTGGAACCGGGTTTTCTGTTTCCACTGACAAAGAACTGGGTCTGGGGCCAGAAAAACCAGTTCCAGGCTAGCACCAACTCTCTGCTGGGCCAGAGGAAAGAACCGCTTACGTCAGCGGGGGGGGGCGGAGTTGTTAAGACCAACAACAATAACAAGACCGCGAAAGATCACCATTTTTAAGCGACGAGAAGCCGCAGCTGTACAAACGCGAAGTCATTTATTATTGTTGTTTTTGCTTCGATATTCGCGCCAAGGTTTATGCAAACGTAGCGACGTAAATGACGTATACAGCGACGTAACTGACGTATACAGCGACGTAATGATGTAGCTCCGCGAGCTATGGAAAAGCAAACTGGTTCTCAG
Organism: Neoarius graeffei; assembly: GCF_027579695.1. Taxonomy (NCBI): domain Eukaryota; kingdom Metazoa; phylum Chordata; class Actinopteri; order Siluriformes; family Ariidae; genus Neoarius; species Neoarius graeffei. Next base: position 43,475,011 of record NC_083582.1, on the reverse strand, counting down.
CTGGCTCGCAAGTTGAACGAGTTGTGAACCAGCACCAGCACTGGCTCCGAACCAGCCCTGGAACTGATTTAGTGGAAAAGGGGTATATGTGTCAGCTGGGATTGGCTCACCCACGACCCACAATGGATAAGCAGTACAGAAAAGGATGAAAATGAATGAATGGCTTTTGTCATGTTTCCAAAGTTGTTTTTGAGTTGTTTTTGTCATAGGTAATGATCGGGACTGCACTGAACACCAGTGAGATGAAGAAGCTTGTGGCCCACATGGGGGAAATTGAGCAGCCTTGGAACTGTCCTCACGGCAGGCCGACCATGAGGCACCTGGTGAACCTTGATGTCATTTCTCAGGACTGATGCATGAAACATTTGATTGCTGTATTTCTTTCAAGCTGGAGCAGATTTGTATACCTGTATAAATGTTTCCTGTACAGACAGACACGTACTGTTTTAATATTTGTTGCTCTGTGTGTACATTTCATTTAACTTTATCATTCAACCTACTGTTTTTATATTCACAAATTTCTTTTATCTTTTCTATTCAAATGTCTTTTATCTTTGTTTTTTCCTGAATAAAGAGCTGTTAGCAGAGATGATAAATGCTTGTGAGGTTTGACCCATGTGGCCCATCGTACAAACACTATCACTAAGCAACCTGTTGCTGTACACAGGCTGCTTTAACAGGCCAATTCATGAAGTAGCGCCCGGGTCGACGAGTGTATCTTGCGTGTGATGTCATGTGATAATTTTTTCTGGGGGACAACTAAACAAGGTTTAATTTGTCTTAAATATGGTTCACTTTTGCACTGTTTTTGGTTCCAATCATTCAAATAGAGAAAAAGGTATTACTGTCTCCCTGGAAATTTGTCTTGAACTTGTGATTGTGGCTTAGGAACTTGACTTGGGCATTTCTTTAGAAAGGAAATATCTCTGATCCGGGAGGAGATTTTTTTTCACAGCAGTAAGAAGAACCCAGTCTGCCTTTTTTTTAATCTGTAACTGTCAGTGAATCTCTTTGTTTCACTCCAGCTTTGAGCCCACAACAATGTGAGAACAGCTCTCTCTCTCTCTCCCTCCCTCCCCAAGGCCTGCCGTACAGTCGCAGCGTGCGGCCACCATCTTGCCATTTTTTTTCACTGACAATCCACGAAGTTAAAGGTTTTTCGGTCGTTCTTTGTGAGTGGCTTGTGAGTTTACTTCCGGTGACTGAAGTGGTGGTCATGCGAACTGATTTGGCCGGCGGCATGTAAAGAACTTGTGAAACTGTCTCTGACTATTTTCTCAGTTTAGAGGCCAATGCATGGTCAAGGTATCTTCAGAAAGTTGCTCTTTGTAATGGGATAGATCCCTACATACTAGTAAAGAAGGATTTTTCCTATGAGTTGGAAAATTATCCATTTGTAGAGCTCATTCTACACAGACAAGCGGATGAAAACCTGGAAGAGCATGGAACAGTACAATTATTATTATTTTTTGGGGGGGGTTAAAGATGTGGGGATCAGGACACTACATGATAAATCCTGTATTGTTTTTGCCTGGCTAAGTAGGCATTCTTGGGCTTTTTGTACGCATCTTTGCAACGGTTCTTAGGATGCGACACGTTTTATTATGGGGTGTAAACAAATCACACCTTTTTTTTTTTTAAACAAAATGCAGCGAGAAGGTACATTCCAACATCTATGTAGGTAACACTAGGCAACAAATGTACATCGTCAGTTCAATCATTTTGAGGAATTTTGTACGGATCATAACCGCTAATAAATTTTAATTTCTGCATACATTCTGCAATTATTTATTTCTCATACATTCCAAAAAATTCTTAATGCCCTTACAGATATGGATACTTTACAGTTTACCATACCGCCTATTCAGAAATCTAGGGTTAACCCTAGTTCCAGTGTGTGTGTGTGTGTATGTATCCATCCATCCATTATAGCCGCTTTATCCTGTTCTACAGGGTCGCAGGCAAGCTGGAGTCTATCCCAGCTGACTACGGGCGAAAGGCGGGGTACACCCTGGACAAGTCGCCAAGTCATCACAGGGCTGACACATAGACACAGACAACCATTCACACTCACATTCACACCTACGGTCAATTTAGAGTCACCAGTTAACCTAACCTGCATGTCTTTGGACTGTGGGGGAAACCGGAGCACCCGGAGGAAACCCACGCGGACACGGGGAGAACATGCAAACTCCACACAGAAAGGCCCTCGCCGGCTACGGAGCTCGAACCCGGACCTTCTTGCTGTGAGGCGACAGCACTAACCACTACACCACCGTGCCACCCCAAATATGTAATATTGGATCATTTTCCTCAATAAATAAATGACCAAGTATAATATTTTTGTCTCATTTGTTTAACTGGGTTCTCTTTATCTACTTTTAGGACTTGTGTGAAAAAAATGTTTTAGGTCACATTTATGCAGAAATGTAGAAAACTCTAAAGGGTTCCAGAAACTTTCAAGCACACACTAAGAAAAATATCATTAAAGTATAAAATATTTTATGAATTAAAAGGTAAAGACTCTGATTATCCAAGTAATCCGGTAGGGAAGCTTTTTCAGCTGTAGTTTTCTTAGAACTCCAAACGCCTGAGCTCTTCCCCCTCACTGCCCTCCAGCATGTCAACAAAGCCCGCGTGTCCCCCACGACGAGGGTAGCAACGGTTGCTAACGTAAGTGTGACGTCAGTGTAAGGGTTCTATTCTGTGTTCTCGTCCCCGTAATGGCGGAAGGAGATCAAGAGGGAATGTCGGACAGAGTGACAGATACTAAATTATCTGTGAATGAAGTGGAGAATGTGTCCGCGTTGAGCGAGGCTTCAGAAGGGCCCGGGGACCGAGCAGAGCCTGCCGAGTCTCCAGCATCACGGACTGCAGGAGAGACAGAGACACCAGCCGAGCCTGAGGCTGCAGCTGCCCGCGTCCTCGCACCCTCACTCACTCAGAGGTGAGAGCTCCACACCCACACAGCGCCTCTCAGCGCAGGCGCAAACTGTCTGCAGCCCGTTTCTCACACCTGGGGAAGAAAATGTCACAGTATGTCATGATAATGAGAATCTATTTCATACATCTACACTACCGTTCAAAAGTTTGGGGTCACCCAGACAATTTTGTGTTTTCCATGAAAAGTCACACTTTTATTTCCCACCATAAGTTGTAAAATGAATAGAAAATATAGTCAAGACATTTTTCTGTTCATTTTGAGCATTTAATCGACCCCACAAATGTGAAGCTCCAGAAACTCAATCTGCTCAAAGGAAGGTCAGTTTTATAGCTTCTCTAAAGAGCTCAACTGTTTTCAGCTGTGCTAACATGATTGTACAAGGGTTTTCTAATCATCCATTAGCCTTCTGAGGCAATGAGCAAACACATTGTACCATTAGAACACTGGAGTGAGAGTTGCTGGAAATGGGCCTCTATACACCTATGGAGATATTGCACCAAAAACCACACATTTGCAGCTAGAATAGTCATTTACCACATTAGCAATGTATAGAGTGTATACATGAACGGTAGTGTATATACTAGTGCATCTCAAAAAATTTGAATATCATGAAAAAGTTCCTTTTTTTCATAATTTAATTAAAAAAGGTAAACTGTCATATATTCTATATTCATTACATGTAAAGTGAAATATTTAAAGCCTTTTTTTTTTAATTTTGATGATTATGGTTATAGCAGTGGCACGGTGGTGTAGTGGTTAGCGCTGTCGCCTCACAGCGAGAAGGTCCGGGTTCAAGCCCCGTGGCCAGCGAGGGCCTTTCTGTGTAGAGTTTGCATGTTCTCCCCGTGTCCACGTGGGTTTCCTCCGGGTGCTCCGGTTTCCCCCACAGTCCAAAGACATGCAGGTTAGGTTAACTGGTGACTCTAAATTGACCGTAGGTGTGAATGTGAGTGTGAATGATTGTCTGGTGACTTGTCCAGGGTGTACCCTGCCTTTCACCTATAGGCAGCTGGGATAGGCTCCAGCTTGCCTGCGACCCTGTAGAACAGGATAAAGCGGCTAGAGATAATGAGATGGCTTATAGCTCATGAAAATCAGAAATCCAGTATCTCAAATTATTAGAATATTCCCTAAGATCAATCAAAAAAAGGATTTACAGTACAGAAATGTCCAACTTCTGAAAAGTACATTCATTTATACACTCAATACTTGGTTGGGGCTCCTTTACCATGAATTACTGTATCAATGCGGTGTGGCATGGAGGTGATCAGTCTGTGGCACTGCTGAGGTGTTATTGAAGCCCAGGTTGCTTTGATAGTGGCCTTCAGCGTATCATCTGTATTTTTGGGTCGGGTGTTTCTCATCTTCCTCTTGACAATACCCCATAGATTCTCTATGGGGTTCAGGTCAGGCAAGTTGGCTGGCCAATCAAACACAGTAATATCATGGTCAGCAAACCATTTGGTAGTAGTTTTGGCACTGTGGGTAGGTGCTAAGTCCTGCTGGAAAAGGAAATCAGCATCTCCAAAAAGCTCGTCAGCAGATGGAAGCATGAAGTGCTCTAAAATCTCCTGGTAGATGGCTGTGTTGACTTTGGACTTGATAAAATACAGTGGACCAACACCAGCAGATGACATGGCACCCCAAATCATCACAGACTGCGGAAACTTCACACTGGGCTTCAAACACCTTGGATTCTGTGCCTCTCCACTCTTCCTCCAGACTCTAGAACCGTGATTTCCAAATTAAATGCAAAATGTACTTTCATCTGAAAAGAGGACTTTGGACCACTGAGCAACAGTCCATTTCTTTCTCTCCTTAGCCCAGATAAGACACTTCTGACATTGTCTCTGGCTCAGGAGTAGCTTGATATTAGGAATGCGAAAGTTGTATCCCCTTTCTTGAAGATGTCTGTTCGTGATGGGTCTTGATACACTGACACCAGCCTCAGTCCACTCCTTGTGAAGCTCTCCCAAGTTCTTGAATCAACTTTTCTTGACAATCCTCTCAAGACTGCGGCCATCCCTGTTGCTTGTGCACCTTTTCCAGCCACCCTTTTCAGCAATGACCTTTTGTGGCTTACCCTCCTTGTGGAGGGCATCAGTGATCATCTTCTGGACAACAGTCAAGTCAGCAGTCTTCCCCATGATTGTGTTTGTGTGTACTGAACTAGACAGAGAGATACACTGTGTTCATACTGTTTTACTCAAACTCGAAATGAAATATTCTAATATTTTGAGATGGTTTTTTTAATGTTTTTGTACTGTATGCCATACTGATTAAAATAGAAAAATGCTTGAAACATTTTAGTTTATGTGTAATGAGTCTGTAATATATAACATTTTCACTTTCTTAAATAACTGATGGAAAATATTGAACTTTTTCACAATATTCTAATTTTTTGAGATGCACTATATTTTTTTCATAAGTGAGATTGTCGTAATTGTGACTTGTTAAGTATTTAATATTAAAGAGAACATTTTCTCAAAATTATTACTTTTATCTCATTATTATGAGTCATTATGACAATTATAAGGTAGGATCTCATTATTATGAGGTAGAAAGTCAGAGACAAGATCTCAATGAGAGTCATAATTATAAGAAAAATCTGATTATTATGAGAGCTTGAGGGCGGCATGGTGGTGTAGTGGTTAGCGCTGTTGCCTCACAGTAAGAAGGTCCTGGGTTTGAGCCCAGCGGCCGGTGAGGGCCTTTCTGTGTGGAGTTTGCATGTTGTGTCTGTGTGGGGTTTCTCTGGGTGCTCCGGTTTCCCCCACAGTGGCAGGTTAGGCTAATTGGTGGCTCTAAATTGACCGTGAATGGTGGTTTGTCTCTGTGTCAGCCCTGCGATGACCTGGCGACTTGTCCAGGGTGTACCCCGCCTCTCACCCATAGTCAGCTGGGATAGGCTGCAGCTTGCCTGCGACCCTGTAGGACAGGATAAGTGGCTACAGATAATGGATGGATGAGATAGTGAATCATAATTATTAGATACTAGACAGGATCTTAATATAATGAGAGCACAAGCAATAATGAGATGCTAAGTCATTATGAGATAGGATTTCATTAGTTAACCATTATTTGCTGAAGGCAAAGTGAATCTCTGTGAATAATAACTGAGACAAAGTCGGGGTTATTGATTAAATAATATTGGCTGGCTTTTTTTTTCATGGTATATCAGATATATTCCATTCAGCGGTGTCTCCCATAACCCGGTACAGAAAGTATGAACCGGACCGGGACGGTATATTACAATAACGTTACGTTTTCTAAATATTCAGGGGTTTCATACTTAACATCTTGTACTCACACGTAGCACTGTCATGTATTCTTTGATTATCCAGTATTATTATATCCCATCACAGTGTATTCACGTTATATTCACGATATTTTCAATCAAAATTAATCTAAAAGCCCGGAACTCCAATTACAGATTTTACAGTGGTGCTTGAAAGTTTGTGAACCCTTTAGAATTTTCTATATTTCTGCATAAATATGACCTAAAACTTTGACAGATTTTCACACAAGTCCTAAAAGTAGATAAAGAGAACCCAGTTAAACAAATGAAACAAAAATATTATACTTGGTCATTTATTTATTGAGGAAAATGATCCAATATTACATATCTGTGAGTGGCAAAAGTATGTGAACCTCTAGGATGAGCAGTTAATTTGAAGGTGAAATTAGAGTCAGGTGTTTTCAATCAATGGGATGACAATCAGGTGTGAGTGGGCACCGTTTTATTTAAAGAACAGGGATCTATCAAAGTCTGATCTTCACAACACATGTTTGTGGAAGTGGATCATGGCACGAACAAAGGAGATTTCTGAGGACCTCAGAAAAAGCGTTGTTGATGCTCATCAGGCTGGAAAAGGTTACAAAACCATCTCTAAAGAGTTTGGACTCCACCAATCCACAGTCAGACAGATTGTGTACAAATGGAGGAAATTCAAGACCATTGTTACCCTCCCCAGGAGTGGTCGACCAACAAAGATCACTCCAAGAGCAAGGTGTGTAACCAGGGCCGTCGCAGGGGGGGTGCGAGGCCCTGTGCGAACTTGAAATGCGAGGCCCTAATCTTTGACATGGATGCGTAATTGCGCATGAATAACAGTCGCACGGATGCAACTATTCTAGTTCTATTGCACGCATAATCTCGCTGCAATACGTTTTATCAAGTAGAATAATACAGCATAATCATGCACATAGTCTCAGCTATGACTTTTTGCTATTTATTTCAAAGGAAAAAAAATCAACTGTGCAACGAGTGGCTACAGTACATCAAGTCAGTTCAGTCACTTTATTTTTGGCATCTTGACATTTTAAACAAGCAGATTAGGACACTTTTCATTCATTATATACATTTATTAATCACAACTATACACAACTCATTTTACTTATTATTTAACTTATTTACAACACTAACCGGAACAGATGAGATGGACTCACCATGCGTAAACTGGCTTTTACACTCTCTACCCGACATTCCCACCTTGTTTCAGACAGAGGTTTAACCGTGAGATCCGGGACTTTTGCTTTCAGTATTTCCCACCGTTTAGGAGAGCCTGCGAATATGGCATAAACTCGTTGTACAATACCAAAAAATGACATTGCTTTTGGACAGCATTTTGCCATATCTCCTAGTGTTAAATTCAGGTTGTGGCAACCGCATGGCATGAAGTAGGCCCGGGGATTGAGACGCAGAATATGGGCTTGGACTCCCTGATTTTGTCCTTTCATATTCGCCCCGTTATCATATCCTTGGCCCCGACAATCATTTATGTTCAGTCTAAGGGCCTCTAGTTCCGCCAAGAGTGCATTTGATAGCCCCTTTCCAGTTTGGTCGTTCACTGGGATGAAGTCAATGAAATGTTCTTCTACATTCACTTCTAATGATGTCATATTGACAAAACGAAGAATCAGCGACATTTGCTCCTGATGGCTCATATCTGGTGTGCAATCTAGAAGCACAGAGAAATACTTAGCTCTCTTCGTGTCATTCACAGTAGAGTTTTTGACGTTTGTGGCCATAAGAGAAATTAACTCATTTTGGATCTGAGGTCCTAGATAATGTGCATGAGTTTCCTTGTTTCTTATGCGTCTGACATGTTCTTGCATAGTGGGATCAAATTTGGCAATCATCTCTATTAATCCCAAAAAGTTACCATTGTTGTCTTCATAAAGCTTTGCATTTGTTCCTCGAAATGCCAAATTATGCTCAGACAAATATTGCACAGCTGCTAAAATGCGTGTTAAAACGTCCTGCCAGTGTGCCTTTTCTCTGTTTATCTCTCTTTGATGTGACTCGTCTATAGCTGTGTGTGTATTTAATCTTTGTTTTGTCTCCATCCATTTTGCGGCATATGTGATATGATCAGGGGACGTTTCGTGTTGTTTCAGCAGAGTACTCAAATGTCTCCAATCATTATTGCCATCATTAGCCAATTTAGGCCGACTTGTACTGTTGTTAAACAGTTTGCAACAAAAGCAAAATACAGCATCTATTTTCTTTGAATAAACAAGCCAGTCTCTGCGAGCTTCTTCACCGTTGGGCAACTTCCTAACATAGAAATGATCGGAAAAGTGTCTTTTTTCCTGATTTACAGGGAAATCAAAGTTGGAGACCTTGACCGGGCCCTTTTCCACAAGTAAATCCACCTTTTTGCTATCCAGATGCACGGGCCAATTGCTGGGATCGTTAAGGTCCACAAGATGCGCTGCCGCTGATACTTCACTGTCGGACTGGCAGCGCTGCTCTTCATCAGGCGTTGGCGGGACCGCGTCTTCCAGGGCAAACTCTGATCGATTGTAATAGAAAAAAAACAGAATTGATCGTGTGGTCCAGCTCAACTGAATCGGGCACAAGCCTCATTATAAAATATTTCTCAACCACAACTAGCCTACTTATTATCCTCCTTCCTCACCTTGGACTTCACCGTCATCCTCAGTGCGCGCGTTCCCGTCCTGCTGTTGTAGAAGCCCGCTCGGCTCTGCCACAGTGTCGGTGTGCGTGATGGAGATGCTAGTTGCTGCCACAGCATCACTGGCAGTACTGATAAATTTATCCAGCGATCCCCGCAGTAACTTGTGAAATTCCTCCTTCTTTTTAAATTTTTTCCTTTTCTCAGCACCTGATTCGTGCTTGCGAAACCGGTCGCGTTCTCTTGCTGTCGACATGTTTACTTTCCCCTGCTTTAACTTTCCTCCTCTCCCGTCTTCAGTGAGGACGCATTACGTAATGACAATGAAAAACTCGCTTTGTTTGGATTTGTTTCTTATTTGTTTGTTTGTTTTTATGTGACATCTCATTGATACAAAATCATACATAACTAATGTATTTATTTAAAAAAATAATAATAATTTAAAAAAAAAACACAGCAAGATTTAAGGCGCGAGGCCCCCTAGTGGCGCGAGGCCCTGTGCAGTTGCACAGTTCGCACAGCCTATGGGATGGCTCTGTGTTACAGTCGGTGAGGTCACAAAGGACCCCAGGGTAACTTTTAAGCAACTGAAGGCCTCTCTCACATTGGCTAATGTTCACCATCAGGAGAACACTGAACAACAATGGTGTGCATGGCAGGGTTGCAAGGAGAAAGCCACTGCTCTCCAAAAAGAGCATTGCTGCTTGTCTGCAGTTTGCTAAAGATCACGCGGACAAGCCAGAAGGCTATTGGAAAAATGTTTTGTGGACGGATGAGACCAAAATAGAACTTTTTGGTTTAAATGAGAAGCGTTATGTTTGGAGAAAGGAAAACACTGCATTCCAGCATAAGAACCTTATCCCATCTGCGAAACATGGTGGTGGTAGTATCATGGTTTGGGCCTGTTTTGCTGCATCTGGGCCAGGACGGCTTGCCATCATTAATGGAACAATAAATTTTGAATTATACCAGCGAATTCTAAAGGAAAATGTCAGGACTGAATCTCAAGAGAAGGTGGATCATGCAGCAAGACAACGACCCTAAGCACACAAGTCATTCTACCAAAGAATGGTTAAAGAAGAATAAAGTTAATGTTTTGGAATGGCCAAGTCAAAGTCCTGACCTTAATCCAATCGAAATGTTGTGGAAGGACCTGACGCGAGCAGTTCATGTGAGGAAACCCACCAACATCCCAGAGTTGAAGCTGTTCTGTATAGAGGAACAGGCTAAAATATCCTCCAAGCCGGTGTGCAAGACTGCTCAACAGTTACCAGAAATGTTTAGCTGCAGTTATTGCTGCACAAGGGGGTCGCACCAGATACTGAAAGCAAAGGTTCACATACTTTTGCCACTCACAGATATGTAATATTGGATCATTTTCTTCAATAAATAAATGACCAAGTATAATATTTTTGTCTCAATTGTTTAACTGGGTTCTCTTTATCTACTTTTAGGACTTGCATGAAAATCTGATGATGTTTTAGGTCATATTTATGCAGAATTATAGAAAATTCTAAAGGGTTCACAAACTTTCAAGCACCACTGTACCTTGGCGTGACGTCACAAAGAAATCCTGTGTGGCGGAACGATCGCCATCCTGTTGGGATGGGTTCTCACTGGATCGTTGTCTCCACTTTTAACTGTCATGATTGATATGTTGATGTGTTACACAGTGGAGGAGGAAACTATCTCAGGTTAACATGTTTAAGAAGTGTGGCTCGGTTTGCAAGACCAGTGTCATCAATGTTACTAGTTTCGAAATTTGTAGATGTTCAATCCCAACCTGATACTAATTCCTGTGGGTCATAAAACAGAAGCACAGATCAAAAAAGATAAGAACTTGAAATGTATACAATGTCAGCTGAAGAAACGAAGAGGTAGAGGTAGGGGAAGAGGCAAGAAATTGTAAAATAGATGAATAAATAGTAGTTAAGTTATATGTTTTGACAATAAAACAACTAAACAATATATTTTGTTTTTCTTCAAACTTTATTTATCATACGTGACGGGACGGGTTCATCTATAAAGGCGGGATGACTAATGTAAGTACCGATTAATAAAATGGTGGACGTGACGGATATCTCTGTGAAACTGGAACAAAAAAGGTAAGATCATACATTATGTGAATAAATGCCACAAAAATGGTATTGTGGGACGGAACACTTGTTAACAAATGGGACAGAACAGCATATAAAAACCCGGAAGGCAAATATAAGAAAATACGTGACACCACATTAAAATACGTGACGGTACTGTTCCGTACTGTTCTGTTCTGTACCGGGTTATGGGAGATGCACATTCAGCTAGCATGATACTGAGCGAGTCGAAGACGAGTTCAATATCACGCTAGCTGAATGGAATATATCTGATATACCATGAAAAAAAGCCAGCCAATGACGATTACTAAAACCCGTGACACGGGACGGGATGGGACATGACATATTATCGCTCATGGTCAGTGACCTCCCCGTCCCGTCCTGGACCAGAATAATTGTCACGGACATATTTTCACTCAAAAGAAAGAAAAGAAAAGAAAGAAAGAACAAACAAATTAGTGTGTACGTGTTAATATTTATTTCTTCTTTGGTCTTCCACGTTTGCTCTGACATTTGATACATTTTAAATTCTTTGCTTTGTTAATTTCATCCTGGGTTTTATGCCCCAGTCCTTCACATGATGGATGATACAACTGTTTACATTTTGTACAACTGAAATACAAGAAATGACAAGTCAACACAAGAATTTTTCAATGAATTAATTAACAAATTATATCCCATCACGGACAATAAGGTAAGTGTCCCGTCCCATATCACAGGGAGGTCACTGCCCGAGCAATAATATGTCACGTCCCGTTCCGTGTCATGGGTTTTAGCAACAACCCCAGCCATTATTATTATTATTATTATTATTATTATTATTATTATACATTCCTTTTGGGTATTCGACACATCTTTCTTTTTAAAAATTCTCTTAAAATCTTCCGTGTTTAATAAAGTAAACCTGGCGGCCATGTTTGTTTACAAACTGTCACAGTCGCTTGCTAGCATGGAAGTTTTACGTCTCAGACGTGTGACGTCATTTTGTCCTGACAACCGTGCAATTTCTTGAACCATATTCAACACTCCTTCTCCACTGGGTAGAGTGATGTTAATAGACATAGGATAAGTGATATGCTAACAATATTGCATGCTATCAAACCAAATGAATGAAACCCGCTAGAAGAGAATAGAACACGTTTTTATTCCATTGAAAAAGTGTCCTGTATGTATAATAATCACAGATATTCACTGAGCCTGAGGCGGAAAAAAATTAATAAAAAAAAAATTTATTTCAAACTGCAAAAGCAGCATGCAAATGTAATACACACAGGCTTGTGTCACTTATCTATGCCGACTCACATAAAATGCTTTTTGAATTTGGTAAAATAAATCACAATTCCACCTTACCTTTGAATAGTTTCAAAGTTTTGAATAGTTCTTTCACCCATAGAAAACATTTGGCGCATCATAAAACGGAAGATACGACAAAAAAGACCTAAGACAGTTGAGCAACTAGAATCCTACATTAGACAAGAATGGGTTAACATTCCTATCCCTAAACTTGAGCAACTTGTCTATTTGATATGTCATCTATGTTCTATTCTGAATAAAATATGGAATTTTGAAACTTCCACATCATTGCATTCCGTTTTTATTTACAATTTGTACTTTGTCCCAACTTTTTTGGAATCAGGGTTGTATCTGGAACCTCATTATCATGGTGGTGTAAATTAGTTTTCATATAAAACAGGCAAACTGACCCAAGTGTCTTTCAGATATGAAGGTGCCAGATCTGGAGAGTTGTTCCACGGGGAAGGAATTGCCTACTTTAGGGGTGGACATGTATACAAGGTGCGGAGGACAGGAGTCAAATAATAATTATTTGTAAATAGCTCAAAGCCGCTGTTAACGAAGTAAGAAACATGCTTATTCACTCACATTTACAATGATTTTTCAATGCATATTCCCCAGGGAAACTTTGTAGATGGCTTGATGCATGGTCATGGAGAATACACATGGGCAGACGGTTTAAAGTATGAGGTGTGTAGACTTTTGTTTGATCCCTGCATAAAGAATACAAGCATCATCATGTACAGCAGTTATTTCACATTCAAATTTAGTTTTTTATGAGGACGAGGGGTTTCATTACGGAACGACTGTAAGATTTACAGCAGGGATAACCAACTCTGGTACTGGATAAACCTGCCTGCAGAGTTTAATTCTAATCTTAATGCAGTTCCATGCCTGATTCAATTTAGACATTCAGTCATTCTTTCCTTCAGTTATTCATCTTCAGTAACTGCTTTATTTTGGTCAGGGTCCTGGTGGATCCAGGGCCTATTCCGGGGAACACTGGACACGAGGTGGGAATGCACACATTCATACCCTCATTCATATATACAGGAAATTTAGTATCGCTAATCCACCTACTGGCATGTTTTTGGGAGTTGGGAAGAAACCCACTTTGACACAGGGAAAACATGCACAGAAACGCCATGCAGACTATAACCCGAGCTCAGCATTGAAACAGGAACCCTGGAACTGTGAGGCAGCAATAATGCCTAGAAATCATTGTGATGGAAATGTAAGTCATAGCATGATAAAATGGGGAGAACAGTAATAAGTCTAATTCCGTGTGTGTTCCCACCTCATGTCCAATTTTCCTGAGATTCCCAGGTTCTCAGTTTTTGGATCCACCATGAGCCTAACTAGGATCAAGTGATTACTGAAGATCAATGAATGATGAGGATGTAAAACAGCATCACACTGCTTTAAAATTGTCAAAGCCATTCCTTCTGTCGAGGCACCTGTTAACTGTTGTGTGTGTGTGTGTCTATATATCCATCCATTCATTATCCATCCATCGATTATCTGTAGCCGCTTATCCTGTTTTACAGAGTTGCAGGCAAGCTGGAGCCTATCCCAGCTGACTATGGACGAGAGGTGGGGTACACCCTGGACAAGCCGCCAGGTCATCGCAGGGCTGACACAGAGACAAACAACCATTCACATTCACACCTACGGTCAATTTAGAGTCACCAATTGGCCTAACCTGCATGTCTTTGGCCTGTGGGGGAAACTGGAGCACCCAGAGGAAACCCACGCAGACACGGGGAGAACATGCAAACTCCACACAGAAAGGCCCCCGTCAGCTACCGGGCTCGAACACAGGACATTCTTGCTGCGAGGTGACAACGCTAACCACTACACCACCGTGCCACCCAAGACCAGAGCCAGTAAACTGAAAATATTTTACTCTAATATATATATATATATATATATATATATTTAAAGTAAAATATTTTCATTTTACTGGCTTTTCTGTCTTATCCTGGTGAAGCATCAAAAGACATTTAGATTTTATTTTGATGCAACTAATGAACTGGCCACCCCACTGAGGTTAGTTAAATTACTGTCTTGGGGGGAAAAATGACTTGAATTTTAAAATCACATACTATCAATGTGGTGGCATGGTGGTGTCATAGTTAGCACTGTCGCCTCACAGCAAGAAGGTTCTGGGTTTGAGCCTGGTAGCTGACGGGGGGCCTTTCTGTGTGGAGTTTGCATGTTCTCCCCGTGTCTACATGGGTTTCCTCCGGGTGCTCTGGCTTCCCCCACGGTCCAAAGGCATGCAGGTTAGGTTAATTGGTGGCTCTAAATTGACCGTAGGTGTGAATGGTTGTTTGTGTTGGCCCTGCGATGAGTTGGTGACTTGTCCTGGGTGTACCCTGCCTTTTGCTCATAGTCAGCTGAGGTAGGCTCCAGATTGCCTGCAACCCTGTACAGGATAAGCGGTAATGGATGGATGGATATTATCAACGTTTAGACCCCAGTAAAATAACATGATATAATCATTTCCACACCCTTGAAAGAAGTAGGTCTTCCCACTTCCTAATTCTAATTTAACCTCTGGAGACAGGAGTGTTTACTCCTACAGGGTAGAAACACTACAGTAATAGTCCAACTCAAACTTTCTAACACTAATTGCATTTTACAGGGGGACTTTAAATCCAATGCTCCTATGGGACATGGGACATACACATGGTTAGATTGTAGCACCTATGAAGGAGACATATGCAATGGTATCCGCCATGGCACTGGAACTTACAAATCTCCCAAAACCTGCACTGTATACAGAGGGCAATGGAACAAAGGCCAAAGATATGGCAAGGTAGGAAAGAATATGTCTAAAGAGTTTGACGTCACAGATTTTTGAGTAAATGTACTTTTCTTAATTTAATGCAAAACCTGATTGTCATAGGGAACAATGTATTACAATCAAGAGGCAACATCATGGTACGAAGGTGATTGGGAAAACAACCGAAGAGAAGGTTGGGGTATTCGCTGGTATGTGGTGATGCCCACAGTTCCAAATTTCAGTCAGTGCTCACATTATTAAGACATGAAAATGATCGATACACTCTTTCACACTAGCTATCCATCAGGAGATACTTATGAAGGCCAGTGGAAGAACAGTGTCAGACATGGAGAAGGAACAATGAAATGGATTCACCTGGGTCAGCAATACAGTGGGCAATGGCTAAATGGTGTTCAGGTATGTCACTCTCTCTGGTCTCTAGTCTTAGGCAATTCATCGCATCCAAGCACACTGGATTCCTCATTGCCATGTCTATGTGGTAAATCGAGCTACATATTTTCTGCAGCATGGACACGGGACACACACATGGTTTCTGCGGCGAGTTTCTGGCTCTCAGTACCCCCTCAGGAATGAGTATAAAGGGGAATTTGTTCAAGGCCTGCGTCATGGTCAAGGAACATTCGTCTATGCAAGTGGAGCAGTTTACTCTGGATGTTGGAAGGATAACAAAAAACACGGACAGGTAAATCCTTGTGCAATTTCTATGTCCTAAAAGGTAGAAATATTGTTTCTTTCTATGACATTAACTGAAATGTTTTGTTTCAGGGAAAGTTTGTTTTCAAAAATGGCTGTATATATGAAGGGGAGTTTATCAATGACCATATGGCGAAATTCCCAGGATCCTCCACGATTTCATTATGTGCACTAGGTGGAATGCCTGGTAAACCTGAAGGTGATAGTGCTTCACTACTTGGACCTGACATGGCTTTGAATATCGAGACTCTATTAAATCAAATTCCTGAAGCGCAAAGAAAGCAGGAGCTCAGCCAGGTCAGTGTGGTCCCGATTGTAAAATCATGTTTCAGGGTTCAGAAACAGTTTTTTGGGGTTTTTTTTTTTGGACATTCACTGTGCAAAATTTGGTGTATTATTATCTCTTAAAGGTCTTACGTTGTGACTTCCCAGTAGCTTTGACAGAATGCAACGTTAGTTATCTCATTACTGTGATGATGCTCGTATGTGTTCAGGTGGAATCTGCCATTATGAGACATATTGCATTGCTGAGACCAATATACAGTCTGTACAGCAGTCTTGGACACGAGAACTCTCCAGACAACACTTTCCTGCTCAATTACCTACAGTTCTGCCGCTTTCTTAAGGACAGCAGTGTCCACCAGCATGGATTAACACTGGCGCAGTTGGATCACATTTTTAACAGTAAATACATCTTCGGTTTGGTTTGATTTGGTAGAACGATATACAACATCAAAAACTTATTTTCTAGATTAACTGATGACATTTTTCTCTGTCTTCTTATAGAGGATGCGTCTGTAGGGGAGGTTTATTCACCTTTTAGTACGATGTTCCTGAGAAAGTGGATTAGTTGTCTTGTCATTGCAGCATACCATCTTTACCACAGAGACTTTGAGTAAGTGTTGTTTTTTCCAAAGTGGAGAGTTGATCACTGCTAAAAATGTGAAGGTTTCAGGCTAAAATCTTACATAGTTTTTTTCATGGTTCAGGTTCTCCTCTAGCTGTGTACTTGCAGAGTGTTTTTCTAAGCTCATGAAGCAGAACATCATTCCCAATGCCAAGAATGTAAAAGGTAATATGGTATTCATTATGCAGGGCCATAAGTACAGTCTAGTTCTCACTATTGCCTAACCTACTTTCATTTTCATTGTTCATTCATTATCTCTAGCCGCTTTATCCTTCTACAGGGTCGCAGGCAAGCTGGAGCCTATCCCAGCTGACTACGGGCGAAAGGCAGGGTACACCCTGGACAAGTCGCCAGGTCATCACAGGGCTGACACATAGACACAGACAACCATTCACACTCACATTCACACCTACGGTCAATTTAGAGTCACCAGTTAACCTAACCTGCATGTCTTTGGACTGTGGGGGAAACCGGAGCACCCGGAGGAAACCCACGCGGACACGGGGAGAACATGCAAACTCCACACAGAAAGGCCCTCGCCGGCCCCGGGGCTCGAACCCAGGACCTTCTTGCTGTGAGGCGACAGCGCTAACCACTACACCACCGTGCTGCCTCATTTTCATTGTATCTCATCGAAATGTAATCAGTTAAAACCCCACATGATGTAATATATAACATCTGACACAGGGAATCTTTACTGCCACCCTCTTCGTGCTGTGACTGGCAAGAAGTATATTGACAGATGCTGGGAGATATATCAGACTGTCCCTAAAGTCAAGGCAGCTGCCATCGCTGCCATCATGACTGCCAGGCACTTCATTTGGATGTTTCAGGTAAAGACTTGATCACTGCTGCTAATTTTAAATAAAACCGCATGTAACAAATTATCAATTGTTTACATACAGGTTCTTGGTCTCTTTGATTGTACACTAACCACAAGAAGATTACTGGAGATCATTTCACTAGAAAATCCTGCAATCTACAGTTCTGCTCACAGTAACCTGGATTTGGAGGTTGGATTTGTTGTTAACATCATATTTCAAACATAACAGCCATGAGTAATAACGCAGCTTAGTCCTTGAAAACCCCAGACACAACATTTTTGCTCCCAACGTGCTTAAATCCAGAGCAATGAATACTAGATACATTAACCATGTACTGTCTGGAGTCACTGAAAACTTTGGTAAAACCCTGTTATCGTTTTCAAACGGGGGGAAAACAAGAAAGCAATAAATCAAGATTATAATTAAAGGTTTTGGGATATGATCTTACTGAAAGTAAGAACTGCATTGCAGATCAGTTTTCTTGAGTTCTTTGAGGTACTGCTGGGTTGTGCTGAAGTGAAGAACGCAAACGGAGTCAGAACTGCACAACACAGTCAGTGTGAGTTGGGTGATCCTGATGGGAATTCCTCAGGAGCTCAGGGGAGCAGCCCTATTCTGAGCCAGTTGGCTTCTCTTCAGGTTAGTGAACATGGCCAGGAAGTGACACAGCTCTCATAGCTTCACTTTGACACTGATTCAGAAATCTGGAATTTGTTCATAATGCTGTCTTCGAGTTAATACTGAGTGTGATTATCTTTAACCTAAATGAGATTTACAGTATGTGTACACAATTGGACACATTTCATTTTGGGTCTCCAGAAATATGAGTCAACAGTGCTGTTCCCAAGCACCATCATTCCGTCTGCTGCCAACAGCACAAAATCCCTTGAGATTTCTTCTATTTTCTTGAGTTATTGAAAATGTATAACTTTCTCTGTATACAGAAAAAAAAACCCTCCTAATCACATGTCTTCTTCTAGGAATTTAAATCCAAGGCAACAACACAGTCATCCCTAACTGAAGAAACCCAATGTAAAGGTACTATCTACTTTCAGATGCACATAAATAATAGTCTTGGGTTGTAAACAACCTTAGAGTAGAATATGAATGTGTTTCTTTCAGAGATGGACAGTAACGAAGTACATTTACTTGAGTACTGTACTTCAGTACACTTTTTGAGTATCTGTACTTTACTCGAGTATAATTTTTTTAAAATATATGTTTGTTTTTCGGCGGCACGGTGGTGTAGTGGTTAGCGCTGTCGCCTCACAGCAAGAAGGTCCGGGTTCGAGCCCCGTGGCCGGCGAGGGCCTTTCTGTGCGGAGTTTGCATGTTCTCCCCGTGTCCGCGTGGGTTTCCTCCGGGTGCTCCGGTTTCCCCCACAGTCCAAAGACATGCAGGTTAGGTTAACTGGTGACTCTAAATTGACCGTAGGTGTGAATGTGAGTGTGAATGGTTGTCTGTGTCTATGTGTCAGCCCTGTGATGACCTGGCGACTTGTCCAGGGTGTACCCCGCCTTTCGCCCGTAGTCAGCTGGGATAGGCTCCAGCTTGCCTGCGACCCTGTAGAACAGGATAAAGCGGCTAGAGATAATGAGATGGGGAACACAGGACAAACAGATAAAAGAAAAAAAAGACCCTCCACCCACCCCAAAACTAACAAATAAAACATGAACAGGATCAGCTCATCATGTAAAAAATAAAGGCCAGAGTCATGACAATAAACATATTTTAAAAAACCTGTGCAAAGTGAATAGAGTAAAATGAGAAATACACACAGCAAGGTGTTTCACAGTCATCGACACATTAGTCCTTTCGTTGAAACAGTTGTAGTACAGGGTCCCACATCTTTACCTCCACCAAGGAGGTTATGTTTTCGGTAGCGTTGGTTTGTTTGTTGGTTTGTCTGTTAGCAACATTACAGAAAAAGTAATGAACGGACTGCTCTGAAATTTTTTCCAGAGGTGTGACTGGGCAGAAGTAACAATCCATTAAATTTTGGCGGTGATCCGGATCATGGGCGGCACGGTGGTGTAGTGGTTAGCGCTGTCGCCTCACAGCAAGAAGGTCCTGGGTTCGAGCCCCGTGGCCGGCAAGGGCCTTTCTGTGCGGAGTTTGCATGTTCTCCCCGTGTCCGCGTGGGTTTCCTCCGGGTGCTCCGGTTTCCCCCACAGTCCAAAGACATGCAGGTTAGGTTAACTGGTGACTCTAAATTGACCGTAGGTGTGAATGTGAGTGTGAATGGTTGTCTGTGTCTATGTGTCAGCCCTGTGATGACCTGGCGACTTGTCCAGGGTGTACCCCGCCTTTCGCCCGTAGTCAGCTGGGATAGGCTCCAGCTTGCCTGCGACCCTGTAGAAGGATAAAGCGGCTAGAGATAATGAGATGAGATCCGGATCACCTTCTGGATCCCGGATTTTGTTAAAGGATTCTTAGCGGAGGTCTGCGCTCTCCGAGTGCTTTTCTAGTTTTAAACATGTCTCCCCTGTCTTCATTATAAAGCCTCAGTCTCTCCAAGTGAAGCATATTTGCCATTTTTCTCAACCATAGATCGTATGTGGGTGCAATGGCCGACCTCCATGCCCGGAGGATTAACTTCTTTGCAATCACAGTTCCAAATAGGATAGCCTTTTTCTCATATTTATTGGTAGAAGACAAAGGAGTATTTGCCCCAAGAATGGCTACAAGCGGATCAGGCTCCCAACATTTCCCATAAGCCATAGAGAAGCAATGAAAAATACTTTTCCAGTATGTGTACAGTTTACTGCATAACCAGAAAGAGTGTATTAAGTTACCAGTCGTAGACTTGCACCTGTTGCAAATGGGTGAAACATCAGGAAAGAAACTGTGCAGTTTTTCTCGAGAATAATAGTCTAATTGTGTGAAGTGTATATATAAATAAAGTGTAATGTCTTAAACTGCATAAGGCAATGCCTGACATTTACAGAGCAGGCATGTATATCGAGTATAATTTTTTTTTTTTAAACTTGTGACTTTAACTTCACTACATTTGAAAGATAAATATCATACTTTTTACTCCACTATGTTTCTGTCAAGGTCTTCGTTACTACGAATCAGCTTCAAAAGTGGATGTTTTTCTTTAAAACATGATTTTTTTTTGCAGGTGACCCTGAGACAGCCTATCAGTAATCACTAGGGTTACGCCCATAGACTGTATAAAATCAAGTTCAATGATTTCTCAGCGGTGCTTCTGGGGAATTCACACACCCATGACCCAATGTTTCAGTCTTCTGAAAGGATTAAAGATTCATTTCGTTTTAAATGTTTGCCAAAAATGAACCACATTACAGCCTACAAAACTCACCGTCCAAACCGTGGAAGCATGTTAAGGTATATAAAACGGTTTATTCCAAGAGAAAGCTTGCAATGAAGTTGTCTGTGCTTTTAGAGCTAACGATAACATTGCAAATGTAGCTATGCAGTCTGGTTAGTCAAATAGATTTGCCCACCAAGTTGCCATCGCCTTGTCTACAGCTAACGTTAACACCTAGCAAGTTAACTTGGACACACTTAGTTAGCATGTAAAAACAGAATTACGCTAACATGAATAATGTTAGCTTATCTGAAGTCTTTTCAGAAATACGTTTTAATATAATCTTGCCGGGGCGGTGGTGTAGGTGGTGTAGTGGTTAGCGCTGTCGCCTCACACCACGAAGGTCTGGGTTCGAGCTCCGTGGCCGGCGAGGGCCTTTCTGTGTGGAGTTTGCATGTTCTCCCCGTGTCCGTGTGGGTTTCCTCCGGGTGCTCCGGTTTCCCCCACAGTCCAAAGACATGCAGGTTAGGTTAACTGGTGGCTCTAAATCAGTGGCGGCTGGTAGTCTTTCAAACAGGGGAGGCCGGTCGGTTATGATATTTCCAGATTTTAAAAGGAAAAAAACACACCAATTTTGCCCATACTCTTGCCTCTGATCTGGCTGATTGTTGGCAGGGTCACAAACTGAAATAACAGGTTCTTTTGGCCCATTAGCCTACTGTCCAATATACATGATGGTGGTGTTGGGGGGGGGGTATATTTTATGTTTTAAAATTGTGGCATGTTGTTTAAAAAGTGATCATTATTGAAAGCAGCTCTTTGTCAGGAACCTCAGCATTCAATGACACTTTTTCCCTATATTTTACTTATTTTGACTGAGAAATGTTTTATTGACAATTTTGATAACCCTTCACTTTTAATCCAGGTCTGTAGTGTGAAATGTTCTCGGCTGTGTTTTCGTTTAAAAATGTTTTCAAAATTGTAGCTGTGTTTAATTCATATCCAGATAAATATATATTCCAATATAATATACTCAGCATAAACATTTTAAATAGATTCTATATTTTTGGTCCATCCATGACATATTACTAAAGTAGCCTATTTACTGTTGTTGATGTGGGTCACTTGCTGTTAGCCAATTCACTTTCTCGTACCAGGAGAGCTGAAAGGAACGAGTATTATTCCCTACCTTTTTCACCAAGTCAAATTGAGGCGTTGGTCTACCTTGCTCTTTAATTTTTTTCTCGAAAGGAAGACTGGCAAATGGCTTCGCCAAAATTAAATCAGCAATGCTCGTCATCCGTGCGCAGCTTTCTTGCTAGCTGACTAGCCCCCTCAAGTTCAAGTTCAGTCACTCAAATAAACAAAATTTCTGGAACTAAGATAGCAAACTTGACAACACTATATTTACAATGAAAATATATACAAACTAAGAAAGCTGGTAGAAACCGTATGTAATGAATGAAATCGAAATGTAAGCTGATCTCTTACAATACACCACAGCACTTGCGAATCCGCATGGGACTGAACTGAGATTCACCGCTGCCTGTCTATAGTTGAAACGAGCTGTCAATCAAAGAAAATATCCGGCCGCTTTCACCAATCTCCTCGCGGAAAGCTTTGCCATGTCCCTCCCATGTGAGGTTCGGAGTCCGTGGGCGGGCATTTTTGCAGTATTTGTCCAATAATCATCTTGCATTTTGATATTGAAAAGCGCATAGCTCCCAAATGCCATTGAAGTGCACTGAGGCTGGGCTGCATCGCGCTGTCACGAGGGGGAAAAACTCACGCACACATTAGGCGAACTGGGGAAAGTTATAACGGAATGATTTCGTACTGTAGTTGGGTTGAGCACATATATTTCTATGATTCGATGTTCGTCATTTTTAGAGGAGGCTGAGCCTCCCTCGTTGTCTTAGAGCAATCGCCCGTGCTCTAAATTGACCGTAGGTGTGAATGTGAGTGTGAATGGTTGTCTGTGTCTATGTGTCAGCCCTGTGATGACCTGGCGACTTGTCCAGGGTGTACCCCGCCTTTCGCCCGTAGTCAGCTGGGATAGGCTCCAGCTTGCCTGCGACCCTGTAGAACAGGATAAAGCGGCTAGAGATAACGAGATGAGATAATCTTGCCAAATAAGCAGAATGTAGAAATCTGTTTAAAGGTGTTTATTCTACAGGTTTGTCAGTAAATCCAATAAGTTGCTTCAGAGGCATAAGGTTTTGCAAGCATTATGGAAATAATACACTGATGTGCTGACAGAAAATGTACTTTTAATACTTAAGTATTTTTAAAAGCAAGTACTTCAGTACTTTAACTTATGTAAAAATTTGACTGTACAACTTTCACTTGTATCGGAGTAATATTTGATCAGTGGGATCTGTACTTTGACTTAAGTAATGAAGTTGGGTACTTTGTCCATCTCTGGTTTCTTTGGCTTTTTATTACTTACTAGATCAGGGAATTGACCCATCTAAGCCGACCGACACAGATGCATCAGGGATGGAATTGAACAAACAAACTACAAGCAGTGTTTTCATCAAAGACACAGAAGTGACCGAGCCACCATGCATAAACATGGGTACAATCTAGTTTCTTAAAAAATAAATAAATAAAATGATTTATAGCACTTTACAGACTTGCATATGTTGTGTGTATAGATTAGATTCTTAATTACTCAAAACAAGCCCAGAGAGAGAGCCCGCTTGTATTGAACATCAGCCATCACTGAGTTCAGACTAAAGCTAGATGAACTGAAGTTTAGAGTTTACCCATCCAAAACCATTTCCACTACAGGAACACGTTACCATCAGTCACCACCTGCCTCTTACTCGTTTGTGTTTTACTGTCTAGAAGTTGCTGAAGAGGGACGACCTGAAGAACAGCTGGAGAACTGGATCAAATGTGTTCACCAGTTCTTTACACACACCTTCTTCCCAGCATATGAAGAGAACTTGGTATGGAAAAAGCAGATGCAAGAAGAACGCCAAAGACAAGCCACAGACAAAAGAATCACTCTAGAAAAGGCCAAGGCAAACACCAAGTACTTCACCTTTTGGCTTACTAATTTCTTATTTTGACAAGTCTTATTTACACTATAATGCAAATTATTTCAGTAACTCCTGATCAAAGGATAGTGGTAATAGAATCAAAGATGTTATTAATCAGACGTTTTTTTTTTTTTAGACTAAGAGAGCAGCAAAGGGCAGAAGAGGAGAAGAGAGCCAGAGAAGAAGAGGAGGAGGGATCCAGAGAAGAGGAGGAAGAAGAGAAAAGCCAAGTCTTCAGTGACCTGACCAATTCATCTGCAGCTCTCCCATCCCCAGCGACCTCCAGCTCTGTGGATTTAAAGCAATCGCCGACCAAGAAGAAAAAGAAGAAATGACACCACAGTCTTCCAAAAAAGACAGCTTGCTTTAATTGATCAAAATTTTATAAATGCAGAAAGGTATATTATAAATCTGGTAATCCAAGTATATTTAATCAATTTTACTGTTAAAAAGTAAATAAACTCCATTACAATGCTTGCCCACATCTCTGCTCAAATTAAGTATCGGCAGGTGGCGTAAACATCATGAGGTCACGCTCGCACACTGACTCTCTCACACTCTCCCTCTGCTCAGGGGTGAACAGCAGCTGATCGGCAATCATCTGAAACGCAACAGAAGGTCTGTGAGATGTGTGACCTCATACCACTGCAACCGTTGTGATAAATTTGAAAATTAAAATGCTTAAACATTGATAAAATGAAAGAGTATCAGAGCCATTTTTATGGTGCTGTTACACGTGAGGAAAGTGCATTAGAAATTCAGGGAAGAGTCAAATCCACCTCTTCAGTCCAGGGAGTGACTGCCAATGGTGCCATTCTGGAGAAAGCTGGATTAAAAGTCGTGAGAGAGAGTGAGTGGTGAGGGCCACATGCTTAAATCCACCTCCATGAAACACCAAGGTGAAAACACCAGCAATACAAACACCTAGAGTACCTGTCGGAGTCATCGGTGCATCCTGAACAGGCTCTCCAGCCTGCGCCTGAGGGCTTTCCATTTCAGCATCATCTACGCCAAGTGAGAACCTGTCCACTGCCATGCTCTGCACAGGAGATAAGCTGCATCGGGCTGTGGGTTGCAGATATCGCTCAAAGTCCAAACTGGCCATATTCTAAAGTGATAATAGGAACATTATAATCTAGCCTTAGCATTAGAGTGACTTTCTCCATAAGCATTACTATATGATGTCATGATTACCTCACGGTCTTGATTTTCAGTCACTTTACAGTCTACACTGATGGATCTGTAAAATAAAGAACAGGTCGTATTAAAATGTATAAAAACGTGCGCCTAATTACATTTTGCTCATAGGAAAAAGTCTAAAAGACCTATATTTGACAGGTGGATAGCCAGATCTGCTTCAGCTTTATTTTTTGAACATCTAAGCAAAGCTGAACAGAAGAAAGCCTCAGGCCAGTATTAAAGGAACAGTCCACCATACTTCCATAATGAAATATGCTCTTATCTGAATTGAGACGAGCTGCTCCGTACCTGTCCGAGCTTTGCGCGACCTCCCAGTCAGTCAGACGCGCCGTCACTCCTGTTAGCAATGTAGCTAGGCTCAGTATGGCCAATGGTATTTTTTGGGGCTGTAGTTAGATGCAACCAAACTCTTCCATGTTTTTCCTGTTTACATAGGTTTATATGACCAGTGATATGAAACAAGTTCAGTTACACAAATTGAAACGTAGCGATTTTCTATGCTATGGAAAGTCCACACTATAATGACAGGCGTACTAACACCTTCTGCGCGCTTCGACAGCGCATTGATATCTGAGCTCCATATCAATGTGCTGTCGAAGCGCGCAGAAGGTGTTAGTACACCTGTCA
This sequence comes from Neoarius graeffei, assembly GCF_027579695.1. Classification (NCBI taxonomy): domain Eukaryota; kingdom Metazoa; phylum Chordata; class Actinopteri; order Siluriformes; family Ariidae; genus Neoarius; species Neoarius graeffei. The sequence continues at coordinate 43,449,376 of NC_083582.1, read as the reverse complement.
TTATAGTGTGGACTTTCCATAGCATAGAAAATCGCTACGTTTCAATTTGTGTAACTGAACTTGTTTCATATCACTGGTCATATAAACCTGTGTAAACAGGAAAAACGCGGAAGAGTTTGGTCGCATCTAACTACAGCCCCAAAAAATACCATTGGCCATACTGAGCCTAGCTACATTGCTAACAGGAGTGACAGCGCGTCTGACTGCGTCTGACTGCCTGGGAGGTCGCGCAAAGCTCTGAGAGGTACGGAGCAGCTCGTCTCAATTCAGATAAGAGCATATTTCATTATGGAAGTACGGTGGACTGTTCCTTTAACATCTAGTTACCATACTCATTAAGAAAAATCAACATTTACTGTATAACAAAATCTTCAAAGTCCTTCCCATGCCACATAGGGTGGTGCCGATCTCCGTTTCCGTAGCCCTCGGCCTCTCGCCTATTACATAGCTAGGGTTACAGTGGGAGGCCAGTCCTCTGGTAACCGCGAGAGTTTGACTCCCTACTTGCATCTCCATTGCAGCGTGCCTTGCCAGATGGCAATAGGTACCATTTTTATGATGGCCTTTGGTATGACCTGACCGTGAGTAGACCCCACGATCTCCTGATCGAGAGGTGGACACGCTAAACAGTAGGCCAACTCGCGGTACAATAAGATCTTACTGACCTACAATAGGAAAGTAAACGAAAGCACATAAGACAAGTTTGACGAATACTAATATGAAGAATCCATGAAGCATGTGCAGTGTAAATTAGTCGGTGTGCAAAATCAAAATAAACCAACAACGATGAGGGAAAATAGCATGGATTTACTGGCCTACTGCCAAAGCGTCGTAGTTACTATGTCTCTTTTCCATTACATATGTATCGGATTCATGTCTTTCTAAACCTGGATTCCCAAGACGTTTACCATTCAAATCAAGTTTTAACTTGTGAATTCACTGTTAGCTTATTTAGATTTCTTTGTTAGCCTGCAACTCGAATTCATTAGTAGTGCTTACCTTTCATTGACACAAGTGTCAGTTTTGTCTGATGGTGCTGGAAAGCAGACTTGGACTTGCTGTGGTGTGGTGGAGATCATACAGGGGGAGGAAAGGACCGAGACACAGTTCTCCACAGTCTCTGCTCGTGGAGTTATCTTGCATGCTGAAGGCGAGTGGGTGAAACTCATAGCATAAGCTTGACTGTCTGAGTGGAACATGTCCACTTCAGTTTGCTCCTGGGACAATGCCGTCATGGCAGACTCTTGAGCACTTGCCTCAGGCTCGGTACTGCTGCCTGAATGCACAGGAAGATGACGTGGCAGTTCTTCCTCTGACTGGCAAGGAGAGTTGTGCGGCTTGATCTCTGCTAACTGGTTCGCTTGATCATCTACTGGTGTAATCATAAGGTCTGATTGGATATTTTTGAGACTTGTGTTATGATCAGGTTGGCTGAGTTGTGTGTGTAAGACTCCATTAGGTGACACACAGGGGGCAGACCTGTGCTGCTCAGGGCTGATGTGAAGGGCTTTGGGGGAGCAGGGAAGGGGATCAGCATGCTGTTTAAGCGGGCAGACAGGAGATGCAGTGGTGCCAGCTACTGCAGCAGGAGAGGTAGGAGGGGATGCAGTCAGAGGCGCGCTTTTAGAAGGAGTGAGAATGCATGGAAGAGGAGATGGATGCACCACTGCAGTAGATCTCTGCTGCCTGCCTGGTGTGCTAAATTTAGACACATGTGGGGAACACTTGGTAAAGGGAGCCGCACTTAGCCGAGATGATCTTCTTACAACACCTGGGGATAATTGTATTCATACCTTTAGATGGTCAAACGGTCACAAAACTTCAGTGTACTGATGTAATTCTTAAGGCTATAATGAACTTGCTCATACCAGCTACTTTGACCGGACTCTCCACCTGGAAGAAGCCTCCATGAAAAACTATTGTCTGGGCTGTCAGCATGTTAGCTTGGGCATCTGAAGTAGGAGCAGAGTCACCTTGAGCTCTATCTGAAGCGTCAGCAATTTTAGCTCCTGCAGCTTGCTTGGCCTTCATGGCAGCTTTCACTGCAGCCAGACGACTCTTTGCAGCTGCGCTGGCTCCCACACTCGCTTTTGTCTTACCTCCTGCAGGAGGGGGCTTCTGCATGACCATGCACACAAAAAACACAGGCATTCGTATAGTAACACATTTACCACTCAAAAAAAAAAAAAAATTATGCCATCAACAGTCCAACATCTACGAAGTGCATCAAATTAGTAAGAATATTATATATATATATATATATATATATATATATATATATATATATATATATATATATATTTTTTTTTTTTGTGAGGGGACTCACAAACACTGAAGCGTATTAGATAAGGTGTGGTTCTCATTAGCAACTTGTTTACTGGGTATGAATTAGGCTCTTCGATTCAAGGAAATAGAACCAACTAAGTTTGTTAAAAATATTGCAGACGGGTACAAAAGTAACTGTGGGAGCAGGCAGGTTTCGTCAATTTCTTTGGAAGTGGGGCAAAAATATACCCAGTCCTCGCCTGATTCAGTGTGATGCAAGATTGAATAAACAATTGAACTGTATTAGAAAAAGGAAGATTGGTTCTAAGGAAGGACATGCACATTTCACTGAATGGCAGGCACAACCACAGTGTTTGAAATATTAATTATTTGGAAATAAATCACTTTCTAAACAAATGATTTTTTTTTTTTTAAAAAAGCAGCAAAGCTTTACATCAGTGCAGTAACTTTTGCCGCTTTTCCACTACAAACGCGGCTGAGTCGGGCTGAGCCGTGCCGTGCTGAGTCGAGCTGAGTGGGGCTGTTGGAGTTGCATTTCGACTACAACCGCGCTGAACCGTGCTGGCTGGAAGTGGGTGGACACATTGGGTGGAGTTAGCGAAAGTGGGTGGACGTCACGTGATGTCGTTAGGCGGCGCAAACAGTGACATCAGTGAGCTTTTAAGCGGTAGTCTCACGACCCGGAGAGTAAACAATAAACATGGAGGACATGGAGTCGTTAGTGTTGCTGGTCTTGGTGCTGTGGCTTGTTGTCACCGACAACGCGAACAGATACTGGCAAGAGCGTATAGATGAGGCGAGGCGCATAAGGCTTCAGAAATTCTCGTAATTCGTAATTCTCCTTCTTCCGGGTTTACAGATCCCAGCGTGCTCGCGGGGCGTGTGTGGGCGTGTGAGGACACTCCTTCTCACCAATCAGTGCACAGGGGAGTGTCTGCTCACGCCCCCAGCCTCACTCAGCTCGGTTTGGCTCGCTTCAGCCCCACTCCAAAACCGTGCGAGTTTTGGGTGCTAAGCAGGGCTGAAGCAAGCTGAGTCGTGCTGTTTTGAGATAGTCGAAACGCGAGCCGTGTCGGGTTGAAGTGAGCTGAAGCAAGCTGAAAAAGGGTAGTGGAAAAGGGCCATTTGTTAATACAATGATGGTGGAAACACTTCAGACTGATGAATCGATAAAAACTTATAGTATGAATTTTCCAAATGGCTGGAATGATCATAGAAACAAAATTTAAATTTGAACACATAGAAGGCATGTTGGGCGGCACGGTGGTGTAGTGGTTAGTGCTGTCGCCTCACAGCAAGAAGGTCCGGGTTCGAGCCCCGTGGCCGGCGAGGGCCTTTCTGTGTGGAGTTTGCATGTTCTCCCCGTGTCCGCGTGGGTTTCCTCCGGGTGCTCCGGTTTCCCCCACAGTCCAAAGACATGCAGGTTAGGTTAACTGGTGGCTCTAAATTGACCGTAGGTGTGAATGTGAGTGTGAATGGTTGTCTGTGTCTATGTGTCAGCCCTGTGATGACCTGGCGACTTGTCCAGGGTGTACCCCGCCTTTCGCCCGTAGTCAGCTGGGATAGGCTCCGGCTTGCCTGCGACCCTGTAGAACAGGGGTGTCAAACCTGATCCATAAAGGGCTGTGTGGCTGCAGGTTTTCATTCCAGCCATGCAGTAGCACCCTGATTTGGCTTATTCAATCAACTGACACACCCACCCTTTAATCAAGGGTGGGTGTGGCTGCAAGTATTTGACTGTGTGAAGACAGTTCAGTTGATTGAATGAGCCAAGTCAGGTGTGCTGCTGCATGGCTGGAATGAAAACCTGCAGCCACAAGGCCCTTTATGGATCAGGTTTGACACCCCTGCTGTAGAAGGATAAAGCGGCTAGAGATAATGAGATGAGAAAGTATGTTAAAGACTTCTATACCTTGACCACCCTTTTCTGCCTTGCAACAGGCTTGATGTCCTCTTGCCATCCCCTGGCTTCAGCGTCTTTCAACGCATTAAACTTCCGATCAACGTCCTCCACCTAATACAAGAGGCAAGGTGACCAATGCTGACTAATTAAATCCCTTTACGGTAGGACTCCGTAATCTATGGCAAAATACATAGACATTGTATGGCAATGACATTTACCTTCTTTCTTAATACATGATCGAAAACTTTGAGTAAATGACAACTTCTCAAATCATCACCTGAAAGTACACCATGTCCCAGAATCCCTGCAAGTCTGTGCAGGTTGTGAGCTTCTCCCCTCGGCCAAAATCACAGTCATCAACCAGCCCACTGAACTGGCCAAAGCGCTCCTTCATCAGCAGCCTGGCTTGGCCAACAGCCGTGCGCATTCGGTCCCGCACTGGAGAGACAGAACAGGCAATGTTGGGCTTTCAGTGATTTCTTTGAACTTCTTTTGTGGCAGAATGATTTGTACAACATACATCTTTAATAGAAACAAAACCAAAAAAAAAAAAAAAAAAATTGGTGCACAAGTTCATTTATTTTACGTTTTCTCAAAGTCAGCATGAACTTCAAGACTGTATAGACATTTGCCAGTTGGAGATCGAATTTCAATGTTTTTAGAGATGAATATTTAACTGCTCACTCACTCTCTTCTGGGATGGAGGAATCATCAAATCGCAATTCCCAAAATTCAGACAACCCAGTCAATCTTTGGGTCTCGTTAGCCATTACTGCCCTGTAGAACGCATACAAGCACATACCACATGCTCAGGAATATATAACTGCAGTCAGAAGTTCGTGTTCTCATCACGGTGATAAACGTCATAGCAAATGTTGGGCTTTCAAATGATTTTTTTTTTTTTTTAACTTTTCCTGTGGCAGAATGATCGTACCACAAACATCTTTAATAGAAATAAAATCCAAGAATTTGGTGCACGTAGTGGTGCAGTAGTTAACACAGTCACCTCACAGCATGAATGTTCTCGGTTCAAGTGGATGGGGGGCCTTTCTGTGTGGAGTTTTTATGTTCTCCCAGTGTCTGCGTGGGTTCCCCCCCACAGTTCAAAGACATGCAGATCAGGTAAAATACCCAGCCACTGGGGTTGTACAAGTTAGTGCGTGCTTAGTGCCGGTCCCAAGCTCGGATAGATCGAGGGGGGTTTGCGTCAGGAAGAGCATCCGGTGTAAAACCGATGTCAAATGAAATATGCCGAATAAAGATGTGCTGTGGCAACCCCTAATGGGAGCAGCCGAAAGATGATTCATATCCATGATGACATTGTGTCTGCAACTATACATACATAGCAACTGCTCTCACCTGAAATAGGACACGTCGTGCTGAGGCTCTAAAGGCGCTGAGGAAGGAGTGGCAGGAGGCAAAGAAGGAAGTGGAAGAGGAGCAGCGGCAGGAGGAGAGGAAGATGAAACGCAGGGTAGGTGAGGAGGACCAGACTTGGAAGCAGGGGCAGGACAAGGTTCAGACACGCAGGGAGGAGGTGAGGAAAGAGGAGGGGCAGAGGACGAATCAGACAGTACAGAAATTGGATCCTCCATGCAGGGTTCAACTGAGAAGCTGCAGAAATCAAGACCAAAGATTAGTGAACTCCAAAATGCAAAACACAAGAGACCATTAAATTGTAGCCTTAAAAAAAAAAAATTAAAGCACTCTCAAGGGTACGTCACTGGCACATGACTCAAGTACCTGGGTGAGAGGAAGGCATCAGCAGAGCGAGGAGAAAGGGGTGTAGGCTGAAAGGCCAGACCAGAAGGAGGCTGGAACACAAATCCTTGGGGAGCAAATGAAACTGGAGTCACATTAGCTTCCTCTGCCATCTTTTCCTCTTGAGATGAGGAGGGATTTACTTCAGTGACCACCTCATCAGCAACCTGGTGAAACATTTACCAAAACTGACTTATACCAGGTCTCAGCTTAAACAAATAAATTAAAACAAAAATAAGGCAAAAGCTGTAAACCACTGCAGGTTCATTTACGTTCGTTAACTTCTTTTCTGCTGCCACAGACTCTGTACGTCCTGTTGGAAAAGAAATATTTAGCTTGGATATTTAAAATGTGCAGAAAATGTCTTGAAAAGGTATACTGTGCATTGCCCTTACCCTGCATGGTTTTTCCTCGACCTGAAGAGGGAGCTGCAGGTTGCCTATTAGCAGCTCTTGTTTTGAGAGGTCTGAGATCTAAGAATAGGTAAAACACCAAACAAAAGAAAATAAGGGGAAACGGCAGAATTAATGTGCATAGCAGCGGAGACCAAGACATTTTGAGGAAATCGGATAAAAGAAAGGATTCAAAAGTACCTGCAGCAGGTTGAGCTACAGATTTGTTTGCTGCAGCTGCTGTCACAGCTTTAGCAGCTGATCGAGTAGTTGGAGCTCTGACAACTTGTTCAACTATCAAAGAGAGAAGACGACTTAAATCCCAAACTATATTGAACAACGATTTAATCAGCTTTGAGACTCATGAAGGACCATGTAGCTGACAGGTTGTTCAAGAGTTTACCTGGAGCAGTTCTGCCTCTGACAGTTACTGGTATGGACGACTTGCTAGCTCTGGTGCCGAGTGGCTCAGCTGATGACCAAAATACGAAATCTGATTTACTGACAGATCATTGCAATATGGTGCTTTCAAATGAACATTGTGAATATGAATAAAAATATTCTAGATACAAGAAAGAAAGAAAAAAAAAACCCTAAGCAAAGGTCACAGAAAGCTGTCCCATACTTTTCTTTGGTGCAGGTTGTTTTTCAGCTGGCTGCTGTGTGAAAAACAGAAAACGCCACCATAAATGCATTTTTACATGCACATGTAACATGTGTAGTGAGTTCAAAAATATAAGAATTAGTGGAGAATGTTGAAGACCAATGTACCTTTGGCTGCAAATGCTGTTTCATAGAACGGGTCACTCTGGTGGACGGTAAAATGTCCATCGTCTGAAATAAGAGCACTCAAGTCACTGAGCAATACAGTCATAAGGTCCACATGTGCATGCAAATTAAATTAAGCTCACCTTTTTTGTGCTTGGTACAACAGGATTCAAGGGTAAGTAGCCCAGGGGCTGTGGGTGGTAGAGACCAACCTTAAAGGTGCCCTTCTTTTCCTTTTCTCGCTTTTCTTTCTCCTTCTGCAGTGCTTTTTTCTCTTTATAACGTGCTAGCATGTTTTTCCTCTCAACTGCAGCACTGTTATCTAGTCAAAAACAGTGTTATTTGCTGTAGCACATACTATGAAAAAATGATGGGTAGGAGGAGGGAAACTCGTCTTACTTTTATCTGCTCTAGCTTTGTGTCCTGTCTCTTGGGAAGGAAGAACCGACTTCTCAAGAGCGGAAACATCCAAAGAGAGCTCCAGCTCTGGAAGTTGGTCCAGGTGTCTGCGGCAGTTTTGCATCTTTTCCCTGTTCTCTTTCTGGGTTTGGGAGCGTCGCCTGGACATTTTGACTCGGATCATGGAGACACTGCTGTCTCGCTTGTAAAGATGTGCAAAGCGAGATTCCATACTGAAAAGGATGCATGTTAACACAATTTAATGATCTCAAGAAAAGGGTGCTTGAGTGAATTTGAGGTAAAACAACATGCAAATCAGCTATACCGTATACATATACACCATAACTGGAAAAACATGAAACTAAACCAAGGATTACACAAAGTGTAAAATACACCTATTTCCATTGTGGTCCCACAAAGTTTCAAGCTTTATTAAGCTTCATAACCATCACTGCATACTATTCTTCTTGGTAAAGGGAAAATTCAAGAAACAGTTATGACTAATCAAGTATATGCACTTAGGGTTTATATTATGTTTTAGAAGTCACAATAATAATGTTAAATAAATATAAAAGCAACATATGAATGATTGAAAAAGATCTAAAGCTAGAATATGAATGTTCTTGCTTTAGAAAAACACAGTCTTGGAACAAACTCAATTTTTTTTTCTTATTGTAAAAATGTCAGGTGTATAATTATAATTGTATAATGGGTCAAAATCCTGATAATACCCAACAGCTGCACTCCAAGTCAGTTAGGGTGAGCGTGTTAGGCTTCTCATTTCTCCATGAAATTCTCATTATACACAAGTGTAACTATAAAACACTCCAAGAGGAATAAAAGAGATAAAGACAGAGTGTTCATTAGCATCACTTTACTGTAGTAGTGCCGCCATGACGGTTATTTGATTATTATTATTATTATTATTATTCTGTTAACTGAAGCAGCTGCTCCGTTTGGTATATTATTGACCAGTTTACTCACCTTCCTCTCAGACTGAGGGTAAATAAGGTTACTTGTAAGCGTTTCTTTGAAACTTGCAGTCCTGTAGCTCTTCCTTACCTGTAATTTATAGCTTGTTTTTGTTAAAACTGCTTGTTCGTTAGCAACTAGCCCGATAAAAAGGCATCAAATACGAAGTAAACAAGAGGCGCCCACTTCCTCGGGCACTTCAGTTTAAACATGGCGGGTAGGATTTGAAAATTCGACCCTCTTGTTCTCATTTGCTGATGGACACCCGGAAGTCGGCGCTGATTGGTCGTTTCCTCTGCGCAAGCGCACATACGAAGCCGAGACAAGTTGACGCGAAATTTCCGGTTTGATTTCTCACGTGTAAAAGGTACCGAAGAGCGATAGTTCCACTAAGAAAAATACAGGGGCGCCGCTAGGGGGGGAAAGGTTAGGACGATTCTAAGGGCCTGGCACTGACAGGGGGGCCTGTGAGGGATATTAATATTATTTTCATAGTATTGCTTTGTGTAAGTTTTTGAAATAAAATATTTCATTTCATCTGTTAAAATATGCAAATTATACATGGTTATGATTTGCAATAACATTTTTCTTGAATTATTTATGATATTGTACGAAAACTCATGTTTTAAGTCGTTCAAATTCTGTAAAGCTGCTTTGCGACAATGTTTATTGTTAAAAGCGCTGTACAAATAAACTTGATTTGATTTGATATTGTCATTTCACCCCTCCACCCTTTTTACTAATGGTACAGTGTGATTCTGAGAGCGGGACACGTGAAATGTGTAGCTCCGTGTGTGCACAGCGCCGCTATTAGCGCAGCTTAGATCAGCTGGCAGTTTTTCTATGTGTGCAACAGAGGTGAACATTCTAGAAGTTGCTGAGCATGTGATAAATTATGAAGTCCGGATATCACACTGTGTGTGAAAAAAAATCACATTTTTTCATAGGTATCTTTATTGTATAATTAAGTCTAGATGTTTTGCCATTGTTCATGTGTGGATTTGTTGATATTGTTAAGTATTTAACTTTAATATTTTGCACATTAGCTGTGGTCAGAGATATCATTGCTATTGTTCATGTGTGGATTTATTGATACTGTTGCTAAGTATTTAACTTGAATATTTGAACATTTGCTGTGTTTTCTAATAAATGTGTGATGCCTAAAAGAAACCAAAAACATTTAGTGGATTTCTTGTAGTGCACTCTGTAATTGTATCAAAAAACTAGTGTAGTTATTCATCAAGGCATACATTTGATCACATACAATAAGTCAATAAATGGAGGAATACATTTTGTAATCCTGATTATTGATGATGTTTGCTGGAGGGCTCTGGCGTATCCATAATGTGCATACAGAATGTTATAAATCCATACTGATACAGTGATGCATGCAATTTCTCTCAACACAAACATTTGGATTGAATGAACTCCATAGGCTACTGAGTGGCCTAATAATAGTTGCTAATAAAAGAAAAAATATATATATATATATCTTCCATATATATCATTTTTAAGGCAACAGTCTATTCAGTCTAATTCTGACAGTTCTGCATTTAAAATGTTCATATACCAAATAATTGTATCACCTAAACTTGATAGGTAGCTGATCACATGCATAGTAAAGTAGAAGTGCCAGCCAAAAACAGACTCGAAATTCAGTTGTTTGAGCTTGAAAATTTTACCGGGGAGGCCCTAAATTGTAATCTTTCATAGGGCCCAAGATTTCTAGCGGCGCCCCTGAAGAAATACATATATATTTTTTTAAATTTCTGAGAAAAAAACTCAGAATTTTCGAGATTAAAGTCAGAAATTCCAAGAAAAAAAGTAAAAAATTTCGAGAAACAATCTCAAAACTTTTGAGAAAAAAAATTAAAAAATTCGAGAAAAAAGTCAAAATTTTCGAGAAAAAGTCGAAATTTTCACGGAAAAAAAGTCGAAAATTTTGAGAAAAAAGTCGAAATTAAGAGTTCAGCCACTCCCATTGACCTTAATGGTCCATTTTTTTACACAGCAATGGCGGCTCATGGAGCCTTTGACACATAGATCGCCATTGACATAGTTCCACTAGTTCCAGGAAGTGGCCGTAGAACACAGAAAGTGCGGTAAATGTAATTCGTTTCTACTTAATCTTTGCTTGTTATGTATTGGTTCTGTGTTAGTCTCTAGCAAACAGAAAGCCGCTGCCTAGAAGTATTTGAATCTACATGAAATCACATCACCAACCGACTTCCTGTACCCCGGTTGTCACAACTCTGAATTCCATGGCTCTGCTCTCAGCCATTCATGTCTACCGGCCGCGAGTGAGTGTCACTTCTGTATGGAAGCCCGCCTTCTACAGATTTCTGACTTTTTTTTCTCAAAAATTTTGACTTTTTCTCTCGAAAGTTCTGACTTTTTTTCTCGAAAGTTCTGACTTTAATCTCAAAAATTCTGAGTTTTTTTCTCAGAAGTTTCCAAATAAAATATAAAACCCTGGCCCTATTGCTCTGCCGTAAAAAGGCACTTCGCAAGAATATACTGTTTATTTTGTGAACTCATTAAAACTCTTTTTTAAAAAAAATCAGCATACATATTATACATCAGTTGTGTAGAATATTTTATATATAGTGCATCTCAAAAAATTAGAATACCATGAAAAAGTTCCTTTTTTCATAATTTAATTCAAAAAGGTAAACTTTCATATATTCTATATTCATTACATGTAAAGTGAAATATTTAAAGCCTTTTTTGTTTTAATTTTGATGATTATGGCTTATAGCTCATGAAAATCAGAAATCCAGTATCTCAAATTATTAGAATATTCCCTAAGATCAATCAAAAAAAGGATTTACAATACAGAAATGTCCAACTTCTGAAAAGTATATTCATTTATACACTCAATACTTGGTTGGGGCTCCTTTACCATGAATTACTGTATCGATGCAGTGTGGCATGGAGGTGATCAGTCTGTGGCACTGCTGAGGTGTTATTGAAGCCCAGGTTGCTTTGATAGTGGCTTTCAGCGTATCTGTATTTTTGGGTCGGGTGTTTTTCATCTTCCTCTTGACAACACCCCATAGATTCTCTATGGGGTTCAGGTCAGGCAAGTTGGCTGGCCAATCAAACACAGTAATATCATGGTCAGCAAACCATTTGGTAGTAGTTTTGGCACTGTGGGTAGGTGCTAAGTCCTGCTGGAAAAGGAAATCAGCATCTCCAAAAAGCTCATCAGCAGATGGAAGCATGAAGTGCTCTAAAGTCTCCTGGTAGATGGCTGTGTTGACTTTGGACTTGATAAAATACAGTGGACCAACACCAACAGATGACATGGCACCCCAAATCATCACAGACTGTGGAAACTTCACACTGGGCTTCAAACACCTTGGATTCTGTGCCTCTCCACGCTTCCTCCAGACTCTAGAATCTCATCTCATTATCTCTAGCCGCTTTATCCTTCTACAGGGTCGCAGGCAAGCTGCAGCCTATCCCAGCTGACTACGGGCGAAAGGCGGGGTACACCCTGGACAAGTCGCCAGGTCATCACAGGGCTGACACATAGACACAGACAACCATTCACACTCACATTCACACCTACGGTCAATTTAGAGTCACCAGTTAACCTAACCTGCATGTCTTTGGACTGTGGGGGAAACCGGAGCACCCGGAGGAAACCCACGCGGACACGGGGAGAACATGCAAACTCCACACAGAAAGGCCCTCGCCGGCCCCGGGGCTCGAACCCAGGACCTTCTTGCTGTGAGGCGACAGCGCTAACCACTACACCACCGTGCTGCCCGACTCTAGAATCATGATTTCCAAATTAAATGCAAAATGTACCTTCATCTGAAAAGAGGACTTTGGACCACTGAGCAACAGTCCATTTCTTTTTCTCCTTAGCCCAGATAAGACACTTCTGACATTGTCTCTGGCTCAGGAGTAGCTTGATATTAGGAATGCAAAAGTTGTATCCCCTTTCTTGAAGATGTCTGTTCGTGATGGGTCTTGATACACTGACACCAGCCTCAGTCCACTCCTTGTGAAACTCTCCCAAGTTCTTGAATCAACTTTTCTTGACAATCCTCTCAAGACTGCGGCCATCCCTGTTGCTTGTGCACCTTTTCCAGCCACCCTTTTCAGCAATGACCTTTTGTGGCTTACCCTCCTTGTGGAGGGCATCAGTGATCATCTTCTGGACAACAGTCAAGTCAGCAGTCTTCCCCATGATTGTGGTTGTGTGTACTGAACTAGACCAAGAGACACACTGTGTTCAAACTGTTTTACTCAAACTATTCTAATATTTTGAGATGGTTTTTTTTATGTTTTTGTACTGTATGCCATACTGATTAAAATTAAAATAGAAAATGCTTGAAACATTTTAGTTTATGTGTAATGAGTCTATAATATGACATTCACTTTCTTAAATAACTGATGGAAAATATTGAACTTTTTCACAATATTCTAATTTTTTGAGATGCACTAGTATCCCCCCCCCCCCAAGAATTTCAACTTCATATTCAAGGACAAAGAGGAATAAAGCACTTGTTTATCTAGTTATGTAAATTATACAACTGAGCTGTTCATTGTTTTGTAGCCTATGTTTAAGTAAAAAGTGGATTACTTCCATTTAACAGTTGTACAAAAACAAGTTATTCTAGTGAAAGATGTAATCTACAAAAATTATAGTATAATTATTGTATAATAAATATAATCTGCAAGGGAAAGTCATGGCCTAACGGTGAGAGATGCAGCTTTGGTATCAAAAGGTCACTAGTTCGATTCCCTGGACTAGCAGGAATGACTGGCCTTGAGCAAGGCACCAAGCCCCGGCCTAACTGCTCCCCAGGCTGCTTTGGGTATGTTGTATGTCGCTCTCGATAAGTGCGTCTGCTAAAATGCCATTAATGTAGTGTAATAATTAATTAGAAAAGTGTGTACATTTAAAAAACAAACAAACAAACTGCAGTCCCTGGTGGTTACCGTACAAACATGCTTATCTATTTTTTTTAATTTTGTCCTTTAAAAAAAAATTACAATTCTCCACCTAACCCACATTAGGAGTCATAAACTAGATGTAATTATAAGCAATCTCAAATCCAACACATCTTAGAAACGTGCACCGAGCACTGCAGGGGGCAAAAAGACCTGAAATACAGCAACTACTGGAGTGAATTAAAATTTAATGTCAATTGAAAAAAGTGGAAAAACATTAACAAACTATAAAGGAAGATGACAACACAACTGACAGTTTAAAGGACATAAATATAATATAGTCTGATTCAGTTAATGCACAGTTTAATTACTCTGACTTCTGTCAAAGGAAGTGGAAACAAAGGGCATGGAACAAAAAAAAAAAAACCCAAACAAACAAAAAAAGCTGATGTATCTATTACATATACACAGTAAAATTTTGATTTAAATTGTCTACTTAATTACAGGAACGCAATCTCATTTTTTGTATAGATTAAATAAAAATCTTTTAAAAATTGCATAATATGAAAATTCATATTTACAATGCAATTATTGCATTACACTGATGCTGTCATTAAAACGTGAACAGCTGACAGTTTGTAGTGTGGCCAAATCCCACTCTCTCTCTTTTATTGTCCTCAATCCAAGAAGAAAATGTTATTGAACTGTGTTGCACAAAGCCTCTTGACCTCTTCTGTAATGCAAAGAGAAACAGTGATGAGTTTCAGTTGATCTTTAATGATCATAACCAACTTCTCAAACTAAATTAACTTACAATTTGTTAGTGCACAATCACATACCATTCACTTCAATTAAATTTGCATTCTTCTGGTTCAAAATGACATACAGCTCTCTCTGATCTGATTTCTTGCCCACTACCCAGTAGTCGGTCATCGCTTTTACAATGATTTCCTCATCTGCATCAACCCTTAGAGACATGAGGGAGGAAAAGAATATAAAAAGGTCATTCTGACAAATTATCAGATCCATCAAATAGACAATTACCAACTGATTTATTAGGATTCCAACAGGGAAAATCATGGCCTAAAGGTTAGAAAAGCAGCTATGTGATCAAAACGTCACCGGTTTGATTCCCTGGACCAGCAGGAATGACTGACGTGCCCTTGAGCAAGGCACCTAACCCCCAACTGCTCCCCAGGCTGCCCATTACTGTGGGTATGTCAGGGTCTTGTATGTTGCTCTAGATAAGAGCGTCTGCTAAATGCCTGTAATGTAATGTAGGATAATCAAGGCACAGTTCTGAGATGGTCACTACCGTGCAAAATCGCTGTTGATGTCTCCAAGGATCTTCATGAGGTCAGGGTGGACAGAGGTGAGGGACACACTAGCTGTTTTGCGCATGTGGATGGTGCTCTTCTCAGCCAGGTTCATGTGGTTGAAGTAGATGAACTTAAACTGCGGCTCCTTTTCTGGTCTGATCACACAAACACACGCTTTGCAAAGTGACATTCAAATACAGGGTTTCCCATACATAGACCATTGTGTGGCGCAGCGCCACACAATGGATTCCTATCGCCACATAATCAGACTCACGATTTTGAAAAAGAAAAAAAAAATTCCGTTGCATATCGTTCCGTTCATTCATAGTGCTCTTTCTTCTCGTTCGCGCGCACACACACACACACACACACACACACACACACACACACACACACACACACAGAGAGAGAGAGCGACGGAGAGGCGTGTACACAGGTCTGCCGTTGCGCATGTACCTGGTGTCACAGTCTGATCGTGCGCTGGTATAAATTTACCATGCGCAGACCGATTTTTTTTTTCCCCCCGGTCAACTTCCGGGAAGTCTAGACTGGTGGTAAATTCAGACCGTGACACCGGCCTTATTGCATTATCCCGTTTATCCCGCTCCAGCATTCATGCAAGTTATTAATAATGGTTTGACATTCACAATAAATAAGGATTTCCCACTAGCCTAAATAAAATGTTATACTCGCGGGGATGCCTAGTTGATGCCATCTGAAGCATAAAATCTGAATATTTTAAGATACAATGCGGTAGTTGAGAGAGGCTACTGTAGGATGCCCATAGGCTAATAATAACTTCGTATTTATTTGACTATTATAATTTTATTGACTCTCAATGTTTGCTGCTTTAACCCAGATGAGTATTGAAAAGATTTTTCTGAATTGCGAGCGGGATCTCTCGGCTATGAATAGGGTAAGCACATAGAAATTCAGTATTCCTTTGTATATTTTTTTGATGTAATGGACATTTTTAGTGCTTTGATGAAGAAAATGTACTTTTTTATCCATAGATTAAAACAGACCTCAGGAATAGGCTCCAAGGGGAACACCTGGCAGCCTGCTTACGCCTCATAGCAAGAAGGTCCGGGTTCGAGCCCCGTGGCCGGCGAGGGCCTTTCTGTGCGGAGTTTGCATGTTCTCCCCGTGTCTGCGTGGGTTTCCTCCGGGTGCTCCGGTTTCCCCCACAGTCCAAAGACATGCAGGTTAGGTTAACTGGTGACTCTAAATTGACCGTAGGTGTGAATGTGAGTGTGAATGGTCGTCTGTGTCTATGTGTCAGCCCTGTGATGACCTGGCGACTTGTCCAGGGTGTACCCCGCCTTTCGCCCGTAGTCAGCTGGGATAGGCTCCAGCTTGCCTGCGACCCTGTAGAACAGGATAAAGCGGCTAGAGATAATGAGATGAGGAACAACATTAGAACGAGCTCTAATATAAAGCTGTGATTTATGTTGAAGCCTGCACTGCTGTCCAAGCTGTCCCGTTATCAAAAATCAGTTACGTTCTGACCAATTAAATTCAAGTATTCAACAATGCTCATGTATATTTAGGTTAAAACCTCAGATTTACTCAAGCAAATAAGGACAAAAGGCAAATTATCATTAAATTGCACTTTTTAGAGGAGTACTTCAGATGTAAATTAGTACTGACCCTGATATCCTTTTGTTGAGGTTGTACTGTTCACAAATATCTGAGGCTAGCAGTGTGAGCTTAGGGCCGACCAGCGCATCCAGATGCTCGCAAAACTCTCGTGTCAGTTCCACTGATGCTGGAAAAAAACGTTAATCACATGAAACACATTAAGCTACTTTTTCACTTAGCTGAAGGACTACATTTAACATCAACTAATGTAGGCTTAAATGCAAAAACACAGGAAACTCACCATTTATCATGAAGCACACAGCAGCACTCATAGCCTACAAGGAAGATGATGGATATTTATATGTTCTCACTGGAGATTCATGTGAAAGCACCATGTTAATTAAAAAGTCTTGCTGTATTCTACAATCTCTAGGTCACACTTCTCATTGATTCTACCCATGTGTCCTTCCCCTTGTCATACACCATCATGAACTTTAAAATGTCATTCATACAAGAATGGTTTTCTTGATGGATAGTCACCTAACAAAATCCGATAATTCCAATACTCTCACCTTGTAAACTATCAAATGTAGCTCCTCATAACTGCCCTTCGTGTTCACAAATATTCTCGGAAACCTGAATTTTGCATCTGGATCTTTCAGGTTGGCTGGTCCAGTTAAAAATCTAGATTCATAAAAAGACAAAAAACAAAAGGACAAATTAAATAAAATATAATAAATATATTAACAAACATGATTATTTTATTTTATTCATCATTCGTCCAAATTCCTTCCTGTATAATTCCAAGCGCTGTAGACATTTTACATTAAATAATAGTACTCCAAGAGAAAACTGTACATACAGTTACAGTCAGAAGTTTATATCCACGGACATGACACATGGTACTACTGGACTTTCAATGATTTCTTTGAACTGTTCTTTTTCTGAGGAGGAATGACTGTACATTTTTAATTTAAAGAAACAATAATTTGGTGCACAACTCTTAATTTATTTTGAGTTTTCTGAAATCAAAATGGGGCCAAAATTATACATACAGGGGTCAAAAATATACACACCCACACTCAGACTTAATTACAGTGGTGCTGAAAGTTCCAAATTGCCTTTTAACTTACCAAAGCCTCTTAACTTCCTGTTAGTGATCATGATTGACTACAGCTGGTAAATTCTGTGCCAACATAAAAATGGTTTGTTTGACAGCACTCACTGGACTGATTAAAACACTGTATAATGGGAAAGTCCAAGGAGCTCAGTGCAGATCTCAGAAAGAGGATCAGAGATTTACACAACACAGGACTGTCTCTTGGGGCCATTTCTAAACAACTGCAGATTCCCAGATCATCAGTTCAAACAATTGTACACAAGTACAAGCTATTATGAGGTGTAGCCATTTTATTAGAAGACCCAAACGGTCACCCTCAGGTGAAGGGAAAAGTTTGGATGGTCAGGAGCAACCCAAGAACCACCTTGGCACAAGCCTGCTGTGAACTGGACGGCACAGCTTACAGCCTACATTCAAGGGAGTTTTACATCCCCATGGACTTTAATTGAACTCTACCAATTTTACCAAGAAGAGTAGTCAAATATCCAACCACAATTCTGCCAGAAGCTTGGTGATGGCTACCAAAAGCATCTGATCAAGGTGAAACTTGCTAAGGGACATTTAACCAAATATCAGGTGTACTGTCTGTACATTTTTGACCCTGTATGTATAATTTTTACTCTGTTAATTTCAGAAAACCCAAAATAAAAACTTGTGCACCAAATTCTTGTTTAGGTGTATGTTGTATAATCATTCTGCCACAGAAAAGGAACAGTTCAAAGAAAATCAGTGAAAGCCCAATATTCCCATGACATTCATGTCCATGATGAGTATGTAAACTTCTGACTGTAACGGTACATACTGCAGTGATGCATTCAAGTAAAGCACAGCTTTGCTACTGCAGCTAGCGTGAAGACAAGTCATGCTAGAGAAGCAACTTAAAGAATACACCCAAAGATTTGTCAAGCATGATATTTAAGCAGTTGTCTCACTGAACTCTTCATTACCAGCAAGTCACAATTCAGATATAATCATCTTTACTATATATTCTCACCAAAGCCACACCCCCAAAATGCACTAATCTAGAACATTTGTGCAAGCAGGGAAGTTTTCTGCATTAACAGGCAACATGATAGAGTAGAGACAGCCGTTTGTCTGAACTGGCTGGACCTTTTTGGTCAACCTCTTTAGTTTATTTATTCTCCTGTTTTCAGAGTCCATGGCACCACAGAGACTGGATTTTTTTTTCCCTCCTCTAAACGGACATTTTATCGACAGATAATGGAAGTGTGTAGCTGGTCTGAATTATTAAAAAAAAAAAAAAAAAAAATCATCACCCATGTTCATCTACACTGATAACTGTGCTTTAAAGCAGGGGTTTTCAAAGTATGGGAGAGTCAGCCCCCCCCCTCAGAGAGCAAATAAACAACAGTGCCCCCCCCCCCTTTACAATTTTTGTTGTTGCTATACTTAATGTTCCATTCGTATTTTAAAAAATGGTTGTTGTACATTATTTTTTCTTTTACACATTTTAAACATCTGTGCTTTTTGAAAAATCTTTTTTTTTACACATTTAAAACATATGAGCTTTATTAAACCATTTTTTTTACACGTTTTAAACATCCGTGCTTTTTAAAACATTTTAAACATCCGTGCTTTTTTAAAACCTTTTTTTTTTTACACATTTCAAACATCTGTGCTTTTTTAAAACCTTTTACACATTTTAAACATCTATGCTTTTTAAAAATATCCTTTTTTACACATTTCAAACATCTGTGCTTTTTTAAAACCTCTTTTTTACACATTTTAAACATCTGTGCTTTTTAAAACCTCTTTTTACACATTTTAAACATCTGCTTTTTTAAAAACCTCTTTTTACACATTTTAAACATCTGTGCTTTTTAAAACCTTTTTACACATTTTAAACATCTGTGCTTTTTTAAAACCTCTTTTTTACACATTTTAAACATCTGTGCTTTTTTAAAACCTTTTACACATTTTAAACATCTATGCTTTTTAAAAATATCCTTTTTTACACATTTCAAACATCTGTGCTTTTTTAAAACCTTTTACACATTTTAAACATCTATGCTTTTTAAAAATATCCTTTTTTACACATTTCAAACATCTGTGCTTTTTTAAAACCTCTTTTTTTACACATTTTAAACATCTGCTTTTTAAAACCTCTTTTTTACACATTTTAAACATCTGTGCTTTTTAAAACCTCTTTTTACACATTTTAAACATCTGCTTTTTTAAAAACCTCTTTTTACACATTTTAAACATCTGTGCTTTTTAAAACCTTTTTACACATTTTAAACATCTGTGCTTTTTTAAAACCTCTTTTTTACACATTTTAAACATCTGTGCTTTTTTAAAACCTTTTACACATTTTAAACATCTATGCTTTTTAAAAATATCCTTTTTTACACATTTCAAACATCTGTGCTTTTTTAAAACCTTTTACACATTTTAAACATCTATGCTTTTTAAAAATATCCTTTTTTACACATTTCAAACATCTGTGCTTTTTTAAAACCTTTTTTACACATTTTAAACATCTGTGCTTTTTTAAAACCTTTTACACATTTTAAACATCTATGCTTTTTAAAAATATCCTTTTTTACACATTTCAAACATCTGTGCTTTTTTAAAACCTCTTTTTTTACACATTTTAAACATCTGCTTTTTAAAACCTCTTTTTTTACACATTTTAAACATCTGCTTTTTTAAAAACCTCTTTTTACACATTTTAAACATCTGCTTTTTAAAACCTCTTTTTACACATTTTAAACATCTGTGCTTTTTTAAAACCTCTTTTTTACACATTTTAAACATCTGTGCTTTTTTAAAACCTCTTTTTTACACATTTTAAACATCTGTGCTTTTTTAAAACCTTTTACACATTTTAAACATCTATGCTTTTTAAAAATATCCTTTTTTACACATTTCAAACATCTGTGCTTTTTTAAAACCTCTTTTTTACACATTTTAAACATCTGTGCTTTTTAAAACCTCTTTTTACACATTTTAAACATCTGCTTTTTTAAAAACCTCTTTTTACACATTTTAAACATCTGTGCTTTTTAAAACCTCTTTTTACACATTTTAAACATCTGTGCTTTTTAAAACCTCTTTTTACACATTTTAAACATCTGTGCTTTTTAAAACCTCTTTTTACACATTTTAAACATCTGTGCTTTTTAAAACCTCTTTTTACACATTTTAAACATCTGTGCTTTTTTAAAACCTTTTACACATTTTAAACATCTATGCTTTTTAAAAATATCCTTTTTTACACATTTCAAACATCTGTGCTTTTTTAAAACCTCTTTTTTTACACATTTTAAACATCTGCTTTTTAAAACCTCTTTTTTACACATTTTAAACATCTGCTTTTTTAAAAACCTCTTTTTACACATTTTAAACATCTGCTTTTTAAAACCTCTTTTTACACATTTTAAACATCTGTGCTTTTTTAAAACCTCTTTTTTTACACATTTTAAACATCTGTGCTTTTTTAAAACCTCTTTTTTACACATTTTAAACATCTGTGCTTTTTTAAAACCTTTTACACATTTTAAACATCTATGCTTTTTAAAAATATCCTTTTTTACACATTTCAAACATCTGTGCTTTTTTAAAACCTCTTTTTTACACATTTTAAACATCTGTGCTTTTTAAAACCTCTTTTTACACATTTTAAACATCTGCTTTTTTAAAAACCTCTTTTTACACATTTTAAACATCTGTGCTTTTTAAAACCTCTTTTTACACATTTTAAACATCTGTGCTTTTTAAAACCTCTTTTTACACATTTTAAACATCTGTGCTTTTTAAAACCTCTTTTTACACATTTTAAACATCTGTGCTTTTTAAAACCTCTTTTTACACATTTTAAACATCTGCTTTTTTAAAAACCTCTTTTTACACATTTTAAACATCTGTGCTTTTTAAAACCTCTTTTTACACATTTTAAACATCTGTGCTTTTTAAAACCTCTTTTTTACACATTTTAAACATCTGTGCTTTTTTAAAACCTTTTACACATTTTAAACATCTATGCTTTTTAAAAATATCCTTTTTTACACATTTCAAACATCTGTGCTTTTTAAAACCTCTTTTTTACACATTTTAAACATCTGTGCTTTTTAAAACCTCTTTTTACACATTTTAAACATCTGCTTTTTTAAAAACCTTTTTACACATTTTAAACATCTGTGCTTTTTAAAACCTCTTTTTACACATTTTAAACATCTGTGCTTTTTAAAACCTCTTTTTACACATTTTAAACATCTGTGCTTTTTTAAACCTCTTTTTACACATTTTAAACATCTGCTTTTTTAAAAACCTCTTTTTACACATTTTAAACATCTGTGCTTTTTAAAACCTCTTTTTACACATTTTAAACATCTGTGCTTTTTTAAAACCTCTTTTTTACACATTTTAAACATCTGTGCTTTTTAAAACCTCTTTTTACACATTTTAAACATCTGTGCTTTTTAAAACCTCTTTTTTACACATTTTAAACATCTGTGCTTTTTTAAAACCTTTTACACATTTTAAACATCTATGCTTTTTTAAAACCTTTTACACATTTTAAACATCTATGCTTTTTAAAAATATCCTTTTTTACACATTTCAAACATCTGTGCTTTTTTAAAACCTCTTTTTACACATTTTAAACATCTGTGCTTTTTAAAACCTCTTTTTACACATTTTAAACATCTGCTTTTTTAAAAACCTTTTTACACATTTTAAACATCTGTGCTTTTTAAAACCTCTTTTTACACATTTTAAACATCTGTGCTTTTTAAAACCTCTTTTTTACACATTTTAAATATCTGTGCTTTTTTAAAACCTTTTACACATTTTAAACATCTATGCTTTTTAAAAATATCCTTTTTTACACATTTCAAACATCTGTGCTTTTTTAAAACCTCTTTTTTACACATTTTAAACATCTGTGCTTTTTAAAACCTCTTTTTACACATTTTAAACATCTGCTTTTTTAAAAACCTCTTTTTACACATTTTAAACATCTGTGCTTTTTAAAACCTCTTTTTACACATTTTAAACATCTGTGCTTTTTAAAACCTCTTTTTACACATTTTAAACATCTGTGCTTTTTAAAACCTCTTTTTACACATTTTAAACATCTGTGCTTTTTAAAACCTCTTTTTACACATTTTAAACATCTGCTTTTTTAAAAACCTCTTTTTACACATTTTAAACATCTGTGCTTTTTAAAACCTCTTTTTACACATTTTAAACATCTGTGCTTTTTAAAACCTCTTTTTTACACATTTTAAACATCTGTGCTTTTTTAAAACCTTTTACACATTTTAAACATCTATGCTTTTTAAAAATATCCTTTTTTACACATTTCAAACATCTGTGCTTTTTAAAACCTCTTTTTTACACATTTTAAACATCTGTGCTTTTTAAAACCTCTTTTTACACATTTTAAACATCTGCTTTTTTAAAAACCTTTTTACACATTTTAAACATCTGTGCTTTTTAAAACCTCTTTTTACACATTTTAAACATCTGTGCTTTTTAAAACCTCTTTTTACACATTTTAAACATCTGTGCTTTTTTAAACCTCTTTTTACACATTTTAAACATCTGCTTTTTTAAAAACCTCTTTTTACACATTTTAAACATCTGTGCTTTTTAAAACCTCTTTTTACACATTTTAAACATCTGTGCTTTTTTAAAACCTCTTTTTTACACATTTTAAACATCTGTGCTTTTTAAAACCTCTTTTTACACATTTTAAACATCTGTGCTTTTTAAAACCTCTTTTTTACACATTTTAAACATCTGTGCTTTTTTAAAACCTTTTACACATTTTAAACATCTATGCTTTTTAAAAATATCCTTTTTTACACATTTCAAACATCTGTGCTTTTTTAAAACCTCTTTTTTACACATTTTAAACATCTGTGCTTTTTAAAACCTCTTTTTACACATTTTAAACATCTGCTTTTTTAAAAACCTCTTTTTACACATTTTAAACATCTGTGCTTTTTAAAACCTCTTTTTACACATTTTAAACATCTGCTTTTTTAAAACCTTTTTTACACATTTAAAAAAGCACAGATGTTTAAAATGTGTAAAAAAAGATGTTTTAAAAAAGCACAGATGTTTAAAAACATCTTTTTTTTACACATTTTAAACATCTGTGCAAAACCTTTTTTTTTTTTTTTTACACATTTTAAATATCTGTGCTTTTTTTTTTTAAACATCTTGTTTTACACATTTTAAACGTCTCATAGCATCGTTAGCTAGCACCTCTTGGCAGACAACACACTGTGGCAGTGGAGCATCTTCAGATCCAGTCCATGAAAATCCAAACTTTAAATAATCGTGGTCATACTTGCTTCTTTTTTTGCTTGGCCCAGACTCTGTCTCCTCACTCACTGTAGCTTTAGGTACTAAAAATCGATCCATTTTGTCTCTGGCAAAGGCTAGCTGAAGTTCGCTAAATGTCCGCAATAGTAACTTATTCTGGTTTATTTTTCCTCACGTCCCGCCCCCCCAAAGAACTCTGGCGCCCCCTAGGGGAGACGCGCCCCACACTTTGAAAAACCCTGCTTTAAAGTAATTGTTCAATAGACATATGAGCCAGACCAAAAGTGTATACACATACATACTTGTACAAGCAATAAATAATAATGGATTAATAACTGTTCAATTTAAAATAGTTAATTTATCTCAGATTTCTGTAAATCTGGTGTGACAATGTCCACTGTTAACAGTGCTATCTAAATAAAATGGACTTCAACTGAATATCACCACCAGTGACACTCGACACTACTAACCCTAGGTTACCTCAAGTCCAGGAAATGATCAGCTAATTACTTTTGTGAAAGTGACGGATAACTAGTGTCCATGTGTCCTTGATTAAGAGCCTGGCACAGTTCTCTGCCCTGATCACATTAATAATGTTTGTGTAGACATTCCTGCTGCAGGAAGCTCAGTGGCTAATCTAATGAGGCTGGTTGAGGAGATCCAACACCATCAGCTCTACTCCATGTATGAAAGTAACATGCAGAGCTAACATGAAGCTGCAACACACACCATGCTGGTACGCTCACTGACCTATAATCCACCATCCAGGAAAGACTCGGATAGAACAGGGTTTTGCTCTGAGCCACTAAAGGATTTCAATTACTATTTACGCTACACGGTCAGAGGCAATCTATCAAAGTCGAGCTTTGTTAACTGAGCCAAGAACCCCGGACACCCGAGTCTAACACAGGCAGAGGATCAGAAATGTGGTGCAAGTCAAGAGGAGATGGTGCTGAACTTACCTGCCATAGTGCAACAGATTCCCTGTCACCTCCGGTCTCAGAGGCGAGTCCCTGCCTGCAAGCTGACACACACACACACACAGCAAATTAATCCGTGCTCTATACAGACTGCTATACCGTTCTATGTAAATTCAATATTATATATATCAGGGATCCCAGCAGTAATTGAAAAAAAATAAAAGAATGTAAGAAACTATCAGCAGGGGTCAAGGGGGCTGCCTGAAGCTGTTGAGATTTTAACATTTAAAGATGCTGTAGAACACATTTTTTACATAGATTTAACATAGAAAAGCAACAGAATTTAACAATAATGTGTATCTATTTGATGCCATATTTTGTAATCAATGACATAAGTGGCAAAAAAAAATTATAAAAAATTAGACGAAAATGTAGCTTTGAAGAATATACTTGCCTAAATATTCCACTGATTTTGTTATAATAACAATAGTATCCATAGTTCATCTCATTTGTTTTTTTTTTTTTTGTTTCAAGTTAATGTCAAAACTAGTCTAATATAAGCCACATTCATTTTTCAAAAATCATGAATATGAGCAGAAATCAATGATTCAGTAATATTAGATATATACATATGTACAGCAAATACTAGAGATATTTGATTTAAACCTCTCTCTTTTTGAAAGGTTTCACTGCAAAGGAATTTAATGCTCTTTTCTGGGGTGCATTCTGTCTTTCCTCCAGTTTTCTCTGCATTTGTTTCTCTGATCTTTTCTTCTGCTTTTCTGATGTTCCTGCAGTGCTCTGAATTAAGTTCAACACATTAGAATTGAATTAAGTTCAATGCATTAGGAACAAAAGCAAGAACGGAGTTAAAACATGTTTTCTAGCAAATGGGCGCAGCCATATTGTTTTCTCGTTCTATCGCGTACAGTCTCGCGGTCAGTGTTGCCAGATACTCCTGACGTTTTCCAGCCCAAAATGTTCAAAACCCGCCAAAATGCACTTGAAACCCCCCAACTGGGCGGAGAACCGCCCAATCTGGCAACACTGCTCGCGGTATTTACATCAATTTAACTTCCGAGTGTTCCCGAATGTCAACGAGAACAAACGAAGCCGACGAAAACATCGCTAAACAAGCAAACCAAATCAGAACGTATTCTGCTGGTCATTTTACTTAGACATA
Organism: Neoarius graeffei; assembly: GCF_027579695.1. Lineage (NCBI taxonomy): Eukaryota > Metazoa > Chordata > Actinopteri > Siluriformes > Ariidae > Neoarius > Neoarius graeffei. The sequence goes on along the minus strand of NC_083582.1, from coordinate 43,423,567 downwards.
TTTTTAATGGATATACAAGAGATTTAAAAAAACACTTTCGCTAGAAAATGGCGGAATTCCGCTAAATAGCGGACGTCTGGGATCCCTGATTATATATATGTAAACAAACAGTGAAAATGACCACACCTCAGGTTCGGTGTGCCTTGGGAACAGTGATGTTGTCAAGTATTTGTAAAGAATGCGCATGTCATCCTGCTCCAGCCCACTCCTGCAAAAAAAATAAATAAATATCCACATGACCATATGACTTAGTAAATTTAAATATTAGCATGCTTTATATACACTCAAGGCTTGCTAGAATGAGAAGCTGTTTTATCTGGCAGGTACGATGTGCGTACAGTACCAGTCAAAAGTTTGGACACGCATTCTAATTCAGCGTTTTTTATTTTTATTAATTAAAAGCCTCTTCATGTCAAAGTAATGATGGATGTCGTTTCTCTTTACTTACTTGAGCCGTTTCTTGACATAATATGGATTACTACAGGTGTGAATAGGGCTATTGACTGTATTTTTATTATTTTACTGTTTGATCTCAAACACATTAAGGCGGCAAGAAATTGCACTAATTAACTTCTGACGAGGCACAAACAAAATTGCACATTGTACCTGGCCAAACAGAACCCCACCCATTTCATATTCTTCAAAGTAGCCACCGTTTACCTTGACGCTTTGCATACTATTGGCATCATCTTAACCAGCTTCATGAGGTAGTCACCTGGAATGCTTTTCAATTAACAGGACACCCTGTTAATTGAAAACTCAATCCAATATTTGAAAAGCATTCCAGGTGACTACCTCATGAAGCTGATTAAGGTAATGCCAATAGTATGCAAAGTGTCATCAAGGTAAATGGTGGCTACTTTGAAGAACTTAAAATATGAAATAGTTTTTTTTTTTTTTTAAACCACATAATTCCATATGCCATTTCATAGTTCTGATATATTCAGTATTGTTCTACAATGTAGAAAATAGTCAAAATCCAGAAAAACCTATGAATGAGTGGGGCGTACAAACTTTTGACTGGTACTGTACGAGGAATTACCTTGGTCTTTAGGAGCTTTAGTCTCAGAGCTCGGTCGGTATCCAAACCTTTGCATGAGTGAGATTACAGGCAAAAGTTCAGGGAAGGGTTTGTCCTTTTCACCGTGTATAGATATCTTGGTATTGTGTTACATTATGGGTCCCTTCCATCGTTTACTGTGTTCGTTAACAGTAACAAACCGTGCACTTCCGCATTAATAAATCAGAAGCAATTTTAACAAAGTAACAATGTAAGTTAACACTTGCATTATCTGATGTTTTTTTTTTTTAAACAGTAACTAAATATACCTGCATGACTAAAACAAATGAACAAAAATTGCAGTGTGTTACTAAATGTTGATGATAACTCACTGAACTCTGATCTTTAGGAGTGATAAATGGAGCTTGCTTTTCAGGATCAGTTTAGAAATTTTGCCAGTTTACAGCCACAAACATTTTCCATTAAAGAGGCTGATTCACCCTTCCCATAATCCAATTAGGTGTTTTTGTTTTGAAAGCATGTGACTGGTACTCTACTAGCTCTCAGTGCTGTAAAATCCTCTGCAAATTCACTGTTAATAATCCCTTCCAAATCCTTTTCCTTCATCTGTGTGTAATATGCGGACATTTTAAGTAGAATATACCTGATATTTTCTCTCTTGTGGCTACCCGTGAGACAGCCGAGGCTGTTTTTGGTCCATTACAACAGAATAACCATATGAAAACATAATGAATCGGTCGAAACCACTTTGACAAATATCGTCACTGTTTTTCAAATCGTGCAATATTGATGGATGAGAAAATCGTGGGCGGCACGGTGGTGTAGTGGTTAGCACTGTCGCCTCACAGCAAGAAGGTCCGGGTTCGAGCCCCGGGGCCGGCGAGGGCCTTTCTGTGCGGAGTTTGCATGTTCTCCCCGTGTCCGCGTGGGTTTCCTCCGGGTGCTCCGGTTTCCCCCACAGTCCAAAGACATGCAGGTTAGGTTAACTGGTGACTCTAAATTGACCGTAGGTGTGAATGTGAGTGTGAATGGTTGTCTGTGTCTATGTGTCAGCCCTGTGATGACCTGGCGACTTGTCCAGGGTGTACCCCGCCTTTCGCCCGTAGTCAGCTGGGATAGGCTCCAGCTTGCCTGCGACCCTGTAGAAGGATAAAGCGGCTAGAGATAATGAGATGAGATGAGAAGATCGTGACTCGTTATTTGGCACAGAGGCTTCTGGGAGGGCAAGTCAGCCTCTTTAAAGGAACAGTCCACCGTACTTCCATAATGAAATATGCTCTTATCTGAATTGAGACGAGCTGCTCTGTACCTCTCCGAGCTTTGCGCGACCTCCCAGTCAGTCAGACGCGCTGTCACTCCTGTTAGCAATGTAGCTAGGCTCAGTATGGCCAATGGTATTTTTTGGGGCTGTAGTTAGATGCGACCAAACTCTTCCGCGTTTTTCCTGTTTACATAGGTTTATATAACCAGTGATATGAAACAAGTTCAGTTACACAAATTGAAACGTAGCGATTTTCTATGCTATGGAAAGTCCGCACTATAATGACAGGCGTACTAACACCTTCTGCGCGCTTCGACAGCGCATTGATATCTGAGCTCCGTATCAATGCGCTGCCGAAGCGCGCAGAAGGTGTTAGTACGCCTGTCATAGTGCGGACTTTCCATAGCATAGAAAATCGCTACGTTTCAATTTGTGTAACTGAACTTGTTTCATGTCACTGGTCATATAAACCTATGTAAACAGGAAAAACGCGGAAGAGTTTGGTCGCATCTAACTACAGCCCCAAAAAATACCATTGGCTATACTGAGCCTAGCTACATTGCTAACAGGAGTGACAGCGCGTCTGACTGACTGGGAGGTCGCGCAAAGCTCGGAGAGGTACGGATCAGCTAGTCTCAATTCAGATAAGAGCATATTTCATTATGGAAGTACGGTGGACTGTTCCTTTAAGGTGGTCTTCATGCAGGCTAATATGGACTTCATTTGACTTGTTAATTGACTATCATTATTAGCCGCTTATCATAAATCGATTAATGCAAGTGTTAGTTACGTTGCTAACGTTAGTATATGGAGTATATGGTTGGTTCATTTTAACTGTGCTAAATATTGCAAGTTACATCAAGGGAACGTTAATGTAAAGCTTTACCAACTTCTTATATTTCAACCTTATGCATCAAAATCCTTTGGTCAATATTAGAAAACCAAGTAGCAAAGGCTACATTCATATTACAAGCCTCATTGTTCAATTCTGATTTGCCTGTCGATGGTTCACGTTCATAATTACATGCGACCTGTATCTAACTAACATGAAAGCATCTGTCCTCCGAAATGGCTCGTATGTGTACACTGGTACGTTTTTACACGAGTCATCTGAGTCACCAACAACAACAACAACAAAAAAAAAAAGTCATTTGTGAGACGACTCACAGTTGTGATATTAAAATGGACTAAATGGATGCACTAGTAGCTAATACATGCATTGTGTTGTACTCTGGATGAAGGCAAACAGTTCATCAGCTTTACACGATCAGGTCGAGAAGGCAAAAAAAGCCAGACAGGTAGCTTTTGCTGTTTTGTAATACATCTCTCCTCCATTGTTGTTTTGCCACTCTGCCGGCATTGGCTGATGAAGACAACACTCAGTGCATGTATTTAGGCAAAAAGCCACATGAACTCTGATCTGACCTCTCTCATTCTGGTCACATGGCCACAAATCGGATATGTATCCGATTTAGGACCACATATGAACGTGACTCAAATCTGATTTGAAAAGACTGGATTTCTGTATCCACACAGCCCTGAAACAAAATCAGATCTGTGTCACATTAAGGTGCAAAATCTCATCTCATCTCATTATCTGTAGCCGCTTTATCCTGTTCTACAGGGTTGCAGGCAAGCTGGAGCCTATCCCAGCTGACTACGGGCGAAAGGCGGGGTACACCCTGGACAAGTCGCCAGGTCATCACAGGGCTGACACATAGACACAGACAACCATTCACACTCACATTCACACCTACAGTCAATTTAGAGTCACCAGTTAACCTAACCTGCATGTCTTTGGACTGTGGGGGAAACCGGAGCACCCAGAGGAAACCCACGCGGACACGGGGAGAACATGCAAACTCCGCACAGAAAGGCCCTCGCCGGCCACGGGGCTCGAACCCAGACCTTCTTGCTGTGAGGCGACAGCGCTAACCACTACACCACCGGGTGCAAAATAAATAAATAAAACCCCAGATCACAGTCACTTCAGCCTGGTAATGTGAACGTAGCCTTAAAGTAGCTTTCTCAGATAGTTCAATATTTAAATGGCCAATATTTGCTATAAACTATTTTTATACATGTATTCGTTTGAAAGACGCTTATCCAAAGTGACTTTGACTGAGGCTGAATACAATCCAAGCATCGAGCTGTTAAAGGTGCCAACGCTGACAGAAGTGTGGCAAGACACAAGTTTCCATTAAACTGATCAGAAAGCAGAGCAGAATAGTTGTAGGAAGAACAGACCGAGACGGAAAGATCAAGATTTGAATCAGTGCTGGTGCTTAGGAGTGTGAGTAACTTGATCATTAAATTATTATTATTTAGTAAGCAGTGCTGAACTTTACCAGATGAGCTGGTCGTTGTAGAGGAAGGCTGTGTATTTGACCAAACTCAAGCTTTCCTCCACTCTGTTGACAAAAGACTGGATCTTTAGGTACGTCATTTTGTCCAGGGGGAAGAAGCTGATTCCTCCAAACACATCCAGCAGGTCACATGACTGGAGGTGCAGCGTCTGTATGTACTAGTGTGTAACCCCCCAAAAAAAACAACACACACAATGTATAAGAGCTTAAACATGTATAGTGAACTGGGAAAACCTCTCACTGTGGAATTTTTAAATTTCCTACTACAAGCTCTCCTTCAAGTGAAATACGTTTCTCTTTTCCACATACCTCACTAACAATTAAAAGTTCTAGCATTTTAAAGTCTGCCCATTTTCAAAAATTAAAAAAAAAGGGAGAAAATCTTGATGCCAAAAAGCAAGTGATAATTTAATGATGCAGCGACATCTGACAGTTTATCCCAGACCCCAATACGTTGACCACTGACAAAACTGTCAGCAGTAGTAAATGAACTGGTACAATGGATCCACCATTTTTATTTATTTTTTTATTCTGTGCTGAATAAAGCCCACAACATAATGCTGCAACAGCTGCTATTCAAACTGCATTTTACAATTCAGACATAGTGGAAAGGATCGATTCTGTGTCAAGAAAGGACCAGAAAAATAATTGCAGCCACAACTGCCGATGCCAGCGAGTCTTCCTAACGGAGGCTGACGTTATGTAATTTGACAGTGATCTATAGTAAGATACTGAATTGATTTTGCACAGCAGTCAGTGCCTTCTCACCCTGGGACCACATTATAGCTTTACAGAGGGCAACAGAGCAAGGCTCAGGTTTGGACGAAGGTGATAAGAAGGGCTTCCCCTGACCACAGCTGAATTATTCAGACAGGTGAGTCAACATGAGCCCTTCAGTTGTGCAATTTAAATGAAACAACTCCTCAGACAAAAACAACACTAATTTGCACAGCTGAGTTTCCTGTTAGCGGGAGACAAATAATTAAAGAAGCTTAAAACTAATGGGAGCCGGGAGGTTATAATCATGTTCCTTTTCATTTTTAATCACCACTGAGAGGTAAATGAGCTTTGTCTAGGTGTCCAGGATTTCCTATTCTAATTGCGACCAAGTGGAATATATGTACATACTACTCACATGAAACTCAGGTGTTTTAGCTGATGAAGATCACGTTCCTTATTAATAGTTTATCTTACCCTGTAGAAGAACTTTTCAAGCTTTTGGGTAAGTAGCTCCACTCCACCAGCTTCAAATGCCCTGATGAAAGTCCCATTGAAAAGCTGGAAACAGAGACGAGGTCACAGACGCAACTCTGAATAAGCAAATGCACTCGACAAATCAAGGGGTTCAGCAGAATGGAAAATGCAGTTTACCTTATACATGCTGTAGCACTGCTGTAATACTGCACCATAAACAGAGTCCTAGAACGCAGGAGAAAAAGAACACTGTTCGATACAGTCATCAGTCCTAATGACGGTCTCTGCATTCAAGAAGTACGGTGAGCGTGTATGGGTTTCACACTAATTTATCATAACTAATCAAATTTAGCAAGAAAATACAAACCAGAATTTCTTCTTCTTGGTATTCCGTAGTGGGTGGTTTTCCATCTTTGCTGGGTTTTTCTACCATTGGGTTCCGTACGACCTTAAAATACCAGAGAAGGAAATAAGACACCAGTGCAGTTACACATTAATACCAGAGTCAGCCCAAACAACAAAAGGATGCATGGTGCTGCTTGATTTCTTTTGGCCTGATTTCTTTCAAGTTATTAACATGAAGAATTTCACAAAATCTTAATAAATATGTGCAGGTGACTGAAAAAGGCTATTTAAATTTGACTGCGTAATACATATATAAAAGTAGTCACTCATGGTAATTAGACAACCTGAAGCCTAGTAACTGAAGTGCACATCATCAAGTTTACACACTCTCAGGAGCACGAGTAGGATATAAACGTTTTTATGCGAACCAAGTGGATTTTCATTAATACGATATTTCTGGTCTAAATGCCCTTGTTAACAATTTACAAATAAATGTGTCTGTATCTGGCTTCAAAAACGAAGTCCGTTATTCAGAATACAAAAGAATCACTGTTCAAGTGTTTTACAAAACATTACAGATGACACTGTTCTATAGCAAAGTACATCAAAACATTGGCACCATAAAAAGCCCTAAACTTATATAAAAGCCTTTTAAAAAAAAAAAAGCTTTTTTCAAAAAAACAAAAAACAACCAAACATATACCATGACCATCCAGAAATTCTCCTCAGGCTCGTGGAAGAATTGTCTGTTTTTCTGAGTGTGAAGTGATTTTGCTGGCTTTGTGGGACAGAAGGTCCTGCAAATGTCAAAAGATCAGTGAAATATCGCAGCTATTTTGAAATAACACATGATTACACAAATACAGAATTAAACTTCATAACACCGCACATCCACGTCACATTACAGCGTCACTGCACATTATGGTTTATTAAATCAAATTAGTTTTAAAAATCTACTAAACCATAGGTGCTTAAGAAGGCAACTAGACTTGCTTGAAATTCAAGACGTTTCTCGTCTCATCTGAAAGGTTTCTTCAGTTCTGTCTGACTAGTGAGGAGTTCCAGGTATTTATCCTCTAGTGGATCAAAAGCAAACCTAAGGAGAATCGTTGAGGTCACATGGGTCATTGACCCTCTCAGTCATCCTGCAGGTGTTAAAGGCCAATTTATGCTGACAACGCAGTCCTCGCAGATGGCGTCTGCGTAGCCCCCCCCTTCGCAGACGCTCTGCGCGCACCTCCCAAAAATTGTGACCACCGCAGAAGCCTCGCAGACAGCATCGCAGACAAGAGGGCTCGGATTGGTCCACTCTACATCCGCTGTACACGCACTTCCGCTTCCCTACTTTCCTGGTTCGGTTTGTTTTCACTACCGCCATTTTTAAAAACACGAGCGAAGATGGAGCAGCACGAAGAGCGGTTGATCGAGGAAGTGAGGAAGTACGTACATCTATACGACTCCAGTTCTAGTCATTATAAGTAACCGGAGGATAAACACTCCACTAACCACACCCACCAACTACTCCTAGCGCCCCCTTGCGTTGTGGCGGTGAATAACATCGCGCACGCCTATTACTCCCCGCTCAACGATAAATTACAACTGTCTGCGAAAAGCTATCTGCGAGAGCCTTGTCGCAAGAGCATGCAGAGGCCCTTTAGGGTCACTGGAGGCCAGGTGTGAACGGTGTTAGCAGCCTAGAGGGTCGTTAGGGTGATCTGTGGGTCATTGGCGCTCTCTGCCATCATGTGAGTCACTTGCCCCTTTTCCACCAAAGCAGTTCCAGGGCTGGTTCAGGGCCAGTGCTTAGTTTGGAACCGGGTTTTCTGTTCCCACTGACAAAGAACTGGCTCTGGGGCCAGAAAAACCAGTTCCAGGCTAGCACCAACTCTCTGCTGGGCCAGAGGAAAGAACCGCTTATGTCAGCGGCGGGGTGGGGTGGGGGGGGTGGGGGGGTGTTGTTAAGACCAACAACAATAACAAGACCGCGAAAGATCGCCATTTTTAAGCGACGAGAAGCAGCAGCTGTACAAACGCGAAGTCATCCATTATTATTGTTGTTGTTGCTTCTATATTTGCGCCAAGGTTTATGCAAACGTAGCAACATAACTGACGTATACAGCGACGTAATGACGTGGCTTCCCTTAGCACTGCGAGCTATGGAAAAGCAAACCGGTTCTCAGCTGGCAAGTTGAACGAGTTGTGAACCAGCACTGGCCCCGAACCAGCCCTGGAACCGATTTGGTGGAAAAGGGGTAACTGAAGTCAGCTGAGTCTTGGTGTGGATGTGTATTCAGTTTTCTGAGAAGTGTGCCAAGGACTGCACTGTAGGTGGCTGATAAGTGGTGTCCCATGCCTCTTTTCCACAAAATCAGTTCCAGGGCTGGTTCGGGGCTGGTGCTGGTTCACAACTCGTTCAACTTGCGAGCCAGCTGAGAACCAGTTTGCTTTTCCATCGCTCGCAGTGCTAAGGGAAGCCACGTCATTATGTCACTGTATACATCAGTTACGTTGTTGTATACGTCATTACGTCGCTGTATACGTCAGTTACGTCGCTACGTTTGCATAAACCTTGGCGCGAATATCGAAGCAAAAACAACACGGAAGAAACGGAAGAAGCAGCAGCAACAACAACAATAATAATGGATGATTTCACGTTTGTACAGCTGCGGCTTCTCGTCACTTAAAAATGGCGATCTTTCACGGTCTTGTTATTGTTGTTGGTCTTAACAACTCCGCCCCCCCCGCTGACGTAAGCGGTTCTTTCCTCTGGCCCAGCAGAGAGTTGGTGCTAGCCTGGAACTGGTTTTTCTGGCCCCAGAGCCAGTTCTTTGTCAGTGACTACGTTTACATGCACATCCAAATCGAGCTGCTGTCAGTAATCGAGCTGAAGGTCCCAGCAGGGTGCCAGAGAAATCCAATCCTACATGCACACAATGAAATCGGGCTATTGTGTGAGGTGCATTGTGCACCCAAGCCACAGGTGGCACTACACACCCCATCGTGTTGGTACACTTCCGGTTGTCGTCATGAAGAAGAGCTATTCAAGAGTGTAAACAAAGTTATCAGTTCCATGTTCTCCATTGCGCGTTTTTCTCCCGTCCATGAATTTTAATATATTCAACTCCTTAAGCTGAATGAGCATGAACTCTGTCTCCTCATTGCTCCAGAAGTGCACGTTTCTGCTTGCCTGTGGCAGTGGGGGCGTGGTCAAGCGCCGGTCTGTGACAGGAGGGCGGAGCCAGGGAAGGTGAGTGGCAGAATCACTACACCTGACGGTAATTAACCTGTGTTTGTGTGTGTTCCCAGTAACCGCGCCCTATTTAAGGAGGCAGAGGGAGGGCAGAGGGGAAAGCTCATCCCGGGACTAGAACACAGCGCGCGCGCACACGCTTCTCTCAAGAATAAAAGTAGGCTGTTAAACTGAAAAGTCTGACAATAAAAAGCCTATTAGTACCAGAAGCTTTGTCCTGCCGTCCTCTGTGCTCCACCTACACTTCAGAGAGCTCTACATCGTCATTTTCTCTTCTTCGTTTGTTCCTCCTGACCTCTTCTGCTGCTCGCTACTACTGTTGTCATGCCGACCGAGGCTGTTGTGTTTCCCGCTTGTGGTCTCGTCACTCCCGGAAGTAGCTCGACAACTAGCTCGACAGGGTTTACATGCACAAAGTAGCTCGGCAGAAATCGCATAAACTAGGTCGTGTAGCTCGATTCCGAGAAATCAAGTTCGGTTCAATTTCAGCCGAATTAAGGTGTATACATGGCATTTTGAACTTCGATTTCAGTCGAGCAACGGCAGAAATTCGATTCTCTCTATGTGCATGTAAACGTAGTGAGTGGGAACAGAAAACCCGGTTCCAAACTAAGCACTGGCCTCGAACCAGCCCTGGAACTGCTTTGGTGGAAAAGGGGCATCAGACCACCTCCTCTGTTCTTCAGTGATGTCAATAACTCTCTTTAGGTTTGCTTTTGGTCCACTAGAGGATAAATACCTGGAACTAGTCAGACAGAACTGAAGAAGCCTTTCGGATAAGAGATGAAATGTCTTCAAGAATTTCAAGCGAGTCCAGTTGCCTTCTTTAGCACCTACAGTTTACGATGACCTGGATGACGGAGAACCTTCACAGACATATTTAAGTCTACTAATATACTAATTCTGCCGTATGCATGTGTGTAATATATACATATATAAACAAACTTTTGCTTGATCATAGATACCTAGTAAACTGAACAATGGCCTCACAGAGTCCAACGTTGCGAATCTTTTCATTTTTCTCTACTTCACAGGGATGATAAAATAAAATCTTTTTCTCCTCCTGCAGCACAAAACACAGTGGAAACGAGTTTTCATTTTTAAATATACAGTTAGTTATGAATTTATCAATATGAAAACAATGACCCCTTATAGTACACAAGCAGAAAAAGCCAGCATCAATGAAATGCAACCCTACTGCATTAAAACCCTTTCCACAGCAATGGAAAGGGACCACTACGGGACAATCACTGACCAGATTCTCAGTACAGCAGTGAGACTGGTGTATCAGCTAAATGAGTGGAGGCACAAGCTTGCGTCCTAATAAACTGGAAACAGTGGAAACTGCAAACTTCTGGGTCTCTCATCTTGCGGTCTGTCTTTGTTTGAATGGCCCCATTATACTGTTTTGAAATTCTGCACACCATCTTTAAAAAAAAAAAAAAGCCCTTCTTATTGTGACTAAGTGTGAATGTTATGACATATGGAATATGCCAAGTGTGACAAAAATTTTTAATTACATGTTTTATTAAAAACTGTGACCTTACCGTTTAATAAAACTTCTTTTAGGGAAAAAAGACACACACACACTCCAACTTGCCATCGTAAAAAAAAGATCAATTAGCTTTATGTGACTTGTCTTGCGTCTTAAGGCCAATTTAGGCTGACAACGCAGTCCTCGCAGATGGTGTCGCAGATGGCGTCTGCGTAGCCCCCCCCCTTCGCAGACGCTCTGCGCGCACCTCCCAAAAATTGTGACCACCGCAGAAGCCTCGCAGACAAGAGGGCTCTGATTGGTCCACTCTGCATCCGCTGTACACGCACTTCCGCTTCCCTACTTTCCCGGTTTGTTTTGTTTTCACGACTGCCATTTTTAAAAACACGAGCGAAGATGGAGCAGCACGAAGAGCGGTTGATCGAGGAAGTGAGGAAGTACGTACATCTATACGACTCCAGTTCTAGTCATTATAAGTAACCGGAGGATAAACACTCCACTAACCACACCCACCAGCTACTCCTAGCGATTTCGCGACTTCGCGCCCCCTTGCGTTGTGGCGGTGAATAACATCGCGCACGCCTATTACTCCCCGCTCAACGATAAATTACAACTGTCTGCGAAAAGCTATCTGCGAAAGCCTTGTCGCAAGAGCATGCAGAGGCCCTTACAGTTAGTCAAAAATTCCTTAAATGACAAATTTGTCTCCTTCACTTCCTGGAAAGTTAGTGTTAGATATTCCAGTCCAACTGCATTGTCCAAGCCTATTCATCCATGAGCACATGTAAAACTCAGCAAACGATTTGGAAATATCAGTGTGGGTAAATGATAAGGACTTGGATTCTTGTCAGATTGCTGAAACTTACCTCCCCTTCACGTGGTCCAAACTTAGGATTATAGATGAAAAAACTAAGCAGGGACGGGGTGTACTGTTTTTCCTGCATTCCAGAAGCCATTCTTGGACTGACATAACAGAAAGAGCAAGAAAAAGCTGTAAGAGATGGGGGATAACACCTGAGAGGAAGTAACTAGACAATACAAACTGTAGGATATCAGGCAGATATGTTACACCGTCAGCACCTGATCATCAGCATGTGAGTGTGTCTGAAGTTCGCTCGTTCTCCCTTGAAGCAACCTGATGGGCATGCCTTTACTCTGCAGAACCAACATTTGGCAGAAGGAATATCTTTAAACAGCAATAAATACAAAGCTTACATGTGACTAACCATAAACATATAATCATTTAGCCTACAGACAGTGTCTTGCAAAAGTATTCAACTTCCCTGGAGTTTTACATGACAATGATTTCTAATCATATTTGTATGCATTCAACCTCTTAGATCATGGAATGAAAAAAGTGTGAAAATGAAGACTAAGGAGCATTCTAAGGAGGTTAAAGATAAGGTAATAGAAATTCATGACTTAGGTGGGGTTTACATTAGACCGTATCAGCGGATCATCAAATTAACGTCTTTAAAACGATTAGCGTGCACACAGCAACGCCAATACATGATTCGCGTGCACACAGCAACACCAATACACGGATACGCTCGGCTCCGCAGGCATCCTGCGCTCCAAATCACTCCGCCCTGAACAGCGAGTGCCCTCTGGAGGGTGCGCACTCCGGCCCTGCGCAGCTCACAGAGCGCACGAGTATAGCGCACGAGCAGTGATTCGGGACTGAGCCGCTGTGTGTGTGATCCCAGCGCATATCACTTACCACTTGCAAGTGGAAGGATGGCAAGCCTAAAGACAATCATAACTACACAATGGGCAGTATTTGCATCAGTATTTGCAGTATTTTCATACTTTTATACTCTTTAATGAAAGGTGATACAAGGCGGAGGTCCGCGCCGTTTTTCAGCAGTCGCGTCACATGACCAACGCCAGCGAATCAGGAAGGTGGATGTCACAGTGATGTTGTCCAATGACGACGCCAGCTAGAGCTCAGCATAGCGTATCCGCGTATTCTCAATGTTTACACAGCACCGGACCACACACGATCTAGATTGAATACGTGGACCCTGGCGGATTCCCGTTTCCCGGCGTTTTAATGTAAACGGACAGTGCATCCGCAAAGAAAACGAGACAGATATGGTCTAATGTAAACTTGACCTTAGAAATGGGGTGCAACAGTGGCAGTTGGTGGTAAATTTTCTTTTGTGTGTGTGTGTGTGTGGGGGGGGGGGGGGGGGTAATGAATAGCTCTAATATATAATTAGAAAGTTTACACACAACTTTTGGCTTTTGAATCTGAACTGTGTTTCTGAACAACAAACATGATGCACATAAAAGCTGTAACCCTTTTGTTCAAACCAAAAGACACTAAACTTACAATTTTGTCATCCGTCCTTTTGTGTAAACTTTGATTTGACAATGTGTGCTCAGTCTATCAACTTTCAGTTTCTCCTCCAAACATATTCCAGCAGAAAAATAATGATTGGATTATTTACTCTCTTTGTTCACGTTCAGTACACCCGAGACTGAATCCGTAACATGCCTACTGGTGACGGATTACAGAAACATCACCAAAACTGGCTAGAAATATATTAGCCCATTGGAGCGCAAAACTGGTAGGGAGTCACACGCTGTGTAATCACGTGACACAACTGTCACTGATTGGCTGCATGAACCTACAGCACTGGGAGGCACGGTGGTGTAGTGGTTAGCACGGTCGCCTCACAGCAAGAAGGTTCCGGGTTTGAACCCAGCGGCCGGCGAGGGCCTTTCTGTGTGGAGTTTGCATGTTCTCCCCGTGTCTGCGTGGGTTTCCTCCGGTTTCCCCCACAGTTTAAAGACATGCGGTTAGGTTAATATGGGACGACCTTGGGCTGAGGTGCCCTTGAGCGAGGCACCTAACTCCCAACTGCTCCCTGGGCGCTGTTAGCATGGCTGCCCACTGCTCTGGGTATGTGTGTGTGCTCATTGTGCATGTGTGTGTTCACTGCTTCAGATGGGTTAAACGCAGAGAGGAAATTTCACAAGTGTGTGATGAATAAAGCTGTGCTTTCTTTCATTAGTCACTTCATATTCTGTGCGAGAGTTTTTTTTGTACAACCACTAGTGGTGCTGTTGCACTCAGTTTCAAAAAAGGGGAAGAAAAAAAAAATCACAAGGAAAAAAAAAAAGTCCTCTTTGCTCAGATATGATGATATGGATGCCCAAAATACGAACCCTTATATGGATTTTTCTTTAACCTTTGAAACACAGCAGGGGCTTCACTCTGCTAGCCCACTGATACTTGCCTGGGAAAGATGTGATTTTTTTGTTGTTGTGATGAACCCAAGCTTGGCAAGTTTCAAACCTAACGCTGGGGATACCTCAACTGGCACCGTCCCTACAGTGAAACATGGTGGTGGCAGCATCATGCTCCAGTTTTCAGAAGGATTAGACAAGGACAAATCAGTGCAGGAGAGGTTAAAAACAGAAAGACGAGTATTCTACAGTGGTCTAACATCCAGGTCTGAATCCCATAGAGAATTTGTGACGCTGTATGAAAACTGAAGTTAACAAACAACCCGGAGCAGGAAGAGTTGGTGAAAAACCACTCCTGAGCAGTGTGCAGAGCTGGTAGGAACTGACCCCCAACAGGTTATGGTATAGGGTTGAATACTTTTGCAAGACACTGTATATTAGGGTGCATCAGTTGCCCTCACTTTCATAAAATCTGATGCGTTTTTGTTTGGGTGTTCCTTTTCACCAATAAAGACATCCTGTAAAATTTTTGACCATATTCAAAAGTCTAATGGTGGCACCACGAGGTTCATTTTTTGCCAAAAAAAACGCTTATTTTATGTTTTCGCGTAAGGTTTGAATCACAATGTTGGACTCCGTTTATTGATTTCTTGTGAGCCAGAGATCATGTTAAGAACCTTTGCAAGGGATTGAGAAGCATTAATGTGATTCATAATACATTTGTATTGTTTAAAAGTAGTTGAACAATGATTCAATGAACAGCTGAAACTCACTGTGTTTAATAATATATTTAGAATACGTACTAAAAATGTGTATCTAAGATATTTGGTATACTCTATAAGGTGCCATAATGTTTCATGAAAAGTGATAGAAATTGTCATAAAAGTCATAAAATAGCAGCTTTTTCCATAACTTTGAGCTCCTGGTGCCACCATTAAACTTTTGAATTTTGTCAAAATATTTCACCCAGTGTGTTTTCTTACCAAAAGGAACATAAAAACAAAAATGCATCATGATCGGAGGAACTTTTCATTTTTAAGAGGCAACTGATGCACCCTACTGTATATAGTAAATAAAACTAGATGACCAAGACTTTGGCTACATAGCTAATGCCGTGCAACTTCGTGAACACAGAGAAGAAATGAGAGCAGAGTGAATTTCCTTGTACTTCTTGAATTTGTTGACTGCTTGTAGGAAATGAATCTATGACACTAATCAAGCCGGAACTGAGCATGCTGTCAAACTACCTCGATGTTTAAAAGGCTAGTCTGCTGTTACAGTGCTGTAACCGTTCATAAAAACACAAGCTGAATGGCCACACCCTCTGTGAGGCATAAATACAATTAAGCAAACAGCACAATTAGTTGAACGCAACAAATTAGCACTGTTGCTTGCTCGGTGTTCTTGCTAGCGGCAGGACACAAAACACTGTAACACGGTTTCCCGTTCATTGCGCTGAGTGCATTAATGAGGCGCTTACCAGCAACACGCGTCTTTCTTACAGCATTGCAGGACAGAAGACAAACAGCCAAGGCTACTGTCGTATATGTCAAAAATAAACATGGGAGAAGAGTGATCAGTGAGTGTGCTAATTTAGAGACCCACCTCCAAAGAGAAAATTTGCACGAAGAAACCTCTGACGCGCTCGAATATACTTCCGGCTTCTGACAGCACAGCGTGTGCAACGGCTCGGGTAAATCAAATGCGGTGAAAATACAGTTCCGGGTAAACCTCACTAATGTTAGCAACACGAATGCGTGCTGTACTAAAGTTGGTTGTCTGTTCATTTCGTATATAGACAGTATTGTGTTTTCAAAATAACCTGTTTGACTACTTATTTGCTAGCCAAAAACATGTGAACACTTGACTGTCGCAATATGTGCTTTTTGAACAAGCCATTCCACAGCATGCTCCTCCACTGCATCTGTCAGGGAAGGCTTTACACTAGATTTTGGAGTGTGTTTGTGGTGATTTGTGCTCATCTCATCTCATCTCATTATTTCTAGCCGCTTTATCCTGTTCTACAGGGTCGCAGGCAAGCTGGAGCCTATCCCAGCTGACTACGGGTGAAAGGCGGGGTACACCCTGGACAAGTCGCCAGGTCATCACAGGGCTGACACATAGACACAGACAACCATTCACACTCACATTCACACCTACGGTCAATTTAGGGTGTTTTCACACCTGGTCCCCTTTAAAGGAACCAGACTCAGTCCTCTTTAAGTGGACCAAAAAGTGGACCAACAGAAAAAGAACTCAGTTCTTTTTGTGTTCACACTGTGAATTTATAAAGAGGACTGGGTTCTCTTTCTGGTCCAGTTAAGCTTTGATGGGGCCTCAGTCCCCTTTCTGTTCACACCAGGTCCTCTAGAGCCCTCAGACCCCCAGTGCACGGAATTCTGGGTAATTTTCTCTTGAATCAAAATGTCTGCTGCCATGCTTGCCCTGCTGTATTCTTTGATCAAAAATAGTGCGGATTAAGGAAAATAAATTTATTATATATTTATATATATATATATATATATATATATATATATATATATATATATATATATATAATTGTGGCCGACTCATCAGTCAGTAAATTCAGAGAACTGTAAAGCGGCTGTGGTAAGTTCCAAAAGGAAGTTGAGGTTCCCTGCTACAGTCACGTGACCAACTACAGCAAACGAAGAAGGTTAAACTACAGTGAAAAAGGCGAAGTGAACCCAGTGCACTTTTTGTTCACAATGCGCAGATTAGGCGAACCGTACCGTTGATTTTTAGCGAACCGTACTGAGACCACCTCCTGAGGTGGTCTCAGTTCGGTTCGCTTTAAAGGGGTCTGGGTACGGTTGGAGTGTTCGCATATGCGCAAAAAATGCTGAGTCATCGATCTGAGTTCGGTTAGATGGCTGAAAGGGACCAAGTGTGAAAACACCTTTAGAGTCACCAGTTAACCTAACCTGCATGTCTTTGGACTGTGGGGGAAACCGGAGCAAACCCACATGGACAACATGCAAACTCCACACAGAAAGGCCCTCGCTGGCCATGGGGCTCGAACCCGGACCTTCTTGCTGTGAGGCGACAGCGCTAACCATTACACCACCGTGCCACCCTGATTTGTGCTCATTCAGCTACATTAGTGAGTGAGGTCAGGCACTGCTGTTGGGTGAAGAGGCCTGGGGTGCAGTCAGTGTTTCGGTTCATCCCAGAGGTGTTCAGTGGGGTTGGGTTGAGGTCAGGACTCTGTGCAGTTCCACTCCAGCCTTGATAAGCCATGTCTTCATGGACCTTGATTTGTGCACAGGGCATTGTCAGGATAGAATAGGTTTACGCCTCTTAATTCCAGTGGTGTGAAATTTTAATGCTACAGTGGGGAAGACCCACACATCAGTGTGAACGTGTCCACGTACTAATGCTTTATAGTGTAAAATAATATGATGTAGATGAAAATTATAGCTTCTTCTTCTTCTGGCTGCTCCCGATTAGGGGTCGCCACAGCGGATCTTTCGTCTCCATTGCTCCCTGTCTTCCGCATCTTTCTCTACCACACCTGCCACTTTCATGTCCTCTCTCACCACATCCATGTATCTCCTCTTTGGCCTTCCTCGTTTTCGTGTGCCTGGCAGCTCCATCCTCAACATTCTCCTGCCAACATGCTCTGCATCTCTTCTCAGGATGTGCCCGCACCATCTCAGTCTCATCTCTCTTAGCTTAATTCCCAAGCTCTCCACATGTGCTGTCCCTCTGATGTGCTCGTTCCTTATCCTTTCCAACCTCGTCACTCCCATCGCAAACCTTAACATCCTCAACTCCGCCACCTCCAACTTTGCCTCCTGTCTCTTCATTAAGGGTACAGTCTCCAATCCATACATCACAGCTGGTCTCACTACTGTCTTATACATCTTACCTTTCACTTTTGCTGGGACTTTCCGATCACAAATGACTCCCGAAATCCTTCTCCAACTGCTCCACCCTGCCTGCACTCTGTTTCTCACCTCACTATCGCAGCCCCCATTTTCCTGCACAGTTGACCCCAGGTACTTGAATTCACCAACTTTCTTTATGTCTACTCCTTGCATCTTCACTACACTCTCATCCCCATTCTCACTGATGCACATGTGATGAAAGTAGATGAAAATTACAGCAAGCATATAAAAATGAAATAATAATAATAATAATAATAATACACTTGGATTGCTGTCTCTATGGATTTTTTTTTGTGTGCATGATCTACCAGTTTTCTCTGGGTTCACAGTTTCCTCCCACTTTCAAAAAACATACCATTAGGTTGGGGATGCTAAATTTCCCCAAGGTGTGAATAAGTGTGTGAATGTGCATGGTGCCCTGCAACAGACAGACATCCCGTCTAGGGCGTATTCACTGGATAGGCTCTGGATAATGAAGATGAATGGATCAATGAACAAATGAATTAATGAATAGCATATTCCATACTTTTTGAGTCAATAATGATTTCATGTTAAATGTATTCTCTTAGTCCAGGCAATTAACGGTGATAATTAATTATGAAGGCAGAATATGAAGAATATATAATTTTTGCTGGTGTAAAGGCTTTACTGTATCATGAATCTTTGCCAGTAAATTTCAGCTCAAGTCACCTGATCACTGTTAGTTAACTGATGTCGTTTACACAGAAATAGAGAAGTAGTTAATAGTAGGCAGTGGGATATATAGTCTGTTTTCTGTTTGGATCTGTAAATGTTGAAAAGGTTATCTATGTAAAATATAGCTTGTAGCCACGACGATTTCCTTAGGCCTTCTGTAATTCTGGAAAGAGAGAGAGAGAGAGAGACGCAAGGTCTAATGTTTGCTGACTTTCATTCACAGTACAGTGGCATGCAAAAGTTTGGGCACCCTTACTGAAAATGTCTGTTACTGTGAATAGTTAAGTGAGCAGAAGATGAACTGATCACCAAAAGGCATAAGGGTAAAGACGACACATTTCTTTTCAGCGTTTTCTGCAAGATTTGTGTATTATTTTTGTTTTGTACAGTTGGAGAGTGAAAAAAGAAAAGGAACACCATGCGAAAGTTTGGGCACCCCCAATAGATTTGAGTTCTCAGGTAACTTTTACCAAGGTTCCAGACCTTAATTAGCTTATTGAGCTGTGGCTTGTTCAAATTCTTCATTAGGAAAGGTCAGATGATGCAGATTTCAAAGCTGTATAAATTCTCTGACTCCTCAAACTTGTCCCTCAAATCAACAGCCATGGGCTCCTCTAAGCAACTCCCTCGCATTCTGAATAATAAAATAATTGATGCTCACAAAGCAGGAGAAGGCTACAAGAACGTAGCAAAGTGTTTTCAGGTAGCTGCTTCCTCAGATCATAATGTTATTAAGAAATGACAGTTAACAGAAACAGTGGAGATCAAGGTGAGGTCTGAAAGATGAAGAAAACTTTCTGAAAGAACTGCTCATTGGATTGCTAGAAAGGCAAATAAAACCCCCTGTTTGACTGCAAAAGACCTTCAGAAAGATTTAGCAGACCCTGGAGTGGTGGTGCACTGTTCTACTATGCAGCGACACCTGAACAAATATGACCTTCATGGGAGAGTCATCAGAAGAAAACCTTTCCTGCATCCTAGCCACAAAATTCAGTGTCTGAAGTTTGCAAACGAACATCTAAATAAGCCTGATGCATTTTGGAAACAAGTCCTGTGGACTGATGAAATCAAAATAGAACTTTTTGGCCACAATGTGCAAAGGTATGTTTGGAGAAGAAAGGGTGCCAAATTCCAGGAAAAGAACACCTCTCCAACTCTGAAGCATGGGTGTGGATCAATCATGCTTTGGGGTTGTGTTGCAGCCAGTGGCACAGGGCACATTTCACTGGTCGAGGGAAGCATGGATTCGAATAAATACCAGCAAATTCTGGAAGCAAACATCACACCATCTGTAAAAAAGTTGAAATTAAAAAGAGGATGGGTCCTACAATAAGACGATGATCAAAACACACCTCAGACTCTACAATGGAATACCTCAAGAGGCACAAGCTGAAGGTTTTGCCCTGGCCCTCATAGTCCCCTGCCCTAAACATCATTGAAAATCTGTGGATAGATCTCAAAAGAGCAGTGCATGCAAGACAGCCCAAGAAACTTGTAGAACTGGAAGGACGAATGTGTGAAAATCCCCCAGGTAAGAACTGAAAGATTATTAGCTGGCTACAAAAAGTGTTTACAAGCTGTGATACTTACCAAAGGGGGTGTTACTAGGTACTAACCATGCAAGGTGCCCAAACTTTTGCTTCAGGCCCTTTTCCTTTTTTGTCATTTTGAAAATGTCTCATCTCATTATCTCTAGCCGCTTTATCCTGTTCTACAGGGTCGCAGGCAAGCTGGAGCCTATCCCAGCTGACTACGGGCGAAAGGCGGGGTACACCCTGGACAAGTCGCCAGGTCATCACAGGGCTGACACATAGACACAGACAACCATTCACACCTACGGTCAATTTAGAGTCACCAGTTAACCTAACCTGCATGTCTTTGGACTGTGGGGGAAACCAGAGCACCCGGAGGAAACCCACGCAGACACGGGGAGAACATGCAGACTCCGCACAGAAAGGCCCTCGCCGGCCACGGGGCTCGAACCCGGACCTTCTCACTGTGAGGTGACAGCGCTAACCACTACACCACCGTGCCGCCCATTTTGGAAATGTAAAAGATGAAAATAAAAAAATTGTTTTTGCTTAAAATATAAAGGGAATGAGTCATCTTTAACTTTATGCCTTTTGGAGATCATTTCATCTTCAACGTGCTTAACTGTTCACAGTAACTGTAATTTTGACTAGGGGTGCCCAAACTTTTGCATACCACTGTAGGTCATAAAGTATTAAGTAAATATTTTTGTGTCTTACTGCTGAAGCTCATGCCATTTCAAGTAACATCAAACTGAGCCTCAGATTCCTGTTCTTGCCTGATGTGGCCATCTGCTGTTGCAGCCCATCCATATCAAATTTTGAAGAGTTGTACATTCTGAGATGCTTTTCTGTGGTTGTAAAGAGTGGTTATGTGAGTCACTGTAGCCCTCCTGTCAGCTTGGACCAGTCTGGCCATGCTCCTCTGATCTCTCTCAACAACAAGACTTTTCCACCTGCAATACTGCCACTCGCTGGATGTTTTCCCCTCAGCATTCTGTGTAAATCTAGAGACTGATGGGCATGAAAATCCCAGAAGAGCGGCAGTTCCTGAAATACCCAGACAGTCTGTCTGACACCAATCACCATGCCACAGTCAGGTCACTGAGATCACGTTTTATCCTCATTCTAATATTTGATGTAAGCATTAACTGAAGCTCTTGATCTGTTTATGAAATGTGCTCCGGCCACATGTTTTGCTATTTGGATAATTGCATGAGCGATCAGGTGTACTGGTGTTCCTTAAGGATGTCAGTGAGTGTACATAGTGAATGTTCAGTGTAGTACACATAGTTTTCTTAGAAACAGGAAGTTTTGGACAAATATCCCTCATCACATGTATGTCCTTCTGAGGCTATAGGGTTGAAACCACAAGATATTCTAAATATGTACAATTAATTAATATGTAATGTGTATGGGGTACTATAAATAAAAGCAGTTTAAACAACATTTCAGCATATATCATCTGAATAACAGAGAATACACACTGGTTTTGTGAATTCTGTTGAAATCTAATCTAATGCTTTGTGGATTAATCCAAAACCTGCAGCAGTTCTGAATCCTTGGCAATCAGATTAATAAATGATAAGCAGACCAGTGTGATGCATGATATTCTAAAGTAGGTTTTAAAACAACAACAACAACAACAACAACAAGACATCACATATTAGATTGTAGTTAGAGTGACTTTAATTGTTTCCTTGAACAGTTTCGTCCTTGGATGTTTGGGACAAGCATGAGGGCAATGACAGACATTCAAACATCAATCATGCATTCCCAAGACGAATAAAAGTGAGGAAGTGCATGTTGGTCTTTGAAAAATCTGTGGAAACGTAAAAAGCAGTGGGACAGATGAAACCATAGCACACACCGCTGCTGGTAGGGGACTGGGAATCAGCCATTCCTTTAAGACAGGACCATGCGCTGGAATTCTGCAAACACAGACAAGAGACATTAGTGAATATACAGCAGATGTTCTCCATCTGGTTCTCTGTGATCTCTAGAGCATTCATCCTGTAATTGTCTGGATCAGGTGTGACATGAACAAAACTGTATACTGGCTTGAGGACTATTGAAAACTTCATCATGTACAGCATTTAAATTGGAAACAGTATTGGCTGGGCGGCACGGTGGTGTAGTGGTTAGCGCTGTCGCCTCACAGCAAGAAAGTCTGGGTTCGAGCCCCATGGCTGGCAAGGGCCTTTCTGTGTGGAGTTTGCATGTTCTCCCCGTGTCTGTGTGGGTTTCCTCTGGGCAGAGGTGGAAAAACTGGATTGACAAAGTAAAAGTCCTGCTTAGGTTTTCCTTCTGCCTGTGCTCTCAACACAGGTGATTTCACCAATTAGCTCATCAACCGGGCTTAGGGAATGTGGTAATTAGGATCAGCTGGTTCATTGAATTGGCTGGAGCAAAAATGTGGCAGGGTTTTTACTTTCTGCACCCGGGTTTTTCCACCTCTGCCTCCGGGTGCTCTGGTTTCCCCCACAGTCCAAAGACATGCAGGTTAGGTTAACTGGTGACTCTAAATTGACCGTAGGTGTGAATGTGAGTGTGAATGGTTGTCTGTGTCTATGTGTCAGCCCTGTGATGACCTGGCGACTTGTCCAGGGTGTACCCCGCCTTTCGCCCGTAGTCAGCTGGGATAGGCTCCAGCTTGCCTGCGACCCTGTAGAACAGGATAAAGCGGCTAGAGATAATGAGATGAGAATGACAGTATTGGGTCTTGGCTTTAAAGCTACCACAATGTGTTACAGAATACAGGGCTTTACTGTTCAATAAAAAAAGATTGCGTGAATACTGAGGATTGGTTGTAAGCAGTTATATATGTTCTAACACGTACTTAGTGTGCTTGCCAAAGGCAAGCACACTATTGTTCTTCTTAAGTTTACTTATTCCGACACGTTTTTTGGATCCACTACTCCTCCTAGGGCGTTCGAGATAGAGACACCGTTCCAACTCTGAGACATCTGGCCCGAAGTGGTGTAGTGTGCTTGTATACAGCTTTTGGATCAACGCGCCTGTTCTCTTGTTCTTGTCATTTTTCTTTTGTTTTTTCCCATAGAGAATGAATAGGGCTCATGAATAGAATCGTCCTACTCAGACACGCTCCATCGCAGATGCACTAAACCTCATGTGATACTTCAGGCCAACTCCCTCAACACATACATGCAATCGGTTCTGACCTGCACTCATATTTTTCCTTTCTTTTTGCTCATCCCTTTTTCCTCCATAGGCTTGCATTGATTTTTGGCCCCATTGAAAATGAATGGTGTTTCAGGAGAAAAACTTCACTCTCCATCAATTTTTTTAATCAAGTGACCAAACTAAAAGAAACTTCACTTGATGCCTCAGGCCAAGTCCCCGCACAGATCCATCCCCTCATCTGAAACCTGCACTCGTCTTTTCCTTGGTTTTCACGCATCTCTTTTTTGGCCCCATTCAAATGAATGGAGTTTTGCTCATTAACACTTCACCACACATCCACCAAACTTCATATGGCACCTCAGGCCAAATCACCCATCACACACATGATATCGGTTCTGACCCGCACTCGTCTTTGTCTTGCCTTTCATCCGTCCATTTTTTCTCCATTTTGCCGCTAATCAATGGAAGCTTGACTGAGTCATTCCTCCCTTCCTCCATAGGTGATGATGCATTTGGCAAGGATCTGCTCATTTAAGACTTTGACAGCAAATCAACTTCAACTCAATGGCCACTTTATTAGGAATACTTACACGCACACACGATAGCAATTAGCATATAAGCATTCACGTGTTACCATGCTAGCTGTTAGCATGTTACCCATTACGATATCATGCCTGCTGATAGCTCATGAGTTGTTAGCATGTTCACCATTAGCATGTTATCATGAGAGCTGTTAACATGTTAGGATTAGCATGGTAGCATGCAGAGTTTGCATGTTGGTTGTTAGCAAGTTTGCCTAAGCATGTTAGCATGCTAACTGTTAGCATGTTAGCTGTTAGCATGTCACCCTCAGCGTGTTAGCATGCTAAAAGTTAACATACTAGCCATTAGCATGTTAGCCTGTTAGCTGTTAGCATGACAGCTGTCAGCATATTAGCCTTAAAGTGTTAGAATTTTAATAAATAGCATGTTAATCATTAGCATGTTAAAACGCTAGCTGTTAGCATGTTATCTATTAGCATGTTAGCATTAACATGTTAACATGCTAGCTTTTAGCATGTTAGTTTGCTGTTAGCATGTTAGTATGCTAACTGTTAGCATGTTAGTATGTTAACTGTTAGCGTGCTAGTTGTTAGCATGTTGGCATTAGCATGTTGGCATGCTAGCTTTTAGCATGCTAGCATGATAGCTGTTCTGCTACAGCTCAGCAAGCACACTTTGCATTTTCTTTGCGGAAATGCAGTCTAGTTCAATTCTAACACTCAATATTTATTTGTAAATGAATAGTGAAACAAAGAATATATTATTCACTCTATGGCATAAAACAACACAAATTTTGTGTCAAGATCACTTGCGCTAGTATCTTGTGCACTAACAATTCACTTTCCTTTAAAAGAACATAATCTAAAAAAACCCTTGGTTTTTACAGGAATAATAATTTGAAGCTATCCATATTTTCCATCCTCATATAGAGTGTGACTTTTCACAAAGTAAATATAAATAATTTGCATTTGTTGCATCTGAAAGCCAGCACTTTTGTAACTGAGAAAAAGTTTCTTCTATTAATTTACTAAATCTTTCTCTCTCATTTTATTATGGTTCTATTGGTTTCTCTCTCTCTCTCTCTCTCTCTCTCTCTCTCTCTCTCTCTCTAGTGTATAAAACATAGACATGAGTGTTTTACCGGGAAATACACCACTCGGGGTGGCACGGTGGTGTAGTGGTTAGCGCTGTCGCCTCACAGCAAGAAGGTCCTGGGTTCGAGCCCCGGGGCCGGCGAGGGCCTTTCTGTGCGGAGTTTGCATGTTCTCCCCGTGTCCGCGTGGGTTTCCTCCGGGTGCTCCGGTTTCCCCCACAGTCCAAAGACATGCAGGTCAGGTTAGGTTGACTGGTGACTCTAAATTGACCGTAGGTGTGAGTGTGAATGGTTGTCTGTGTCTATGTGTCAGCCCTGTGATGACCTGGCGACTTGTCCAGGGTGTACCCCGCCTTTCGCCTGTAGTCAGCTGGGATAGGCTCCAGCTTGCCTGCGACCCTGTAGAAGGATAAAGCGGCTAGAGATAATGAATGAATGAATGAATACACCACTTGTATTTTTCATGCAAGCTACATCCGGAACATAAATCTCAATATGTCACTCATGAGGAAATTGATGAATTGTTTTGATAAATTTGGGTACTTTTTGTTTGTGAATGTGTCTATATAATAAAAAGAAAGTCACATAGCTTGAAGATATGAAGTTTATCTTCTCGTGTTGAAAAACTCGCATCTTTCATACAAAATACATCACGGATCTGAGTGGCATATTTCTCAATATTTCACTCTGATGACATCACTCCCAGTGTTTTCCCACTGAACAGATGCGTGTTGTCAAAATGGCGGACCGGTTCAAAATTAAAACTATTTTCATTAACTTGCACATTTTATTTTATTTTTTGTGGATGTGTCCATATTATATAAAGAACATTACATGGTGGTACGAAGATATGACATTTACGTTGCTCACTCATGAAATATACATTCACCACTTGAAGATAAACTTCATATCTTCACACCACCGTGTAATGTTCTTTATATTATGTGGATACAGCCACACAAAAATACGCAAAAAGTGATGTTTGTGTTATTCTCCTGTAAACCAGAGCAACCTGTATTAAAGAGGCAGTTACAAAAATCTCTCTCTCTCTCTCTCTCTCTCTCTCTCTGAACAGAATATAGCATTTGATTAATGCTGTGAAAAGTGACATAGGTAAATACCACATTTTACCAAAGACCAGAAGCACACCTTATCCTACAACCAGAATATGACTCTCAAGTAGACTTCTTCTTTTTTTTTCAAGTAGGACAATTTACCAACTCAGCTAGTTTGTCACAGTTTCTTAGCCTCCATTACACATTTGAACCATTTGAAAAGTTAAAGACAAAGTATAAAATAGAATGTAACTATTTCTAAGTCGGCGTCACCCATAGTCAACTAGCTACGCTCAGTTCAGTCATAACTTCTTTTCCTTTTCTGATCAGGTAATAAAACTGATCAAATCAGCTGAAACCTATGATAAGCACTGAAGCATGTACTAACACCTAAGAGACTGGGTTCTAAGACATCTAAGAGTTGTTGTCTGTTTTATGCACCATTAAAAGCCCAAATGTTGGTTGGTACTTTTCAGCTATTGTGCTATTATGCCTAAGGTAGTAATAATTAGAATATTTGCACAGACAGTACAGATATTTGCATATTATATTTAAACCAGGGCAGCATGGTGGTACAGTGGTTAACACTGTCACCTCACAGCACGAAGGTTCTAGGTTCAAACCTTGTGGCGGACTCGGAACTTCCTATGTAGAGTTTGCATGTTGTCCCTGTGCCTGTGTGGGTTTCCTCCCATAGTCCAAAGACATGATGAGAATTAGTTCAACTGGCTACACTAAATTGCCTGTGAGTGTAAATAGCTGTTAGCCCTGTGATCTGCTCAGGGTGTACCCCACCCTCTGGGCTGAAGTCAGCTGGGATTGGCTCCAGATTTCCCCGAGACCCTGGCAGATAAGTGGTATGGATAGATGGATATTTAATTCTTTACCCCTTAATGACGACATATGATGCCTTGTCTAAAACCTTATCTGTAGACTTTTTTTCTTGTAAATATGTTCTAAGGGTGAACAGTATACATATACAAGGGTGGCTGTAGCAACTTCTTTAAGGGGTAAAGAGTTAAACCAGTGATTAAAAGCTCAGAAATTTAATGTGAGGGTTGTAAGGCTTTTGTCCAAGGTTGGATGAAACTGTTTAGATGACACGCACAATTTCTACTCCATTTCCTGACTTTAATAAGCTGCAGTGTGATGCAAAAGCCCAGTTCTCTTATTACATGTAGTGGATGCAAAGTGCTACTGTCATGGAGTCTTACAAACAGTGAGACTCTATCATGTCAATAACAAAAATAGAATTATTGAAACACCCAAGAAAAGCGTAATTACTGGTGGGATTTACCATCTACTCCAATTTTGCCATCGCTGTTACCATCTGAACCTGACATAAGGTTCTTGATTTCATTGTCTGTCAGAACCCGTGCCCCCGGGACAAACCGCTGCAAGAAGAACCTGAGTCAAACAAAAAAAAAAAAAGGGAAGAAGTAATAATCAAACACTAATAACTCGTACGTGCCTGCAAGGGCACATTTTTTATTTTTAGAAATTAACCTTAAGCTACATTTTATGCATTCTCATTTTCAGTTTCCTAGCCAACCAGGATTCAGCAGTTTTAAAGCATTAAGGCTTTCTATTTCAGTGCATGTGTGCAAAACCCTCAGCAAAAATGATACTGCAGTCACCATCAAACTCACTTACCTGCCCTTGCCACAAGGTCTACAGACAGAATTACGTAATGCAGATAAACCACACAAAACACCCAACTGATGGATTATATTTGGAAATGGCTTAGAGAAAATACTTCTCTGGCAGAACCTAATTGAAATAGATGCAAAAGCTGCTTAGAGCAAAACATGTTTGTTGTTCACAATTAAAAGCACGCAGACTTAAATGTTTCATGTATTGCATCTGTTTTCTCTCTTAGCTTGCTTAGATAATGCTCAACCCCAAAGTCAGTACAAAAGCTGAGCAAACTTGAAAATCAGTTCATGACGAGTAATCATTGGGACACTATTCTGCTTATATTAAACAAAAAGCATTAAACTTAAAAAGAAAAAATAGACATACTTGAGCTCTGACTCCTCAATGAACCCGCTGTTGTTATCATCTAAGTAGCGGAACACTTCCCTGACTTCCTCTGGACTTTTCTTGGTCAGGCCAATGAGCTGGAAAAATTTCTTGTAACCGAAGGACCCTGGGGCTGTCAGGAGGAGTGCACAAGAGAGACAGGTGATGCTACCAAACTGAGAACCAACCAACACGACCTCTCTTCAGATTGGAGCTTTCACTGCGTCTTTATATTAAGATCCAGCAGTGACTTCAGTACGAAATGTACAGGCGTAATCATTTCTTCTCAAATACTTGGATTGCCTTTATGTTTCATGTGATCTTAATTATATATTTATTGTTTAATGGATTTTAATTACTAGCAAACAAATCTTTTGTGTGTTTAGTTGTGCTTCAGCTCACCCTCACAGTCCTTAATGGCATTTTCAATGGCTTCAGCAGAGAGGAGATTAGTGAGAGTCATATTCATCCTGTCAAGAAATAATATGAAAAATGATTTCAGTTAATTCAGGAATAAAACCATTGGTGTGTGCTTTCTTAATAAAGACTACAGGAGAAATGTTGAACATAGACAAATTAGAATAAAAAAATGATTGAACTAGAATATTCCTGTCGCGTTAAGTGCAATTCTCAATTTATTTTCAGTGAAAACTCTCCTTGTAAGCATATCTTACACACACATAGATAAACAAAATATATATGGAAAAAGGCAGCTGAACTCTCACAGATATAAAGGGATCAAATACAGTAGTACGTTTCCTTGTCTCTTGAGTTATGCCATTAATGTTACATGTTTTGTAAACTAGTATATATCATTCACTTTATAAATCTGAACAGAGTGGTACATTCAAGGTAGACCACTGCTGTACCTTTTAAAGCTTTACTCTAAAAGTTTGGTAAATACACACTACATGCACCGACCTGAGTAAAAGAGTCTAAACACATTTGAGAGGTAGAAATAAAATCTGTGCCTGAGACGAAGAAAGGGATTCTCTTTATGGCCGAGAGTGCAGTTCCAGCAGATTACCATAATTATATTACCATAGGCTACATGTTAATGGATTTCTTTTTAGTAAATCATAAATATAATGTAAATATAACAGTGTTAACGCTTAGTATTTTTAAGCTTTAGGAGCTATTTCAGGTTTTTTCCCCAGAGAGAAATACTACAATTAAATTTAGAAAATAGACTACATTCAAGATGACAAGATTACATTTCTTCCACCGTTAATCCATCACAGCCATAAATACAAATCTTAACACATGCTATGTTTCTTTCTCTAGTTTAATAATTGAGTTTAAAATGGGCTTTAAAATACAAAGTATATTTCTAGGTCACAGGTCTAACTTTGTCTATTCTGTTAACTTTCTCTGACTGAGTGAAGTGGTGATGCTGAGATGATGCTCACCGATGTGCAGTCACTCCCTTGCTGGCTCAAAACAAAGCTCTTCTTGGTGTGTGTTTCCCACTGAGTGTGGACTTATATAAGGGCTGATGACACAGACGATTGTCTGAAGATAAGGTTACCTGTCGGTGGATCAGATTCTTACCACAAGGCTCTACTTACTGGCCTAATTAACCTTTAGTGTGAGCAGTGCATGCCCTGCAGACACATGCACTACACACAGCAATTCACACAACTCAGTGTTTCGTTACCACTCTCACTTTCACAAGGCACACACACACACACACACACACACACACACACACACACACACACACACACACCTCTACAGTCACAGTTGGGCATTCATGCACATTCTCTCACACGTGAGTGTGTGTCTGCATGTCATATACAGTAAGTGAATATATAGGTGAGACTTATAACATTCCTGATCAATTATTTTCATTCTCACAAGACACTTCTGATAACGTGGATTAAATTGCCACATTTCATTCATAATGGATCTGGAGCCCATCACAGTAATACTGGGAGCAAGGCATTGGAAGTCACCCTGGATGGAACACCAGTCCATCACAGTGCACCATTCACACACTCATTCACACCTACTAGTGACTGAGTGTAACTAATCCACCTATTGTATGTTTTTGGACAATGGGACGAAACCAGAGAACCCATGAGAACATGGGGGAAACATAGGAATCTTAGGCTCAAACTCATGGTTCCTGGAGCTGTGACGCACCAATGCTACCCACTGCACCACTGTGCCACCTGCATCTATTCCACTAAATAGAAATTCTAGTTCTATTGAATTTAAAAACTAAGCTTTCCTAAATCTACTAACTACTGAATCAAATACAAAAGAGTATCAAATCAAGAATATATGCAGCCTTTATCAGAGGGACGTTATTGGTTTGTTACCGTAGATATCACTGTAGTGAACTCACTTATATTACTTG
Organism: Neoarius graeffei; assembly: GCF_027579695.1. Classification (NCBI taxonomy): domain Eukaryota; kingdom Metazoa; phylum Chordata; class Actinopteri; order Siluriformes; family Ariidae; genus Neoarius; species Neoarius graeffei. The sequence goes on along the minus strand of NC_083582.1, from coordinate 43,393,085 downwards.
TAACTGACACAGATGATATTTTCCGCACCTGTTTCTTTTATATTTACTGTATTTGTGTAGTGCTAATGCTTTACCAGTGGCAGATTTAACTTATTTAAAGAATGAAAAGCCATGGCATCTCAACTATTGTGTGTTTCTGCCTTGGCTCAGTGCTCCCAGTATAGGACATGGATCCACTACGATGTTCAGGATCAGGATTAAATGCTTACATGATCATAGCAAGCTTGTCTTGCTTCAGGTAGTGTTGTAGTATTTGAGATTGGTCTTGGTTTCGAGATGGGTCACAAGACCATTTTTTGAAGGTCTCAGTCTCGTCTTGGAATCGAGCATATTTTTACTCAGTCTTGTCTCGGTCTCAGACATAGAGAACTCTATTTCAAGACTGGTCAAAACCACAACTGTGGGAATTTCACTAAATTGCCTGTGTATAGTCTGATTTATTTGTGAATATCGTTACTGTGACTGGATGTAAAAATTTCCTGCCTCAAATTCAACCAATAACGTGACTCATTGCTAATTTGAAGTTCTTCTTCCTATTAAAGGCTGTCACCCCTCTCCACCCCCCTTCACACCCACTGGTCCGGTCCTGGTCTTGATTTGGTCTCACCCTGCCTTAGTCTTGAACTTGACTTGGTCTCAACTACCCTAAAAGTCTTGGTCTTGTCTCGGTTTTGATGCACTCTGATCTCGATCATGACTTGGTCTCGGTTTAGGTGGTCTTGACTACAACACTAGCTTCAAGTGCAATTTTTTCTTTTTGTAATATACAACCCCGATTCCAAAAAAGTTGGGACAAAGTACAAATTGTAAATAAAAACGGAATGCAATGATGTGGAAGTTTCAAAATTCCATATTTTATTCAGAATAGAACATAGATGACATATCAAATGTTTAAACTGAGAAAATGTATCATTTAAAGAGAAAAATTAGGTGATTTTAAATTTCATGACAACAACACATCTCAAAAAAGTTGGGACAAGGCCATGTTTACCACTGTGAGACATCCCCTTTTCTCTTTACAACAGTCTGTAAACGTCTGGGGACTGAGGAGACAAGTTGCTCAAGTTTAGGGATAGGAATGTTAACCCATTCTTGTCTAATGTAGGATTCTAGTTGCTCAACTGTCTTAGGTCTTTTTTGTCGTATCTTCCATTTTATGATGCGCCAAATGTTTTCTATGGGTGAAAAATCTGGACTGCAGGCTGGCCAGTTCAGTACCCGGACCCTTCTTCTACGCAGCCATGATGCTGTAATTGATGCAGTATGTGGTTTGGCATTGTCATGTTGGAAAATGCAAGGTCTTCCCTGAAAGAGACGTTGTCTGGATGGGAGCATATGTTGCTCTAGAACCTGGATATACCTTTCAGCATTGATGGTGTCTTTCCAGATGTGTAAGCTGCCCATGCCACACGCACTAATGCAACCCCATACCATCAGAGATGCAGGCTTCTGAAGTGAGCGCTGATAACAACTTGGGTCGTCCTTCTCCTCTTTAGTCCAAACGACACGGCGTCCCTGATTTCCATAAAGAACTTCAAATTTTGATTCGTCTGACCACAGAACAGTTTTCCACTTTGCCACAGTCCATTTTAAATGAGCCTTGGCCCAGAGAAGACGTCTGCGCTTCTGGATCATGTTTAGATACGGCTTCTTCTTTGAACTATAGAGTTTTAGCTGGCAACGGCGGATAGCACGGTGAACTGTGTTCACAGATAATGTTCTCTGGAAATATTCCTGAGCCCATTTTGTGATTTCCAATACAGAAGCATGCCTGTATGTGATGCAGTGCCGTCTAAGGGCCCGAAGATCACGGGCACCCGGTATGGTTTTCCGGCCTTGACCCTTACGCACAGAGATTCTTCCAGATTCTCTGAATCTTTTGATGATATTATGCACTGTAGATGATGACATGTTCAAACTCTTTGCAATTTTACACTGTCAAACTCCTTTCTCATATTGCTCCACTATTTGTCGGCGCAGAATTAGGGGGATTGGTGATCCTCTTCCCATCTTTACTTCTGAGAGCCGCTGCCACTCCAAGATGCTCTTTTTATACCCAGTCATGTTAATGACCTATTGCCAGTTGACCTAATGAGTTGCAATTTGGTCCTCCAGCTGTTCCTTTTTTGTACCTTTAACTTTTCCAGCCTCTTATTGCCCCTGTCCCAACTTTTTTGAGATGTGTTGCTGTCATGAAATTTCAAAATGTCTCACTTTTGACATTTGATATGTTGTCTATGTTCTATTGTGAATACAATATCAGTTTTTGAAATTTGTAAATTATTGCATTCTGTTTTTATTGACAATTTGTACTTTGTCCCAACTTTTTTGGAATCGGGGTTGTATAATCATGTCCATTTGTCTTTGTACACTGTTTGGATGGACTTCTGTTGCAGCTCAAGCAGCTTTACCAATGTTAACTGGCATGGAAGAGATGAGTTTATAATGCTATAAGAGCAACATGTGACTAGTGACACCAGTTTCAGTGTCAGACATAACCTCAGCAATCAATGATGTTCATAATGTGTGAGATGACAGAGCAACAGTGCAGCTCGGGGCTTCGAGGCTGTCCTGAGGAAGAAGAGACGACATATGAGCCTGACAACAAAGTCTAATGTCACAGAACTTACTGGTAGTGTTACAGTGCAGGGTAATATCCCTTTACATTTTACTTTGCAAATGTGGATCAAAGCTGCATATTTTTGAAAGGATGATTATAACAAGTAAGAACAAGCAAATAAAGAATTATCATTCAGGCAGGCACAGGGTTCAAAGATATGGATATTTCTTAAAGCATATGCATCTGGTAATTGTTTTAAGCAAACTGACCTTACCACAGTTTGTAGCAATGTAGAAAAATACCATGTTTTGTTAACCACAAGCACTGCTCAATGACTTTTTTGGTTACTTTTAGTTAGTCAGCTTGCTTAGTTAGCGACAGTGATAGATTCATTTTTCAGATTTGTTTTATTTGGCTGAGTTCAGTAGACCATAAAATCACATTTGCTGAGGGGCATAAGGGTGAGAAACAGGGCTGAAAATACATACAAAGATCACTGATTTTTGTCAGAAAAATGGTGACACATAAAACTGATTGCAACCAAGCATGGAAAACATATAGCTGGTGTAACAGAATAAGCAAAGAAGTAAATAATAATAACTAAAATATATTTCTGTAGTATATCAGCTGGAGAGGAAGCAGTATTAAGTCCAACACCACTGTCTGACAGTTTTATGTAAGTACAAGTCATGATGAAAATTAAGAAGAAGAACAACAACTTTATTCATCACACGCTTGTGAAATTCCTCTCTGCATTTAACCCAGCTGAAGCAGTGAACACACACATGCACACACACGTGAGCAATGAGCACACACACACACATACCCAGAGCAGTGGGCGGCCATGCTAACAGCGCCCGGGGAGCAGTTGGGGTTAGGTGCCTCACTCAAGGGCACCTCAGCCCAAGGTCGTCCCATATTAACCTAACGTGCATGTCTTTGGACTGTGGGGGAAACCCACGCGGACACGGGGAGAACATGCAAACTCCACACAGAAAGGCCCCCGCCCCCACAAAAATTGTGTTTTTGACTATAAATACACACACACACACACACACACACACACACACACACACACACACACACAGAACTATAGAGATTCTATAAAACTACAGGAATCTCAAGGACGAAATTTTGTTTGGATTATTAAAAATCTTAAAATGAGCTGTAAGCAGATGAATGCTTGGAAAGCTTGTGTTTCGAACCATGCTCTTTTTTTTTTTTTACTGGAGGGTGCAATGAATTTAACAACATTTGCTGCCGTTATTTTTATCAATTCAACACATCAAAAATAATGAATTTAAAGTGTGACAAAATAGCTCATATAGCACACACATTACAATTTCATCGAACTGATTTTGTATCTTGTGGCTTCAGTGAAAATGCTAAAAATAACACAACCCTGATTCCACAAAAGTTGGGACACTGTATAACACGTAAATAAAAACATAATGCAGTGATTTGATCATCATTTTTTTTTTACCTACAGTGGCGCTTGAAAGTTTGTGAACCCTTTAGAATTTTCTATATTTCTGCATAAATATGACCTAAAACAACATCAGATTTTCACACAAGTCCTAAAAGTAGATAAAGAGAACCCAGTTAAACAAATGAGACAAAAATATTATACTTGGTCATTTATTTATTGAGGAAAATGATCCATTATTACATATCTGTGAGTGGCAAAAGTATGTGAACCTCTAGGATTAGCAGTTAATTTGAAGGTGAAATTAGAGTCAGGTATTTTCAATCAATGGGATGACAATGAGGTGTGAGTGGGCACCCTGTTTTATTTAAAGAACAGGGATCTATCAAAGTCTGATCTTCACAACACATGTTTGTAGAAGTGTATTGTGGCATGAATAAAGGAGATTTCTGAGGACCTCAGAAAAAGCATTGTTGATGCTCATCAGGCTAGAAAAGGTTACAAAGCCATCTCTAAAGAGTTTGGACTCCACCAATCCACAGTCAGACAGATTGGGTACAAATGGAGGAAATACAAGACCACTATTACCCTCCCCAAGAGTGGTTGACCAACAAAGATCACTCCAAGAGTAAGGTGTGTAATAGTCGGCAAGGTCACAAAAGACCCCAGGGTAACTTCTAAGCAACTGAAGGCCTCTCTCACATTGGCTAATGTTAATGTTCATGAGTCCACCATCAGGAGAGCACTGAACAACAATGATGTGCATGGCAGGGTTGCAAGGAGAAAGTTACTGCTCTCCAAAAAGAACATTGCTGCTCGTCTGCAGTTTGCTAAAGATCACGTGGACAAGCCAGAAGGCTATTGGAAAAATGCTTTGTGAACGGATGAGACCAAAATAGAACTTTTTGGTTTAAATGAGAAGCATTATTTTTGGAGAAAGGAAAAGACTGCATTCCAGCATAAGAACGTTATCCCATCTGTAAAGCATGGTGGTGGTAGTATCATGGTTTGGGCCTGTTTCTGGGCCAGGATGGCTTGCCATCATTGATGGAACAATGAATTCTGAATTATACCAGTGAATTCTAAAGGAAAATGTCAGGACATCTGTCCATGAACTGAATGTCAAGAGAAGATGGGTCATGCAGCAAGACAACGACCCTAAGCACACAAGTCGTTCTACCAAAGAATGGTTAAAGAAGAATAAAGTGAATGTTTTGGAATGGTCAAGTCAAAGTCCTGATCTTAATCCAATCGAAATGTTGTGGATGGACCTGAAGCGAGCAGTTCATGTGAGGAAACCCACCAACATCCCAGAGTTGAAGCTGTTCTGTACGGAGGAATGGGCTAAAATGCCTCCAAGCCGGTGTGCAGGACTGATCAACAGTTACCGGAAATGTTTAGTTGCAGTTATTGCTGCACAAGGGGGTCACACCAGATACTGAAAGCAAAGGTTCACATACTTTTGCCACTCACAGGTATGTAATATTGGATCATTTTCCTCAATAAATAAATGACCAAGTATAATATTTTTGTCTCATTTGTTTAACTGAGTTCTCTTTATCTACTTTTAGGACTTGTGTGAAAATCTGATGATGTTTTAGATCATATTTACGCAGAAAGATAGAAAATTCTTAAGGGTTCACAAATTTTCAAGCACCACTGTATATTTAATTGAACACAATACAAAGACAAGATATTCAATGTACAAACTGGTAAACTATTGTTTTTTGTAAATAGACACTCATCCTGAATTTGCTGCGTGCAACATGTTTCGAAAAAGTTGGGACGGGGCATGGTTACATCACCTTTTTCTTTTAACAACACTCATTAAGTGTTTGGGAACTGAGGACACTCATTGTTGAAGTTTTGAAAGTGAAATTCTTTTCCATTCTTGCTTGATATGAGACTAAATTTCTTCAATAGTCTGGGGTCTTTGTTGTCATATTTTGTGCTTCATAATACACCACACATTTTCAGGGTTGCATTTGCTGGATCAAGTGCTATTTTATAATCTACCAATAACAAAGGTTTTGTGATATTGTAAAAATTAAACCAAATTTTCATAGAATAATACATTAATTAAAACTTGGATTAGTTATGCAGAAATACAGTATATTGGCAATATATTAAAGGTAGACTGCCTTTCAGATTTTTCAAGTGTAGGTCCTAAAAATAATTTTCCCTGACACCCAATTATTTTTTTAAGTGGACCGAAAGCTACTGATTTCAAATCTCAGACTTCCAATTTTATCAATTAAAAAAAAAAAAAGAACAATTAATGAATTTAGGGCCATGTGGCTCTTAATTCTCCGCTATTTTTTCCTGCTTCACCATGGCCCAATTCAAGATACTATATCATACATCACGTGGTGGGCTTTCCCTGTTCGCACGAGGCATTGTGGGATACAAATTTGAAACAGGAGAGAAAAAATGGAGGACACGAATGAAACGTGAAAGACCGACTACAGCAGGGGCGATTTCTCAGAGACAACAAGGGAAGCCGAGCTTTCCCTAAAATTCTCTCCCCAAACTGTGGCATCTACGACGTTGAATTCTCATTAAAACAATAACTTGCATAACATAATATATGCCCAAGATTGTATTTACGTTCATAACTATCCTGTAACTTATTTGAGTGATGTCTGACGAACTTGCAGTTCACTACGAGAATCACCTTTGCTGCCAGGCTGTAACCAGCATTGCCAGATACTGCTGACGTTTTCCAGCCAAAATATGTTCAAAACCCGCCAAAATGCACTTAAAACCGCCCAATCTGGCAACACTGGCTGTAACCTTATTTCAATGGGCTCTATGGCTGGCAGCCGGGTATCCGTTGCAGTCTATGAGAGGGCTCTGAACAGCCAATTTCGGCTAGTTGTTATTGGTTAAAATCGACAAAATCATCACTTCCAGGGAAGCCGGGATTCTCTGGGACTAAACGAGACAGTGGGAGGGACAAGAAGCCGGGCTGATGAAGGATTATTGGAGGTAGTGTTTGAAAGACATGAGGAAGGCGGTACTTCGGCGAGGAACACAGAAGTATGATCAGTCAGTCCCCAGCGGCTGTCGAGAAAGTGCAGTCGTGTGCCAAAGTGCTGTCCGACTTTCTTTTCATATAAACGTTTCTTCTCATTGATGTCTCTGTACATTACTCTGTAAATAAATGTAAATATTACTCGTTGTGCTCCGTTAACTTTCATCCATTCTATCAGTTTGATCATTCGCGAATTCACTCGTTTATTTCATTTGTAGTTCAATCTGGTTGTAGGCTAGCTTGAGCCTTATTGGGATCTGCAGTGCTAGCTGCTAACAGAAATTGGTGAAGTCTCTGGAAAGCACAACCAGCTAGTATGACAGGGTCACAGACCATTTTCTGGAAAAGGAGCGGAGGGCAGAATTTGTGTATAAATAGTGTGCATCATATAATGTTCATGAATCTGAAGTGTGTATATTGTTCAGTAATGTTAAGAGAATGGTGGGCTCTGTGTTATAGGTTATACCTGGGTATAATATTCAAGGTTCTGTGTGTTGCATAGCCTACCTGGTTATGAATTTCCAGACTGTGTTGCAGAAGATGTTCAAGGATGTGTTGCACAGCTGGGTGTTGTGTTAAAGACTCTGTGTTGCATATCAGGGTATGATGTTCAAGGCTCTTCGTTGAATAGCCAGTGATTTTTGGATGTTTGATATTTTTGATTAAGGATATGAGGCACTAGCCTGGCAAGCCAGACTATAACATGAAATGTACAAGCAAAAATACTTTCTGCCACTAGGTAGGGTTGTTTAGTTCACTATGCTAATGGGGCACACCTTTCTATGCTTTGATATCCGGCCTACAGGTTTTACGATGAATGCGTAAAATGGGCTTCCCCTGTTTTAAAAACCAGCAGCCACCACTGGACTACAGTACAGTGCCTTGAAAAAGTATTCATACCCCTTGAACTTTTTCACGTTTCCACCTTAGAACCACGAACTTAAAAGTTTTTTATTGAGATTTTATGTGATAGACCAACACAGAGTAGCACATAATTGTGAAGTGAAACGAAAATGATAAATGGCCACCTAGCTTTAAACTCCTATTATTACACAGTTTTGTTGAATACTTGATTCTGATTGGTCAGTTACGGCATCCTATGGTCTGTTATTTCTGTAGAACAGACTGTTGCTATGGACACAGTTCTGATCATAGACCCTGGAAGACCATGTCCAATCATACCAATCTGCAGAAAGAAATCCTGTAAATTTTGTTGCTTTAGTAATCAAATTAACAACAGCAGCTCGTTTGCAGCACCCTGTGGCAAAAAACATTACTTCATCAGAAAACACCATGGGAGATTTTTATTTTACTCATCTCATCTCATTATCTCTAGCTGCTTTATCCTGTTCTACAGGGTTGCAGGCAAGCTGGAGCCTATCCCAGCTGACTACAGGCGAAAGGCGGGGTACACCCTGGACAAGTCGCCAGGTCATCACAGGACTGACACATAGACACAGACAACCATTTACACCTACGGTCAATTTAGAGTCACCAGTTAACCTAACCTGCATGTCTTTGGACTGTGGGGGAAACCAGAGCACCCGGAGAAAACCCACGCGGACATGGGGAGAACATGCAAACTCCGCACAGAAAGGCCCTCGCCGGCCACGGGGCTCGAACCCGGACCTTCTTGCTGTGAGGCGACAGCGCTAACCACTACACAACCGTGCTGCCCTGTTTTATTTTACTGTTCAGTTTAATGTAATAATAACACTAAGCAGGCCAATCTTAAGAAGGATGCAGAGTTTATGTTGCTATGGATACAGTTCCAATTGTACAATCTAACGGACTATTTTTTAGCAGAAGCGATAAAATCATTTTTAAATCAATATTTTGTGTCAAATTATTGTTCCATTAGTAAGTACTGTGTAATAAACAGGGTAATGTACAGCAAGTTGGTCAATATTGCCAAATAAACCCCTTTAGGTTGATTCAAGAGCTTTCCACTTCACATCAGGGCCCTACATCACCCTGTCAGGGTTTATTTTGCAAATAACGTCTGACTTGCTGTACATTATCCCTTACTTGGGTGTTTATTTCAATGCTATTCTCATATTAGTTTTTTTAAATATTATTTTTCATTTTTAAATGGTTTCCTGCTTTTGCGTTCCACCTATCAGCGGTTTCTGCATTTCCAATCCCTATTGAAAATTGAAAAATACGTCTCCTGTAAATGGGTCAAAACTCAGACATCACTAGGGTTTAATTGGAAGTGGAGTCCACCTCTGTCTGTCTCTCTCAGACCAGTTGTTTTGATCCTGTCCTAACAAACAGTACCATTGTCTGTGCTACTTACTACCATAATCTATGACCAGCTTATGTGTCCTAAGCATTTTTATCTGTATTAAAGGACACATTGCATGCCTCTGGTGTTTTGTTGTTGTTGTGGTTGTTAAGAAAATGGGCAGAGATGAGTTATTCTGTTTTCTGGTTTGATTTGCAAGTTCTGCATCTCGGCTGAAAAAATGTAAACAGAAGACTGAAATGAGAAAACTAGCCAGGTCCGTCAATAATGAGAATGATAGTCTTTCTAAGCTATCTAATGTTTTGAAACATTACAGTCTGCACCTCATAGTAAATCCATTTGTCCGTGCATTAGAGTGGTTCTAAATGATCATCACTGTGCATTTCCTACATCACACATTAACATAAAAGAAGAATGTTACACTGAAAAAGTAGGGGACATAAAAATGAAAAAAAGGACATTTATTCTCTTCTCACCACCCTTTCCCAAAAAAGTGCATCACAGATTGTACAGTACCCCAAGTTCATGTCTGTGACATGTTTTAAACAACCATTTGACATTTAAAGTCATTCAGGACAGAGGGCAGCTTGGAAACAGAAGGTGCGCAGGCATGTCAAAGTCATGTATAAAAATCAGCTTGACTGAGGCGAGGCTTTGGGAATTGTGGTTCCTTTTCGGTAAGAGGTTGTTGTGGTCAGCTGTCATTTAACCCTTGTCCACAGCAGCAATCTCTGAAAGTATAAACTGTAATTAAATATCTGCAGTGAGAATTGGGTATGGAACAAGCATTATACTGCATACTGGGGTTAATAAAGTGACAAAGGAAACATTTTTATTTTTACCATCAACTAAAAAAACCAGGCTGTATGAAGTGCTTAAGCCTTCACAAGGGCTGCAAACTCTGGAAAAAGGGAAAGACAGCAACAATAAGTGAAATGAACTGTAAATTTGACGTTAGAGAGGTATTAAACAGTTTTATCAAACTACTACAATCCATGCATATCTTCTTTCTATCTTAACACGCAATATAGAGCAAAGCATTAATCACAATGCCTAAACAAAAGAGCATTATTCTGAAATGTAAAGAGGAAACAGTAAACAATTATGTAGACACGAGACTAAAAAGTGATTCAGATATTGATATCTATTACATACAGAATCATTTGTGTAATCAATCAGCATATCCATCATCTGGATCTCGCACAGATTTGTCTTCATTATTAAAAGATAATGCCTTTCATTTGAGCTCTTCAAGGACTATTATTGCTTATGTACCATCAACTCCAATTTTGCCATCGCCATCAGTGTCACCAGCTTTAAGGAAGGCCTTGGTTTCAGAATCAGTTAGAGCTCTGGCACCAGCAGAGAAGTTCTGCAGGAACAGTCTGAAGGGAACAGGTAAAGTTTAAGATGGGTATTATGGGAAATTTTTAAACTAAAGCCAACCAAATCACAAGGAACTGGATTCTCACTTCAGCTCATCTTCCTCAATGAAGCCACTCTTGTCCTGATCAATGATGGCAAATGCCTTCTTGACATCATCACCAGACTTTCCACTCAAGCCAACCTTGGCGAAGAAGCTCTTGTAGTTGAAGGACTCAGCAGCTGGAGAGCAAATGACAATCAAGAAGAACAAATGATAATTATAGTTTTGAAGAATTGAACACTGTTTCCCTAGTTCTACAGAGGGTTAATCCAGGAGTTAAGAACCTTGCTCAACAGTGCAGCTTGGTGGTGCTGGAGCTCAAACCCAAACCCTCGAATCAGTAAATCAGTAACCCAGAGCCTTAACCCACTGAGCCAACACTGCCTCCTTGGAAAAGTCTAACACTATGGTGAGCAAATTTGAGAACTTCAACTTGTCTAGCATGTACTGAAGAGCAACAGCTCTCCTTGAAACTAGTGTTCTTCATGGTTGAGTCATGATAGGATGTAAAACCCTCAAGAAAACTTGAGGTATATGTGGTCAACTTCTTGTAATGATTGAGAGGACCAAGTGGGCTTGTCAGTACCTTGGCAATCCTTCAGGGCTGTGGTGATATCAGCATCACTCAGGAGACCAGTAAATGCCATTTCTGCTTTAAAGGAAAAGACAAAATGATGGAGATAATATAAATGCTTATCAAGGTAAACATCTCACAGACAGACATTATTATTGCTGTCTACTGAAGCACCATATACAGTGTCACATGCACATGTATATTAATTAACATATAAACTATGCAGATTTATTAAAAGGTAAATCAGAAGTGAATGACTTGAAGGCTAAGTTTTAAGTGCCATATCCAGGTTCTTTGTAAAATGACGTCATATCCATAGTTATTCCTGATGCAGGTTTCAAGTTAGTCCAAATGTTGGTTTTTTTTTCAGGAAAAAGAAAAAGAAGGAAGGAATAAACAAATAAAAGTGTCTTCGGCTTGAGGCCACAGTAGCTCACTCACTCACTCACCTCAGGTTGTGTTTGGGGCAGCGATGTGCACTCGGACTGATGAAAACTGACGACTGCAGTGACCACATGCTCATGCACATGCCGTGAGGTTTATATATGTTCGCGCTGTGTCCACTCACCGAAACTTGAGGCACACGTGTAACAGACACCGCGTGCCAAGCAGTTGCCTGAAAAATGTATCCAGTAGTCAGGCTGTTCTATTTATAAGCGTATAAATGAAGGTGGTTAAAATGTACGTATATGTAAAAGTGCTTAATACTCCTCAGAGGGCTAATAATACATGCTGCTGATCCGGATGAACAGTGAAGAGCTGTGGGAGTCTCTCACTCACTCAGCGCACATGATCTTCTCTCTTCTTCATCGCTACTTTCACTGCTGCTGCTCACCTGGAAAGATTTAGAATTACTTTACTTTCAGGACCGACCTCAAATATAAACACATTGGATTATCAGATCGGTTTCTATGTATAGTGTCTGAAACTGGCGGCATCTTTTTCTTTTCTTTTTTGTCTTTTTCCTTTTTCACAAAAACCAAACAAATGGAATGAGTCAAGTGACAGGTTTATAGCGACCATTATATATTTTTTGTCTGTTATTGTACTGTCTTTTTGTAATGTAGGTTTCTGCATTGTTTATTTCCACCATTTAGCTGTGATGTCCTGCTCGCTTTCGTTAGTAGACTGTATAATTTTGGTCATACTCTGTTTTAGTTGTATTGCTGTAGCGTGATGGATAAAAAGATATAAAACACATTCATGTTGCCATTATTAAGCTCTATTTTGGTAAGCCTGTTTATCATGACAAATAATTATCTTTAAGATTTCACATATTAGCTCCAAAAGTTTTTAAAGAGATAATAAAGTCATAATGCAGTAATTGTGGTACATGAAAGAAACTAGTTTTTCATTGCCATGTTAAAAAAAAAGAAAAGTTGTAAGCATTGTTTCAGTCTATTCAGTCTATACAAGGTTTCGTATGAAACAAAACCAAAAACCCTTGTCCGCACCAGTAGATAAGAGGCAAATCCAATACTTAGTGTAGCCTATGTGTTGACTAAAGTCAATCAGATTACACGGATCATGCCTTTGCTTTTATACTGGCTTTAAAGTTTGCATCTAGGCTTTGTGAAAATGATCTGAACCTGTAGAAGAAAAGCATGACATCATTTGTATAATGTATTGGTATTTCTCTAAAATACAGTATACCCAACTCATGATATATAGGCTATATTAGCCTTTTATGTCAGTTAAAATACTACCTGAATTAATGCACCAGAAATGTTTTATTGGAAAGTGTATATGTTTGTATTATGTGACTCAATAGTTTCACCTCAAGCATCTCCACTTTGCCAAAATGTTATTACATTGAAGGCACTATTTATGAAGGTTGTGAAAGGTGATAGCTGTTCGTCATTAAAATGCTCAGACACAATCGTGAGTGGAATTTTGTTTACATTACACCCCATTTAACCAACAGCCAAACAGCCCCCCCCTCTCTTTGTGTAATGATGAAAGATGAACATTTAAGCTATACAGAATAGTGAATGATTATTTATGATTATAGTTTTTTCTTCAGCTCATAAACTCTAAGAAAAACTTTTACATTGAGGTATATGTTACAGTAATAATTAGCTGTTTATTAATGAGCATCTAAGAAGGTTGGGGGATAGCTGCAGGTGGCAGTATCATCACTCACTGTTTGTTTGTTTGTTTGTTTGTTTGTTTGTTTGTTTGTTTGTTTGTTTGTTTGTGCAAAATCAAAATCTGTCTGTTTTGGTCCTTCTCAGAGACCAGAAATATTAACTCAGATTATTAACTCAGAATTCATTTATTTGGATCTTCAACAAACATACATAAAGCATAAAAAACCAAAAATACTTGAAATAGGAAATATGAGAGATCCAGGGGACCTACATTAAGGTAATAAAAATAAAACCGCTATCATGCAGGGCACCATAGGCTCCCTGTAGGAACATAAAATATTTGTAGTTAACTTTTTTAAATTTTCATAATATGATGTTTAGGTTTGTGATAAAATTCACATTTGACTTATCTTGATAAATTTACACATAGCAATGTCATTTTTGAACAATCTTACATATATAACATACTTAAGCATTATACATAGTAATAGGCATGCAGTCAGTGGCGTATAAACAATATTACTTTATATATATGAAGAACATCTATCTGGAACATATATAACAATTCACAACATTACAGCTCACACTATAGTTCTGAATGATATGGCGTTTAACATATGAAGAGAACCCTTGAAGACTATGTGTATGAACCTTTTCTAGAATGATTTTTGGTGTGGATTTAATAGTTTGAGGTAGATCATATCTAACACATTTTTCAGCAAATTTGTGTTTAGTTCTTGGTTGATAAATTTGACTTGATGAGCGTGTATTATGAATTGGAGTTACAATATTAAAAGGTAGAGATTGAAAATAGCTGGGAAGAGTGCCTTCATGATATTTGAAATAAAATTTAAATTTCTGTAGATAGAAAATATCTTCAAGCTTCAACAAATGGAGGTTCTTAAACAAGGGTTCTGTATGACAATTATATTTAGCACATGAAATGACTCTAATAATTTTCTTCTGAATCTTAAAAATCCATTCACAATTAAATCCCCAAAGTAAGATACCAAAGTTTAGATGTGATAACACAAGAGAATTGTAAATCTTTATTTTTGCATCAAGGGGTAGAATATTTTTTAGTCTGTTTAGTATGCCTAAAGTTTTAGAAATTTTGTTTGCAATTTTGTCAACATGATCTTTCCAATTGAGGTTTTCATTTATTGTTAAGCCAAGAAAATTGAATGTACTGACTCTTTCAATAGAAGTATTATTTATTTGGAGATCAATGTGCCCAACTGAGTTTTGTGGTGTATGAAATACAATGAATTTAGATTTATTAACATTCAGTGATAACTTATTCAACAGCAACCAGTTGTTTACTTTTTGTAATTCATCATTTACTGTAGAGATGTTTGTAATTTGTTTATTATTTAAATCTATTTTGACAGTTGTTTGTAAGGTTGTGTCATCTGCATATATTATGAATGAGAAAAACTTACTTGCTGTTATATCTCATCTCATTATCTGTAGCCGCTTTATCCTGTTCTACAGGGTCGCAGGCGAGCTGGAGCCTATCCCAGCTGACTACGGGCGAAAGGCGGGGTACACCCTGGACAAGTCGCCAGGTCATCACAGGGCTGACACATAGACACAGACAACCATTCACACTCACATTCACACCTACGGTCAATTTAGAGTCACCAGTTAACCTAACCTGCATGTCTTTGGACTGTGGGGGAAACCGGAGCACCCGGAGGAAACCCACGCGGACATGGGGAGAACATGCAAACTCCACATAGAAAGGCCCTCGCCGGCCACAGGGCTCGAACCCGGACCTTCTTGCTGTAAGGCGACAGCGCTAACCACTACACCACCGTGCCGCCCGTACTGTTATATCATTCATGTAAATAATAAAAAGTAGGGGGCCAAGAATGGATCCTTGGGGAACACCTATGTTTAAAGATTGATGAGACGAGTTATGATCTTCAAATGATACATATTGCTTCCGATTGGATAAATAATTTTTCAAGAGTGATAGAGATAGACCTTGTATTCCATAATGACTTAGTTTAATTTTAAGTATAGTATGATCTAAGGTGTCAAACGCTTTAGAAAGGTCTAAAAAAACACTAAGTGGTATATTATTATTATCAAGTTCATTGATAAGTCGATCAGTTAGTTCAAGAGCTGCAAATTCTGTTGAGTGATTAGATCGGAAGCCATATTGAGAATTTATAAATAATTTGTTAACATGAAAATAGTCATAAAGTTGATTGTATATAATTTTTTCAAATATTTTTGACATGGCAGGAAGTAATGAAATAGGGCGGTAGTTTAAGAACTGTGTTTCATCATCTTTTTTATAGACAGGGGTGACTTTGGCTATTTTTAGCAGATTTGGAAAAATGCCAGTGGTTATCATTTGATTAACTATAGTTAAAATTGGTGACAATAGTACAGATTTAATACTTTTTAATAGCTTTGTAGATATTTCATCGAATCCATAACTGGTTTTAGGTGCTAGCTTATCTATAATTTTTTCAATGTCATTCTGAGAAACAGTGTGAAAAGAAAGTTTACAATGAACATTAATTTTTAAGTTTTTTTTTTTTAAATCAAGTGGATTGGATGATGTTAGGCCTTTTGCTAAATTTCCTCCAATATTAATAAAAAAGTCATTAAATTTTTCAGCAATAGTTAATTTGTCAGTTATAATTTTGTCATTATCTCTGAAATAGATTGGAAAATCTTTCTTTTTACTTATCCTATTGAGAATATTATTTATTGCTTTCCATGTTTTTTTAATATCTGACTTATACTTGTCAAAAAGCTGGTTGTAATATTTACACTGACAGATGCGGATAAGTTTCCTAATGATGTTATTGTACGTATCTAAATTAGTTTTAGCTTTAATGTACTCTTGAGATTCAGGGTCTGTTGATTTTTTTATTCTATATAATTTATCTCTGTATTTTATTGATCTTAAAATGCCTTTAGTCATCCATGCTGATTTTTTGTGTTTGTACTTGTTGGATTTGACTATTTTCGTAGGAAAATGCTTTTTCTTAGCTTGTTGTATGACATCATGTAGTAGTAAATATGTTTCATTTGGATCAGCATTATTGTCTGTGTTAATGTTATACTTTTGCAGAAGAGATGCAATTTCATCTTTAAATTTGTTGATGGTCTCAGTGTTTTGCAGTGATAGGCTTACATATTTTGATCTTTGTTTAGTGATAAGGTAGTTGTCTAGGAAAGTGAAATATGGTTGATGATCTGAAAATTTAGTCAATAATATACCAGAACTAGTGCTAATGGTTTCTTCAGATAGTTTACAGAAGGAGTTATCTATGAGGCTACCATGTTTATTTGAGAAACGTGTTGGAAGAGTGATTTTTGGGTAGTAACTATAGCTTGTCAGCATATCAAAGTAGTCACTAATATGATTTTTTGAGTTAACTTTAAGTAGGTCAATGTTGTAGTCACCAACCAGTATTATATTACTGTTTTTGTCTAATTGGTTTAGTATAGTTGAAAGTTCAGAAGTAAAACTAGAGTAATCTGCAATTAGTTCTCTTGGGGGCCTATAAATATTAACAATGATTATTGTTTTTTTCTTAGAACCTTTGTTACTTACTTTGATAACCTGCCCTTCCCACGTAGAGAAATAATCTAATTTCATCAAAATTTCATAGCCAAAGTCACTGTGTATATAAGTAACGAGACCACCATACTGGCTACAGGATTTGGGTTGATCCAACATTACATAGTTTTTTAACTGTAATTGTGATTTATCAGATTTTGCAGACAGCCAGCTTTCTTGTATGCATATAACACTGAAGTGGAAATCAGTTACTTGTGAGGATTCTATAAACAGATTGAATTCATTAAATTTTGCATTAATTGATTGAATATTAGTGCTAAATATTGCAAATACATCTTTCTTTTTATCAATTAAATCCTTAAATGCATCATAGTCATAATAAGGTGAATGTTTTATAAGTTCAATTTGGTAATCCTTATCATCATCTGATACATTACTATGCATTATGTGAGTTAGAGAATTACATTCAACACCACCTGCATGTTTTAAGATATCATCATCCAGGGTCATAACTTATGAAAGGTAGTGAAACAAAATGTGACAAAATCAATAACATTATGATAAAACATTTGTACAATAAGCCATAAGTGTAAAATGTTGCATAAACAAAGAAACCTGCAAAGGAGGAAGCTAGTAAGAAATACAGTATAAAATAGTACAGGTAACAATAAATTGGAACACACATGCAAGTGAACCAATTACAGCTACATACAATTGCTGACATGCATTTATTCATTTGAATCGATGCTTATACTGTGTCAGTGTGGTTCTTAATCCTGTATAATCTGATGCTTCAATACTGAAATAAGCTAAACTAGGGGTCATGACATTTTCAATTGGTATTATTTGTAAGACATACTAATTGTTTGAAGGAGTACATTAGATTATTCAACAGACTGATTGCTTCAACACAATATTTGATAAACAAATCAGTACATATATGTGTATGGCAGACATAGTTTTACATGTGTTCATTAATACACAAATATTTGATAAGTAGTTTAAATAAATATATTTATTTGTTTCTTTCCATTTTAGACTTTAAGCCTAACACTAATTACAACCTGCCTGATCTGAATAAAATGCTATGCATTTTATAAGGAGTGTGAAAGAATAAGACTGAGAGATATGATCGTTCAGAAGTCCTAAATTTTGAAGCTAAGCTTTCAAAATAAATCCTTTCAATTAGATTTCTACATGTGCAATGTGAGGGAAGCTTACAGAAGTCTTTTATATGTCAAGAAATGGTCAAGATGCAGCACATCTACAATCCCGATTCCAAGAAAGTTGGGACACTATCTATCTATCCATCCATCCATCCATTATCCATAACCGCTTATCCAGTGCAGGGTCACGGGCAAGCTGGAGCCTATCCCAGCTGACTATGGGCGAGTGGTGGGGTACACCCTGGACAAGTCACCAAATCATCGCAAGGCTGACACACAGAGACAAACAGCCATTCACACCTAGGGTCAATTTAGAGCCACCAATTAGCCTTACCTGCATGTCTTTGTGGGAAACCCACGCAGACACAGGGAGAATATACAAACTCCACGCAGAAAGGCCCCATCTGCCACTGGGCTCAAACCCAGAACCTTCTTGCTGTGAGGTGACAGCGCTAACCACTACACCACCATGCCGCTCAGTTGGGACACTATGTAAAATATAAATGAAACCAGAATGCAATGATTTGCAAATCCTTCTACACTGACCTATATTGAAAACAATACAGAGCCAAGATATTTAATGTTCAAACTGATAAATTAAATTGTTTTTTGTAAATTTACATTAATTCTGAATTTGCTTGTGACATATTCCAAAAAAGTTGGGACAGGGGCATGTTTACCACTGTGTTACATCACCTTTTCTTTTAACAACACTCAATAAGTATTTGTGAACCAAGAACACTAATTGTTGAAGTTTTGAAAGTGAAATTCTTTCCCGTTCTTGCTTGATATACGACTTCATTTGATCTACAGGTTGGGGTCTCTGTTGTTGCTTCATAATGCACCACACATTTTCAATGGGAGGCAGGCAGGCCAGTTTAGCCCCCGCACTCTTTTACTACAAAGCCAGACTGTTGTAACTCTTGCAGAATGTGGCTTGGCATTGTCTTGCTGGAATAAGCAGGATGTCCCTGAAAAAGATATTGTCTGGATGGCAGCATACGGTATTTTGCTCCAAAACCTGTATGTACCTTTCACCATTAATGGAGCCTTCACAGATGCAGAGATTTCTCTGGATTCTCTGAATCTTTTGATGATATTATGTATTGTCAAGGGTGAAATCCTTAAATTCCTTATGTTGATTCATATTGTTCTTAAACTGTTTGATTATTTGCCCACGTAGTTTTTCACAAGGTGGTGAACCTCGCCCCATACTTGCTTGTGAAATTCTGAGCCTTTACAATCACCAGTTAACTGTTTATCAGTCAAATGTTCCAGACAGGTATTTTTTTGAGCATTCCACAACTTTTCTAGTCTTTTATTGCCCTGTCCCAACTTCTTTGGAACATGTTGCATGCATCAAATTCAGAATGATTGTATATTTACAAAGAACAGTAAAGTTTATCAGTTTGAACATTAAATATCTTGTCGTTGTATTGTATTCAATTGAGTATAGGTTGAAAAGGATTTTCAAATTATTGCATTCTGTTTTTATTTACTTTTTACACAGCATCCCAACTTTTTTGGAATTGGGGTTGTATCTAAGTTTTAAAACTAATAAGGTCATTTCACTGCTTATTCTTGTGTTCTAATAAAAAATGGAGCTGACTGATAAAAATAAAGCCTTGTAAAAGTGATTCCCAGTAAGACCTAACTAGTATAGCAACACCAGCCTCAGGTATATACTACATACACTCACCAGCCACTTTAATAGGAACTTGTTCTTGATTCTAAGATTCCTGTTATTGGCTGGCAGGAGTGGAACCCAATGTGGTCTTCTGCTGTTGTATGCTGAGATGCTTTTCTGCTCACCATGGTTGCAAAGAGTTGCTATGAGTTGCTATATCCTTCCTGGCAGCTCAAAACAACCTGTGCCGAGTTTCCCAAAAGCATCGCAGCACAAAGATCATCGTTAAATGGTAGAGCGAGTAGCACAATGAACACTCTCTCTCCTAGTTAAGATGCTCTTAGCATTAAGAGGCTTTTGGGAAACCCACCCCAGGCCATTTCCCTCTGACCTCTCTTAACAACAAGGCATTTCCACCCACAGAACTACAGAACTGTGACTCACTCAATGTTTTTTTGTTTTTCGCACCATTCTGTATAAATTCTAGAGACTGTTGTGTGTGAAAACCCCAGGAGATCAGCAGTTTCTGAAATACTCAAACCAGTCCATCTGGCACCAACACCCATGCCACAGTGGAAGTCACACAGATCACAATTTTTCCCATTCTGATGTTTGGAATGCACATTCCCTAAAGCCCTTGATTTGTATCTGCATGATTTTATGCATTACGCTGATCTAAAGGGATCGGCTGTTTAGATAACTGCATAAAACAGCAGATGTATGGGTGTACCTAATGAAGTGGCCAGTGAGTGTACATACGCAATGTTACTGATCCATCTTGGATAAATATAGACACATGTAAGTGATGCCTGTACAGTAATGTAGCTGAGTGTGTATAGAGGAACATAGCTTAGGAATCATCTGTGGATCCTAGTGCTGAAACTTTTTCTGTTTAACTGTACCATTTATCCCAAATGATAGTGTTGCCAATGTATCATGTGTCCTGTACATGGAATGGCAGAACTAATTCAAATACTCAGTTCCATATTTCTGTAACTGTTGTAGGTCTCTTGTATAAAAATTGTATGTCAAGCTGGTTCATGCAAGATTATGTGTGTTAGATAATCAACAGATGGCAGTTGTACACCAAATGCAAATTTATTTCACTGTCAAAAGTGCAAAAAGCATTTTATATTTGCACAAGTTAGGCTCTTTACATAATTACATACCTAACAAGCAATCAATGAGCATTAAATAGTTTTTAAGACTTTTTTTCTTGCAGTGAGGAGTTCTGAGTTGTCATAAATAAATACATCTATACAAAATTAATTAAGTATTGGAGTCAGGGGCTCTACAAAAGCATAGAGACCTATTTCCAAAAAGAAAAAAAAATAAATGAGTCCATGAGTGCTTAAGACTTCACAAGGTCAACAAACTCTGTTGAATAGCAAAAAGGAGAAACAAACAATTAATACAACATACTTATCGGATCTATGATATATTTTATGTCTGTTGTCTCAGAATTACACTTTATTAAGAACTAGCTTTAAAATCTACATAAAAGGCACATTTGCATGAGGTGTTATAATAATAAAACAATGGCATTTTATTGTAGTTTTGCTCAGTCCATCAGTAATATATGATGCATCACGCTGATTATACTTATAACATTAGACTTTCAGCTAAGAACTAATACAAATAAGCTTAATTAATACCTTAGATGTTTAGTAGTGTTAAAGGTAGACTGCCTTTCAGATTTTTCAAGTGTAGGTCATAAAAATTTTTTCCCTGGCACCTAATTATTTTTGTTTATTGGACCGAAAGCTACTGAATTAGAATCAGACTTCCAATTTTATTCATTTTTTTTTGTTTTAAATAGAACAGTTAATTAATTTAGAGCCATGTGGCCCTAAATTCTCTGCTATTTTTTCCTGCTTTACCGTGACCCAATTCAAGATACTACATCATGCATCACATGGTGGGCTTTCCCCGTTCGCGCAAGGCATTGTGGGATACAAATTTGAAACAGGAGAGGAAAATGGAGGACGTGAGTGTGCAAATGAAACATGAAAGAGCGACTACAGTAACAAAAAGCAAGAAGAAAAGATGTTATGTTGAGAAGGAAAGGAAACGCAGGACCAAACTAATAAATATCAGCAGTCAGGGAGCACCTCGGTGTGATCAACTGTTTGTTTAGCGACAGAATGATGTAACTGTCAGTGTACGGTCAAAGGTAAACCTGCGCATGCGCACACGGACTTCCTCTGTCTGCTTGAATGCGCGAAGCAAGTGATTTCATGTACATTATTTGCTGGGGAATCCCCTCAAATTAAATAACTTCCCATCCACAGAATGGCCTGATATTTTGTGAGATATTACAGAAATAAACATATATCACAATGACCAAATTTCAGAGGGAACTAATTTCACTGATTTTATGAAATTGAAAGGCTGTCTAGCTTTAAGGTACACAATTAATTAAGGTACACAAACATCAGCAGTACCCTGGCAGTAGGTACAGTACATATCCAACTATCTAAGATGTATGTGTTGTCTCTTCAAAACCAGTGAAGCTGGTTTTGTTATTACATGTTGTACTGGTTATGCATTATAGCAGTTTTCTATTCATGAAAAGAGGTATGCAGAACCATGGCCTCACGTTTTGTTTATAAATGCCTTGAGACCTCAAGAATGGCATAGGAATCGTTTTAAGCATTAGCAATGAATCTAATATAGTAATTTTTACGATTAAAATGATTCACATAGGTAGCGGTCTGAGTGAATGACCTTGACATCTGTGACGTCACAGCAGGAAGTCTATCGGTCTCATCACCATTTCCGCTATACTAAAACACAGAGCTGACTGCAACTTCGACCCTCCATTTTGAGCTAATTTATTGCCATGCTACATAGATGTGTTTTTGGCGGGTGCAGTAACATGACAGAAGGTGGACTTACATTGCATTCATGGCCCAAGAATGTTCGAAATGCAAAGATTTGGACGCGTTTTGCGAGAAGTTCACGGGCACATTGGGCGCCTACGAAGTGGTCTCTCCTCTGTTCTGCACATTTTACTGAAGACTTGTACAAGACCTCTGATCTGTTGAGGAGCATTGGCTATAAGCCCGTATTGAAAGAGGGTGCAGTCCCAACAATTAAAGAAAAAGAAAACTACAAGAAAAGGAAAATAAGTTCAGTTGCACCAGTTCTCCCAGAGTGTGAGCCGAGGGTTGTTGCTAAAACCCGGGACGGAACAGGATGGGAGGGGACGTGACATATTATCACTCAAGCAGTGACCTCCCCACTGTTGTTGCTAAAACCGGTGACGTCCCATCCTGTCCCAGGTTTTAGTAATTGCCTGAGCCGAGCAGTAATGGCGGAATACTCAGTATCGAGAAAACGGAGAATTAGTGGACCAGCCGTCTGATTTCTCCTCTGGATATGCTTGCCTCAGCAGTAATATCTCACCCTTACGTTGAAGAAGCGAATGAACGGAGAACTGAACAAGGAACCGAAAGTCAGATTGTTTTAAAACAATCGGCCACAAGGTCGGCCTTCAAGAAGCGAGAACACAGATGGGTAAGCTGCGACTCTCATTTGGATACAAAACAACAAAAACAACAACACTTGTTGTTTACCTGCATTTAGATTAATACATGTAACTTGTATTGTGTGTTTAACTTACCGGTATAAGATTATTTAATTTGCTTCAGAACGTGATTGTCTCAGTTCATCTGATTATTTAATGAGCCTTTTACGTTTTATCAGTGAAAATGCATGCATGTACATGTCTGTTGTATAAGTTATAACACCTATCCTGTTTTAATGAGAGTCAACCCACAATCAGTGAAGTCAAATCAGTCTTAGTTGAGCAAGTCGGTAATGGTATTTCTTACTTTCGCCATAAATTTTTATTTATATGACTTTGGTCTATAGCTGTAAAAGGCCTCGGCCTTAAAACCGGTTCCCGCTGTGACGTCACGCACTCAGGGCTGGCTGGCTCAGCGGGGCAGCTTGGATACCAACTTTGCGGTCGATTTTAACTCTCAAAAATATATATTTTTTGATTCCCATTTATGCAGCATACAGTACAAGAGTCAAGGATAGAGATACTATCCACTCAGAAATGTATTTAAAAATAAAGGTTCTGCGTATCTGCTTTAAGCTTCCATCTGTGTCTTAAATTGTACACAGCAAATTCCTCAGTGTTGAATTAACACTTTTAGAGTTAATTTATGTCCAATTGGACCTATATAAACACAGTAGGGTGTTAAATCAACACTCTGGGTGTTAATTCAACACTGGGGATTTTGCTGTGTAGAGCCTTGTATTCAGAACAAATCGCCCTTTCTTTTTGTGTTGCATTCATCCTCCAATGTGATAGTAGATTATGGAGTGGATTATGGTAGGGGATTATGGAATGTTGTCATTTTATCATTTTAAGGTTAAATTGCCCTTGCAGGATTTCCTCTATTAATCTGTTTGAAATGCAATTACATACCTTCAACTCCAATTTTGCCATCACCATCAAGGTCACCAGCTGCCAGGAAGTTCTTGGTCTCAGCATCAGTCAGAGCTCTAGCACCAGCAGAGAAGTTCTGCAGGAACAGTCTGAAGGAACGAGAGCAGAGTTTTCCAGACATAATGAACATAAATATCTATGAGATTTATTTGCACTGAAAAAAAAAGGCAACAATTGCACACATTGCACAAATGTTTGAGTCTTACTTCAGCTCGTCCTCCTCAATAAAGCCACTCTTGTCCTGATCAATTACAAAGAAGGCCTTCTTAATATCATCAGCAGATTTTCCTGACAGGCCTGTCTCGGCAAAGAATGCCTTGTAGTTGAAGCTCTCAGGAGCTAGAAAAGTGAAAAATTTCATTTATTAGTATTTTTCTTCTTCCACTTTTTTGCCACTAAGAGCTTGTCTAAAACTACTAGTCAAAAGAAACATTGTTTATGATTTTTTTTATTTAGTATTTTCAGATTGCCTCTATTATGAATGCTCACTATGAATTTTCTTGGATGACTTGAAAGACATTACAGTCTTTGGTTAAAAAAAGGCTCCATCTAGAAGCGTAAAAGGATCTTTGGGGGAACCTTTAAAGGTAGAGATGTAAAGCAGAGGGTTTCCCTTTCAGAGAAAACTCCAGTTAGAGCTGTTGACTATAAAGAACCCTTAAGGAATGGGGTTTTTTCTCCTTAGACTGTAAAATAAACAGAACTATACTATAGATATCTTACCACAGCAGGCGCTGATAGCTGTAGCCACATCCTCATCCTTAAGAATTCCAACGAAGGCCATTTTTATATAGCTGCATATCAGTAAGAATCAAGGACGTCAATTAAATGTCATATTTAAAAGACATACGCTTGACTTTTAGCATTTACCCTGTATATCACACTGACAGGAAGCATTAATGCGAGTATTGTAGCACATACAGGTCAACAGAGTAAAATCCTCAGTGTTAAATGAACACAACAGGGACTTGCGCTGTATAGCAGTGGCAACGAAAACTAATCATACATCACTTCACCATCATTGCACCAAGCATAATCTTCACATACAAGGTTTATATAAATCCTGGATATACAGGGTGTTTCAAAAAATTTTTATATTATTTGAGATGTAAATATCCCAGAAACTACATTAGTCTAGGCAATTGAAACTGAACAGGCTTAATGCTGAGCAATATAAGATTTATTCCTCAAAATTTGAATGAGAAATTCAAAGGTATGTGGATTCCATTAATGATTTCACAAATTTTCAATATGCGCGCCGCCTGAGACACAGACACACATACAGCCTTCCTCTTTTAACTTTTTGTGCCATGTCCAAATCTGCATTGCAGTCGGTGCATTTTTAGAGAATTCTCTCATAAATGCACGCTGCAGTCTTGTTCGACTGTGTTCGAGTGTACTCTAACACACAAAATGCCTTTTCTTTTCCAGTGAATGGCATTTCTATACCTAAAAAAATAAAAACAAAAAACATGAAACATAAAATTTTGACCTGTTTCCACACATGCTGTTAAAATTTGAGGTCAATTGAACGAGAATTGGCAAAGTTATCAGATTGTGAAATGATATCAAAGTTATCATATATATATATATATATATATATATATATATATATATATATATATATATATATAGTATTAATCCATTGATGGATTTAATACAGATCAAAACATTTAAATTTAACAGCACAGGCCTGATTCTCACACCGGTCACTCCAAATTTCCTATATCACAGCACAGAATGAGAAAAGCTTAGGCTAGCAAGCTCATCCGTGGGCAGATAAAAATCCTTGATGTGATAAGAGCTTAGAATAAAGAAGGCAGCCATATCCCACCGAAGTCGATCCATTTGCATCCAGCTGCAAGATTTTGCTCCTCTTTTCCTTATGTCTATTCCATGGTGATAAAAGATGGTGAGATGAGTGTGCAGCGATGAGCCTCACCTTTGTGATGCTGCTCTCTACAACAGATGTGGCAGATGGCTTTGGCCAAGAGTGCCTTCTCCCACATTTATACCCTTGTCTCTAGCACTGTAACAGACACCATATGCTTAGGTTGGCAATAATTTCGAAAAAAACAAAAAACAAACCTGTATCCAGTATCATCATAAAAGACTATTTACAGATTTTCAAACTGTCCTAAAAGGGTAATGTGCTAAGCTCTTTTGCGAAACACAATATTTTACCATGAGCTCCTGTAATAAAACATAAAGCAGGAAGGGCAGATTAAGTGTCATGGGTTTGTTACGGAGGCATCAGTCATTAGTATTTATTTGTCATCATTAATTTTCATACTTTGATTCATTTATATTGTTTTAACATTTAATTCCAAGAAACAGTTAAAATGACGGGTTTGCCCAAATCAAAAAGCTCAGCTGTAACAAATGCAGTTATAAGTAGTTCAATTAAGTCTAATTAACGCAATGTATGTGTGTCTGAAATAATAATCTACTGGTAAAATATGTAGAGAAAACCTGAAAAAACTAAGGTCTGCGAAACAACTGACTCAAAACAAGTGATGTATGTGGGCTAAATGCATATTTTAAAACAACAACAATGATATATTTATATGTCTCATCTCATCTCATTATCTCTAGCCGCTTTATCCTTCTACAGGGTCGCAGGCAAGCTGGAGCCTATCCCAGCTGACTACAGGCGAAAGGCGGGGTACACCCTGGACAAGTCGCCAGGTCATCACAGGGCTGACACATAGACACAGACAACCATTCACACTCACATTCACACCTACGGTCAATTTAGAGTCACCAGTTAGCCTAACCTGCATGTCTTTGGACTGTGGGGGAAACCGGAGCACCCGGAGGAAACCCACGCAGACACGGGGATAACATGCAAACTCCACACAGAAAGGCCCTCACCGGCCACGGGGCTCGAACCCGGACCTTCTTGCTGTGAGGCGACGGCGCTAACCACTACACCACCGTGCCGCCATATTTATATGTATATTTTCATATTTGAAAAATGGAATTATAGGAATTAATTTAAATTAAACTAATCTGACTAATAGATTTTTTTGCTGGGCGGCATAGTGGTTAGCACTGTCACCGCACAGCAAGAAGGTCCGGGTTCGAGCCCAGTGGCCGATGGGGGTCTTTCTGTGTGGAGTTTTCATGTTCTCCCCGTGTCCGCGTGGGTTTCCTCTGGGTGCTCCGGTTTCCCCCACAGTCCAAAGACATGCAGGTTAGGTTAACTGGTGACTCTAAATTGACTGTAGGTGTGAATGTGAGTGTGAATGGTTGTTTGTCTCTATGTGTCAGCCCTGCAATGACCTGGCAACTTGTCCAGGGTGTACCCTGCCTTTCGCCCAAAGTCAGCTGGGATAGGCTCCAGCTTGCCTGCGACCCTGTACAGGATAAGCAGTTACAGATAATGGATAGATAGATAGATGGATGGATGGATTTTTTGCTTTCTGCAGTCACATATTAGACAATGTCTAGCCTAATTTATTCATTATTCATTATTGTATTGCATGCTGTAAATGTAAATATGGCACCTCACTAAATATGCACTAATTTATGATAAGTAAGCTTATACAAATAACTCCTTAATAGGTTTGAGTGTTTCATATTACAGGCTTTTTCTCTTTCTAACCTCTGTGTCCGATGGCAGTTCAAGGAATGGATCTGAAATGGATCTGTTTCTAGAATAGTCAGGAGATGTGAGAGAAATTCATTATTCCTGAGTAATCACCTTTGCCTGTGGTGTGTGTGTGTGTGTGTGTGTGTGTGTGTGTGTGTGTGTGTGTGTGTGTGTGTGTGTGTGTGTGTGTGTGTGTGCATTCGTTCGTTCACTCTCAAGGTCATTTCTCAAATGTTCTATTCCAAGGTCAGGGAAAAATCTCTCTTGATCACCTGGCATACAGTGTTAGAGAAAAAGGTCCCCTTTAGAGAAACGTATTTTCAGTTGTGACTAAACACAAACTGAAATAACAATAACTCAAATAGACTTTGATTCAACATTTAAAATTTTATTACCATATTATAGACTTTCAAAACCAAGCACAACAGTGTCATTGTTATATGCAGCAAAGTACATAAGCATTTCCTTTTATATATTAATATTGAAAAATGTGATTAGTACAATTTTATATAAGATTTAATATTAATTTCCCATTTCAAGGTAAACGCTCAGCAGTGTTTCTTTGTTTGGCAGATCTGGGCTCAAGAATCGTTCACAAGAGCCAAGAATTCTGAGGGAAGCAAATTTTATTATCACTTAAGATAAACTTATAAGTTAAGTGGTATAGCATGTAATGGTTATTTGAATCTATACCTTCCCAGCCAATCTTTCCATCCCCATCCATATCTCCGGCTACGAGGAAGGCCTTCATCTCAGTTGTAGTGAGAGTCCGTGCTCCCTTTGAGAAATTCTGCAGAAATAATCTAGAGTGAAAGCAGAAAGTACTGTGATGTGAGAATAAGAAGCATGATTTGTAACACTAAATGATGAAATTGAGTTCATGGTGAATGTTCAGTGGTGAGAATTTAAATCTACTCAACTGTAGCTCATCCTGCTCAATAAATCCACTCCTGTCTTGGTCAAGCATTTTAAAAACCTTCTCTATCTCAGATGGAGACTTCTTGGATAGACCGAGGGTTGCAAAGAACGTCTTTGGGCTAAAGGAATCTTTGGCTGAAGTATGGAAATGTTGAATTAGAAAACTCAAAAACACAAATGTACACAGAAAATAATTTTCTTTTATTATTATTATTTTTTAAAGTTTTGCTCTCTGTATCGTTCACAGTCTTAGGATTAGAGCAATAATTGCAAGAAAACCCACAAGCTATTAGAAAACATAAACATAAATATTTTTCTTTACCTTTGCAAGCGTTGATGGCAGAAGAAATATCAGACGCAGCAAGAAAGTCTGTAAAGGCCATCTTCAGTAAAGCAAGGAGAATTTCTGAAGCTCTGTTTATCTGCTAGATGGCAAGTGGAAGGATTGTGCTTGTTAGTGTACAGTATGTTAGAAACCACCAGCCTCTGTGTCAACTGCACCTGGACCCTTTACACCACCTGACTTGGAACAGCACTAGAGACTAACTTTCCTTTAATAGAATGAATGGTATAAAGGCATGGAACTGTTGTCTCAATCAATTATTTGATCATCCATGCAACAAGATGAGTGAAGTAAGAGTCGTCCGATGATAGAGTTGAAATAAAGCAGTAACCGTAAGGTTAAGTTGTAATATTTCAGCTTTAATTTAAGTGTACTTTTATCCATCACTTCCATGGTCCACTTAAAACAAAACAGGAATAGAACAGTTAAGATGGCTCTGTATTTAGCTTTAATCTGAGAGTATTTGCTATAAATAAAGACTTGACATATTATGAAGAATTTTATAGGAATTACCCAACTTTTAGTAAGTAGTTTCATAATTACTAGTGAGAATTGAATTTACTGATGATGAGTCAACAAATGGTGTTTTCCAACAGCCTTCTTTTTCAGGATTAAAACAAAACTTTATCTAAATAAAATCCATACTTGCACTTAAAATCAGTTCACAGTTTGTTCATGCTGTAGTTTTCATTCATATAATTAACTGGTGGGCGGCACGGTGGTGTAGTGGTTAGCACTGTCACCTCGCAGCAAGAAGGTTCTGGGTTCAAACCCAGTGGCCGATAGGGGCCTTTCTGTCTGGAGTTTGCATGTTATGCTTGTGGGTTTCCTCCGGGCGCTCCGGTTTTCCCCCACAGTCCAAAGACATGCAGGTTAGGCTAATTGGTGGCTCTAAATTGAGTGTGAATGGTTGTTTGTCTCTATGTGTCAGCCCTGTGATGATTTGGTGACTTACCCAGCGTGTCTCTTGCCCATAGTCAGCTGGGATAGGCTCCAGCTTGCCTGCGACCCTGCACAGGATAAACGGTTATGGATAATGGAATAATTAACTGGTACTGTACCATGTTACACTCACTATCATAGTCCAGTTAATATGGTGGAAGTTCATAGTCATCTCAAGTCTTTGTTTCACAAATCTATCACTTTATTATTTAAAATAAAGTGTTACCTGATGTTTATCTTCTTAAAACTTACCAGTGGTTTGGATCATGTGGCAGTCCCTCTGTGGTCTCATCTCATCTCATTATCTCTAGCCACTTTATCCTGTTCTACAGGGTCGCAGGCAAGCTGGAGCCTATCCCAGCTGACTGCGGGCGAAAGGCAGGGTACACCCTGGACAAGTCGCCAGGTCATCACAGGGCTGACACATAGACACAGACAACCATTCACACTCACATTCACACCTACGGTCAATTTAGAGTCACCAGTTAGCCTAACCTGCATGTCTTTGGACTGTGGGGGAAACCGGAGCACCCGGAGGAAACCCACGCGGACAAGGGGAGAACATGCAAACTCCGCACAGAAAGGCCCTCACCGGCCATGAGGCTTGAACCCGGACCTTCTTGCTGTGAGGCGACAGCACTAACCACTACACCACCATGCCGCCCCCTCTGTGGTCATGCTAGATATTTATACTCAATTTGGGATTTTTTTTTTAATCAAAAATGCAAATGCAGCTTATTCTTTTGTCACATCAGCATAAGGGTTGTTCAGACAAGACAACTGTTTCACTTACCACTAGACTTTAAAGGAACTCATTCATTTATTCAATCAGTCAATCAATCAATCATTCATTTTATATACCGCTTATCCATTGTGGGTCACAGGTGAGCCGAAGCCAATCCCAGCTGATTTCGGGTTGAGTACACCCTGTACAGGTTGCCAGTCTATTGCAGCGCAAACACAGAGAGGCAGACAGCCATTCATACTCACATTCACACCTATGGGAAATTTGCAGTAGCCAGTTAACCTAATCCTCATGTCTTTGGAGTGTGAGAGGAAACCCACACAAGTATAAGAAGTACTGTACATGCAAACTCCACACAGAAAGGCTCTGATCAGCCAGCAAGTTTGAACCCAGAACCTTCTTGCTGTGAGACAACAATGTGAACCAATTTTAATTTTCACTTTTAATTTTTTTGGTTAAAACATACATTTAACAATAAGCTCTTCTTCATAAATTAAAGGGGTTTTTTTAAGTTTTTTGATACCCATCTACATGGGTCTACATGGTGAGAGACAACAGCAATCAAAACCAGATTTAAATGACTAGAATTAATTAACTCTTGGCCATTTGTTTTGTGAATACAATAATAATACAAGAAAGAAACATCTGAGCAGAAAACTGTCCAATTATTTATGATGCAGTGTTAATTTTGGGAGCCATCTTAACTTAGATCAAATAATTAAGTTTTACTCTAATATAAATAAATAAATAGTTGTATCACGTTCATAAATTGATTGTTAGTTTTTGTCTAATTTTAGTTGACGGAAAAAGTACAGCAGTTTAAGACAATGACGGCAAAATATTTCAGTCTATTTGTTCTTCAGCCTACAGCATACTGTTTTGCCAACCAGAGACCATAGATTTTAATAAGTACAAACACGATTTATTTATTTTGTTATAGTGTCAGGTACTAGGTAGGTGGACACAAGTGCAGAAGCAGTTATAATAATAACAGTGATGTTTATTTACAGTGAACAAATACACACACAGGCAAACAATCCAAAATGGTAGGCAAAATCTAAAATGTGAAACAAACAAAGGGTCAGGCGAGGCGCAAACAGGATATCAGAGCCAAAGCAAGAACTAGAACGAGAAACAGGCACAGAAATTAGGAAACAGGAAATCAGAAACACGGGTAGTAAGGCTCGGTAATGCGTACTGACGTATTGTA
The DNA here is from genome assembly GCF_027579695.1 of Neoarius graeffei. Lineage (NCBI taxonomy): Eukaryota > Metazoa > Chordata > Actinopteri > Siluriformes > Ariidae > Neoarius > Neoarius graeffei. Next base: position 43,361,172 of record NC_083582.1, on the reverse strand, counting down.
ATACTTCGCAAAGATCGTGCTTCAGCACAGTCCTTAAAGAATATATGCAGAACCATGGCCTCACTTTTTGTTTATAAATGCCTTGAGACCTCAAGAATGGCACAGGAACAGTTAACAATAAATCTTACTTGCTTACTTGCTTATGTAGTCGAGTTCCGTCTGGAACATGACGTCGCGACCAATTGCCCAATACCCCTCCATTTCATTCGGTCTTTCGCCATCATCTGGGCCTCATTCCATGTGTTGATTCCGGCAACCTTCATCTTCTTCAGGACACTACGGCACCAGGTTTCCTTCGGACGGCTCACACGTCGCTTTCCTTCTGGAGCCCAAGAGATGCTGGTGTGGGGGATAGTTTTGGGTCTACGAAGGGTATGGCCTAGGAATTTCCATCGTCTCTCCTCAACAAGAGTTGTCACACTCTTGTGTCCAGAAAGTTCCAGAACTCTTCCATTGGTGATGTGTTGTTGCCAGCAGACATAAAGGATTCGTCTCAAGCACCTTTGCTGAAAGACACTGAGGATGTGATTATCTCCAGTTGTCAGTCTCCAGGACTCACAACCATACATCAGCACCGACATTACATTCGACATAAAGATCTTCAGCTTGGTGTTGCGAGAAATAACGGCAGACTTCCATATTCTATTCAAATGGTGAAATGCGCCATTCGCCTTCCTCACTCGTGTCCGCACATCGACAGCAGCTCCTCCATCATTAGTCAACTCTGCTCCTAGATAAGTTAATTGATTCACACATTCAATCTTGTTACCGTTGACAATGATCCAATCACCACTTTGTCTGGTCTACACTCTCATGATCTTCGTCTTCTGGAAGTTAATCATCAATCCAATGTTCTCTGCTAATTCTGCCAATCTGACTGTTACTGATTCCATGGCTGACTTTGTAGAACTGAACAAGCAGATGTTGTCTGCGTAAGCAAGGTAGTGTAGCTGGGTGTTGAAGTTCCAACGTATCCCTCGGGGTTTATCCTTGATAACTTGCTGCATAAGATAATCTACAGCAATAATAAACAATAGTGGTGAAAGTGGGCATCCTTGTCAAACACCTGACCTGACAGAGAACCATTTATCTGGATAGCTATTCAGACGACATTGGTAGTTCTCGTAGAAGAGTTTGATGACGGTGACAAGTGTCTTCGGAATGCCATACGATGCTAGGATGTTCCAGAGACTATCTCTGTGGAGGCTATCAAAAGCCTTTTTGAAGTCGATGAAGTTTAGGTAAAGTGAAGACCTCCATTCCTCGCACAATTCAATAACATTTCTGATGGTAAAGATGTTATCTGTGCATCCTCTCCCTGGTCTAAAACCTGCTTGTGCATCGTCCAATTTGTCATCCAACACTTTGAGTATGCGATTGTGGAGAACCTTCAGTAGAATTTTCCCAGATGTTGATAGCAGAGTAATACCTCTCCAGTTATTCGGATCAGTTAGATCTCCCTTTTTGAGGAGCTTTACTATTGTACCCTTTCTCCAATCATCTGGAATCTTCTCACGTGTCCATACCGCTCTGTATAATCTATCAAGCATCTCAATACTATGTTCTGCTGAGCATTTGAAGAACTCTCCAGGTATGCTGTCATTACCAGGGGCTTTACCAGAAGACAACGTTGTTATTGCCTCCTCAATTTCATTAAGAGTTGGAGGTTCGTCATCTATGTCCAGGAGTTGTTGATCTGCGACTTCAAAGTTGAAGGTACTTTGTGGATCGAGAAGGTTTAGTATTCTGTTGAAGTGACTGGTCCACATCTGAGATAATCTCTCCTGATCAGTTACAATATTTCCATCATCATTTTGCAGCGCTGAGTTCTGCATAACTTTTCTTCCACTTAATTCTCTGGTTATCTGGTAAACTTTTGCCATGTTACCCATATCAGCAGCTCCCTGTGCAATCTGTGCTATAAGCTCATAGTACTCTCTTTTATCTTTCCTGGCACTTTTCTTCACTCTTTTATTCACTTCACAGTATTCTACATTAAGAGCATTCTTCAGTCTTTCTGACCATGTATGCTGTTTCTTCCAGGGCTTTGAACCGGTTCAAGGAACGAAAACGAAAACCGGGAACTTTTTCTATTTCACATGGAACAGAAACGAAACCAGAAACTTTATTATTTTTTATGTTCCGGAACAGAAACGCTTATTAAAAATAATGGTAACCGGTTAATACCGGTTTTTATTTTGTTCCTCAAAGTTTCCGTAGCCTACAAATAAAAAAGTCATTCTTCTCCTGCGCAAGTTTCTATGACCCGCTGGGGTTCACTTCCTGTGTGACGTTCACTGACTGAATGGAGAGAGCGGGAAGGTGGACTGCTATCACGTCTCCACGTGATAAAGTGAGTAATTGCATTACTGAGTGTCTGAGCAAAGAAGAGCCTGAACGTTGCAACCTCCCTATTGGCTGTTTGTAAAAATGTATCAATTGTTGCCCTTCCCATGGGAATCATCGCGGGCTCGAGAGACGAGACCTGACGAGTTAGTTCGTTGGTAGCAGAACAAAATGTCTGGACACAAATCGGGTTTTCAGAAAAGGAAAGAAAATAAACGGAGGGTCAAAAATACAAAAAAGGAGGCAGAAAATGCAAAACGAGTTTTAAGGTAGGACAAATGGTTACTTTTTAAGGCAGCCCGCCGTGGCTGCAGGCTTTCAGTTGTGTCATTGAATGGTTACTTTTCTGAGGCAGCCCGCCGTGGCTGCCTGCAGGCTTATTTATTATAGCCCATTTAGTTAAAATAGTTGATATAAAATGTTTATAGTTATGTGATGGTTGTCCTGATTTAGACTGGTGTTTTTTTTTTTTTTTTGGGGGGGGGGGGGGGTTTGCACGATGTTGCACCCGGGTCCAGATTAGGGCAGAACCGGCTCTGGCTACATTTCAGGTGTAGTTTGTTTTATGTATGTATGTACTTGCATAGATGTGTACTTGGTCTTCCAATATGGCGCCTAACAAAATCTCGCGGCGCGGTGACGTCATGCGGTAGCCCTCTATAGGGCCTGACTAGCCTTTGGTAACACACTAAACGAATTATCTTTCATTTTTGGCACTTTTTCTGTTTGTGTAGATGGGAAGACATACTGAGAATCCAAATCGCCAACATTTGAAATAATTGTTTTGAATTATTTCTTGTCTTATTTAATGAAGGTTGTAATAGAATTAGCCTACATTTGGCTTAAGCTGGATGAGACAGAGACATAATTTTATACCCATTTGTTAAACAGCTGACAGGGAACGTAATTAACCGTTCCGGGAACGAAATTTTTTTTTGTTCTAACCGGTTCGGGAACATCTATTTAATGGTGGAACCCAAAACCGGAAACGTTAAAATTCCGTTTCTGTTCGGAACGAACCAATAGGAAAAAAATTCTGGTTCAAAGCCCTGGTTTCTTCAGATGTATTTTCTTTCGAAGATCGATAAGACTCCAAGTGTTTCGAGACATCCACTTGGCTGGGCAGCATCTGTCTTTTTCACCTATTACCTCTTCAGCGGATTGATGATTCAAGCGGATCTTCTTCATATTTTCCCACAAATTGTTAGGATCTTCATCCAGTTGAAGAGCCTGGAATCTGTTTTTGATCTTAAGGCTGAACTCCTTCCTGGTGTCTTCCAATCTCAGCTTACCTACATTCCACTTCTCTGTAGACTTCTTCAGTGGACGTTTACTGCATAGTTTATGTTTCACTTTGGCAATGAGCATAAAATGGTCACTGCCTGCATCAGCTGATCGAAACATTCTTGTATCTTGTAAACTCCGTCTCCATTTCTGGTTGATCATCACATGGTCTATCTGGTTCATGTGTCCGGTCAGTGACTTCCACGTTAACTTATGTATCTCTTTATGAGGAAAGAGAGTCCCACCAATGATCATATCGTTGGTCAAGCAGAAGTCTCTCAGATGATCTTCACTGTTGTTCCATTCGCCTGTTCCATGTCTTCCCATAACATCTTCGAAGTTGTTGTTGTCTACACCAACTTTCGCGTTGAAGTCACCCATCACTATCAGAATGTCCTGCAGCTGTACAGTATCCTTCACCTGTTGTAGCTCCATATAAAATTCTTCCTTCTTTGTATTGTCAGCCTCGTTTGTTGGTGCTTAACATTGTATGATTGAAAGATGGCAGTATTTGCCTTTGAATCTGGCATACATCATCCTTTCATTGATTGGTCTCCAAGCCACAAGAGCCCTTCTAGCTCTAGGAGTTAGCATCAGTGCAACACCATACCTATGTATATCATTCACTTCACCAGAGTAGAGAACTGTCTCCCCAGATATTAATTTCTTCTCTCCAAAACCTGTCCATCTCACTTCACTCACTCCTAAAACATCTAACTTATTAAACCTATGAAATTCTGCCGCTACCTGTGCGGCCTTTGAGCACTCAAACATTGTGCGCACATTCCACGCACCTATATTTAGGGTGGTCTGGAGGTCCATGAAGTTTGTACAATCACCATTCTGGTTGCTGGCGTCCATTTGGCTTTGGCCAACATCCATCATCAACCCAGTGCTGGGGCGATTCCCTCCCATCTGTCCATCTCCAAGGGTTTCGTTTAATTTAGTAGCGATTTCGGTTACAACAAAAGTTTTTGGATGGGGAAGAGGTTGTAAGCCCCATGCCCCAACCCCCAGAACCCGGAGGACCGGTTGCTGCGTTAGTCTGGCATCTTGTCTTCGACCTGTTTGGCTTGGTAAGACCTGCCGGGGACATATGCCCCTGCCGACATAGCTCTCAGAGTCATTAATGCATTCAAGCCCCCCAACCAAGAGTGGCCATGTGACCACCCCTCCTATATTGCTATAGGCGACAAGGTGCAGCATAGAGGGGAACAATAAATCTAATATAGTAATTTTTACGATTAAAGTGATTTATATAGGTATCACTTTAATCATAAATGTAAAGGTATTCATATAGGTAACGTCACAGCAGGAAGTCTATCGGTCTCGTCGCCATTTCCGCTATACTAAAACACAGAGCTGACTGCAACTCCGATCCTCCATTTTGAGCTAATTTATTGTCATGCCACGTAGATGTGTTGCTGATGGGTGCAGCAACATGACAGAAGGTGAATTTAGTTTGCATTCATGGCCCAAGAATGTTCAAACTGCAAAGATTTGGACGCATTTTGCGAGAAGTTCATGGGCACATTGGGCACCTACGAAGTGGTCTCTCCTCTGCTCTGCACATTTTACTGAGGACTCGTATGAGACCTCTGTTGAGGAGAGTTGGCTATAAGCCCATATTGAAAGGGGTGCAGTACCAACAATTAAAGAAAACTACAAGAAAAGGAAAGTATTTATTTTATTTTAAAAGAAAGTGAGTTTAGTTGCACTAGTTCTACCGGAGTGAGCTGAGGGTTGTTGCTAAAACCCAGGATGGAACGGGACGTGACATATCGCTCGGGCAGTGACCTCCCTGCAGTTGTTGCTAAAACCGGTGACATCCCGTTCTGTCCTGGGTTTTAGTAATTGCCTGAGCCGAGCAGTAATGGCGGAGTACTCAGTAATGGAGAAAATGGAGAATGAGTGGACCAGCCATCTGATTTCTAAGCTGGATATTGCTGCCATCTCGCCCTTATGTGGAAGAAGCGAATGAACAGAGAACTGAACGAACAACTGAAAGTCAGATTGTTTCAAAAGAATCAGCCACAAGATCGACCTTCAAGAAGCGAGAGCACAGACGGGTAAGCTCCGACTCTCATTTGGATAAAAAAACAACAACAAAAACACCACGTTGTTTACCTGCATTTAGATTAATACATGTAACTTGTATTGTGTGTTTAAGTTACCGGTATAAGATTATTTAATTTGATTCAGAATGTGATTGTCTCAGTTCATCTGATTATTTAATTAGCCTTTTACGTTTTATCAGTGAAAATGCATGCATGTACATGTATGTTGCATAAATTATAACACCTATCCTGTTTTAATAAGAGTCAACCCACAGTCAGTGAAGTCAAATCAGTCTTAGTTGAGCAAGTCGGTAAGATTTCTTACTTTCACCATAAATTTTTATTTATATGACTTTGGTCTATAGCTGTAAAAGGCCTCGGCCTTAAAACCGTTTACCGCTGTGACGTCACGCACTCGGGGCTGGCTGGCTCAGCAGGGCAGCTCGAATGCCAACTTTGCGGTCGATTTTAACTCTCAGAAATATACTTATTTATTCCCATTTATGCAGCATACAAGAGTCAAGGATGGAGACTCAAAGATTCAAAGATTCTTTATTGTCAATTCACTATATATCCAGGAGGACATATAGGAGAATCGAAATGCCGTTTCTCTCTCACCTTACTTGTAAAAAACAGATAAAGATTTTACACAGACACACACAAAAAAAAATGGGGGGAATTATGGAAAAAATATATATAAATATTTATAAATATAGATAATATAGATAAAAAATACACTCTAAAATCAAACAATGTACAAAATAGCAGTAGTGCAATACAGTACAATAACGGAGAAGGTGCTAGAAGAGCAGCTTATGAGGTGTATATGACAGTAGTGCAAATGAGCAATAGCAGCAGATACAGCAGTAATGCTAATGTTTGTGGTGTGATGTGCAAACGGATGAGGTAGTTTTCTTGTGTGAATGAATGTGTTACAGACCAGGGGTTGGGGTTAGGTAGTGGACGGAGTTCGGCATCCTGACAGCCTGGTGGATGAAGCTGTTTAGCAGTCTTGTGGAGTGGGCCCGGAGGCTCCGGTACCTTTTCCCTGAGGGCAGGAGGCTGAAGAGTGAGTGTGAAGGGTGGGAGGTGTCACCAGAGACGCTGATGGCTCTGCGGGTGAGACGGGAGTGATAGGTGTCCGTAAGGGAGGGAGATACTATCCACTCAGAAATGTATTTAAAAATAAAGTGTAACGGTTCACTATGCATGGGTGGAGCACAGAGGACGGCAGGACAGAGATCAGGTTCGCAATAGGGCTTTATTGCCACACTTTTCAGTGAACAATCTTTCACTCGAACAGACACACACACACAACCAGCGTCTAGTTCGGGGATGAGCTCCTCTGCTCTCGCTCTCCCTCCTTAAGTAGGGCGCGGTCACTGGGAAGACACACACAAACACAGGTTAATTGATGTCAGGTGTAGTGATTCTGCCACTTACCTTCCCTGACTCCGCCCTCCTGTCACAGACCGGCGCTTGACCACGCCCCCACTGCCACATAAAGGTTCTCACATCACATCACATTATCTCTAGCCGCTTTATCCTTCTACAGGGTCGCAGGCAAGCTGGAGCCTATCCCAGCTGACTACGGGCGAAAGGCGGAGTACACCCTGGACAAGTCGCCAGGTCATCACAGGGCTGACACATAGACACAGACAACCATTCACACTCACATTCACACCTACGGTCAATTTAGAGCCACCAGTTAACCTAACCTGCATGTCTTTGGACTGTGGGGGAAACCGGAGCACCCGGAGGAAACCCACGCGGACACGGGGAGAACATGCAAACTCCGCACAGAAAGGCCCTTGCCGGCCCCGGGGCTCGAACCCAGGACCTTCTTGCTGTGAGGCGACAGCGCTAACCACTACACCACCGTGCCGCCATAAAGGTTCTGCGTATCTTTTTTAATTAGGTGCACATATAGCTCCTTAATTGAGTTCAGGTGCGCATTGTTAACGGTGCGCGTGCTGGAGTCTGCTCGACGCGTGCGCAGCCTGGGGCGCGCCTTTAGGTGCACGAGCCACAGCACGCGGAACTGACATATAGTATGTTTTTGTCATTTTCATTGGCATTTCATTCGTAAAGTTTAAATCATCACCTGTAAATATACAATATACAGAAAAATGTGCAATTTCTACATAACTCCTAAATCCTCTTTGCCCAATTAAAATAGCACATCCATACTTTATCTACAGTAAGTACGCTCAAATTAATGCTGCATACAGACTGCCCTGTAAACGCCAATACCAGTGTTTCCAGCTATGAGATTTTTGTGGTCTGTCTTCTGTTAAACTCACTGTATATAACTGGTAGACACCAATCAGTTGGTGAGTTTGTTTAAAGCAGACTATATTTGGTTCAACAAGATGTAGCCATCCTTCCTACTTTCCTCTATCATCTTTATATCTGTATGTTTCTGTACAAAGATCGTGTACGTTTGTGGTTCATTCATTTAAAACTGACTGCTTTCGTAAACATCCTGTTATTGCTAAGTTGTCATGACGGGGCCTTTCCATACAAGCAGCTTTTCCATTCCAAGATCATTTTATCATAGTCAGCAAAGGGGGGTCTCTTTGTGTCTTCACAGTGTATAATTATAGTCAAAGTGACTTTGATTTTTTTCCTTCACGCTAAGCTACAGGAAGCACTGTGTTGGCAATTTGTTCCTTGTATACATCTTAAAAGGCATCAGATATCAACTCCTGATGAGAGGAGGTTTAACGTTTAATCCATATATCGTCATCCTGTACCATTTTATGTCTCTTCTATTCTCCTCTGAGCCTTAAGCTGTCTTCTCAAGTCAAGCTAAAGGATAGTGATGTTTGTCTGTTTGGACCCCTACTCTATTTGTGTGCATTCAGCATGAGTGTGTGTGTGTGTGCGTAGGTTGAGGGGCTTCTCCTGTGTTCAGCTGTGACGTGAGCTCCGTTTCCTCCGCAGGCTCTTTTCCTCAGGATGGACGCTTGCATGCTGGTGTGCGCTGCCAGCCAGCAATGACAAAAACATCCTCCCAGTCTGCTACCTGCCCCTGTGGCCTTGTTCCTCTCCATACACATTCTCTTGTTTGCAGGAAGGCCAGGTTTCCTGTGTGACATGGATTGGTGGGGGCTGGAATCCATATTTTGTCTTATACACAGTTCTGCATCTTTTGTTCTCCATTTCAGTGCTTATAAACACAGGTGGGTTTTGATGATCAGATTCAGCTGCATGTGCGTGTACAGTGGGTTTATTCAGCATGGCTGTGTGTTATGGTGAGTCCACAGTAAAACTTTAGGTCTTTATTCCAGTCAAACTGTAGAACTTATTTTCTTGGTCTTCAGTGGCCTCTTATGTAGTTTTGATTTGGCTGGAATAAAAGCCAGGAGCCACAACGGCCATTCACAGATAAGATTTATTAAGGTTTATTTCAGTAGTGGTGTGATATTGCTCTGTGCTAAAATATAATTTGACCTATGCTCTATTTAGTTAATCAAAAATGATTATGATTATCTCTTACGTCTTTTCCATGTTGGAATATTTGTATGTTCTCATTCACATCTGCAGTTTTGAAAGCCTACGATTAAACTCTGTGTCTGATTCATATATTGATGATGATGTTTAGTCTGTAAAAGGCTTTGTAATAATCTCTTGCATGCTGGCATGCACTGGCATGAAGCCAGTGCTTACCTCCATAATGTGTGGACGCTTGATATACGTGTGGTTATGAAAGCTTTAGCTGAACACATACATTTGTATTTCGTTGATCAAAATGATGAGCATTATTATAATGTCTTGCATGTCAAAACATCGGTAGTCTTAAATCCAGCTGACGTTTCGAAGCCCAGTGGTTGAACTTGAATGCACATATATTGCATGGGTTCAGTACCAGTATACATATGTGTTTGGATATGGTTGTTTTTTGGTTAGAGTTCATGGATGAGGCCTTTAGTGATTTATTCATTTATAATATAGCATATTTTCATGATAGCTTTGGTAATATGAAATGATGTCAGTAATGAAATCATGATCAATGCGCTCATGGGTGTTGTGTTAAAAAGACTGTATCTAATAATTGCCACACATGTTCATGATATCTCTGGAGTGTTCTATGTCATCCAACTCTTAATCTTCTCTTGATGGATCGACACCATTTAGACTATACAGAACGTGTGCTTGCCCTTGATGCTTTAATTGCATTGTCATCAGGCAAGTTGACCCACACATTATCTGCTTTTGTGTTGTCTAGCATGTCCTATTGAAAAAGCTTCCACTCATTAGGAAAGGGCCTTTACTATTACCATGGTGTGAGACTGTGGCCCCGTCTCCCAGGCTCAGTTACAGCTCTGGCTATTTCCAGCTAACCAGCTGTGATGGAAGTATGCCAGCAAAACTCATAGGCTTAGCCAAGATAGGGTCCTCAGTTTTATTTGTTCCTCAACTCTGACATCCATTATTCAACACTGGGTGTGTACACACCCTCTTGCATTTGTGAGTATGTACCAGAGCTCTTGAGATCATTAAATATAAATCTAAAAGCATACATAAAATTAGTAATTGTATTTCGAGTTATCAGCTGTAATATTATGACACAGAGGTGAAATAAATCATACATCTACAGTAAGTCCATATGCAATCCCTTCTGCTCTTATTTCTCGTATGTGTCTGAGACCAGAAGCCCAGGAGCAGTACACAAAGACACCGCTGATCATTCTATCAGCATGTTTGTGGCTTTAACATGGTCCACACAGACATTCAGCAATGGCAAAGGGCCAAAGCAGCACAGTCCTTCATATGACGGGCTCAGACAAGGCTGAATCTGTTGTGTAATATCTTGCAGTCACTCACACTCTCCAACACATGGTTTGCCAGAGATGGTCAACGTCAGTTTGTGGATCAGGTGTCCTCTACTTCAGCAGCAAGTCTTTTGGGACCTTTACACATGCAGAAAACAGAGAAGCCAGCACGGAGGGCAATTTCCTGTCTTTCCTCCTCCATGTTGGCATCTAAAATAGACATACTTAAGTGAGTAAGTACATATAAGACAAGCACAGTGTTAAAAGAAAATTCTGAAGCTGTACCAAGAAATGTGGAGTAAGAGAATCACTGATTACTTACCACAAAAATTTTCTGAAATGGTAAAGTTGGAACGGGTAGAACAGTTAAAATGTGATCTAGTTCAGGAAACCCTTTAACGGCGCCTCCATTTTTAGGGGATGGCTAGATTTAGCGGACATGGTATTGAAATTCTGGGTGTTAAATGAGACAGCAAATGTGAACTCAAAAGATTGCAGCCACTGAATCTTTACATAGCACCTGGTTGTGACAGCTAAACAGTTTTTCTCTTGAATCTATGTGGTTATAATATCTTTGAGAGTTTGTCTAATACTGCATTTCAGTGTTGAAGTTCTTGACTAATATTTGACTCTGGTTGTATGAAATCATTACTATGATGTCTGATCGAACATGAAAGACATTAAAAAATATATATATATATATTCTAATCTGTCTGCAGACAAAGTCACCAGTAGTACACCTGACTGGTTCAGTGTGTTTTGGACTGAAATATAGAGTGTGCAACTGGATTCGGGTGCCACCCAGTGTGCCAGTTGGGGTTTCCCTGAGCAGCCACTGGCCTGTCTATGGACTTACGGCAGGTGCCAGGCAGACTTGATCCTTAACACTTGATCCTTCCTGCTTGACCATCAAACTCATTTTTACATTTCAGCTTATTAACATTTGCCATCTCATTTATCATGAAAATTGATGAAAATTGCCAGTTGTGAGAGGTAGTGAAAGGAAAATGGAGAAATAAAGTTGAAACAGCTCTTTGTTGGGTCTGGCTCTGTCTCTGGCCATGTGAATGAGATGTCTGTCAGACTTGCCTGGTCTTTTTAATGACCATGTTAACTCACCCCATCTGTAAACATAGTAGAGGAAAGGAAACACATTAAATTCCTAACAGCTGTCCAGCACCTGTGCGGTCAAAGAGAACAGGGTGCCAAATGCCATCCTGGCCCTCACTGACACTCCTTTACATTTCCAGGAATTTTGATTACCAATTACTGCAGAATATTTCACTGAAAGTTACGTTAAAATGTTTAAGATATAAAAGTCATTCACTTAGCACAGCTAACCTTTTAAAGTTCATATTGTATGACACACAAGTTTGACAAACGCTTCCTGCAGTTTAACTTCCAGACTTCTGCTTTTACACTGCTGTACAAAATCCAAGATAGTGAATGCTTCGATTTCGTAGCATAGGTGAGTGTTTTTCACAAACTCAGTGAAACATCTAAGATTCCATGTTTCACATTTGGAGATGCTTTTCTGCTCACCACAGTTGCATTTGTAAAGATGGGTTATTTGATTTAGCTTTGTTTCCTGTCAGCTACAAATAGTCACCAACAAGGTTTTACCACCCACCTGTTTTTATTCATATTTTAAATAAAATTTAAAGAACCAACTTTTCTGGAAGTGGGGTGTTTGTTTACTCACACACACACACACACACACACACACAGATATTATATATATATATATATATATATATATATATATATATATATATATATATATATATATATATATAAAAACCATGCCAAAAAAAATTACGCACTGTAAAATTTGGTTGGACCAACGTATGTATATGTAATGTCACATATATGTAATATTTGGTTATGCAATGTCACAACATTGACTTCTGTCCAGGGTTGTATTAATTTTTCACCGAGATCTTGTGTTGAGGATGGGAGAGTCAAACCACTGCATAAAGTCTTCTCCAGCACATCCCAAACATTCTCAATGGAGCTAAGGTCAAGACTCTGTGGTGGTTAATTCATGTGTGAAAATGTGCTTCCCGAACCACTCTTTTGCAATCTGAGCCCTAATTTTATGCCCGTGCCACCTGGGAAGAAAAATTAATTGATGTGATTAACCTGGTCATTCAGTACATTCAGGTCGTTAGCTGACTTCACTTTATTGCCCCATAACGTTGCTGAGCCTCAACCTGACCAATTGAAGTAACCCCAGTAAGACTGCCTCCAGAGGATTGTACAGTGGCCATTATGCATGATGGATGCATCACTTCATGAGCTTCCCTTCTTCCCCTGACACACCCATCACTCAGGAATAGGGTCGATCTGGATTTATCAAACCACATGACCTTTTTTCCATTGCTAGAGAGTCCTATCTTTCTGGTTCCTAGCAAAGTGAAGCCTTTTCTCCTGATTTGTCTCAATAACAAGTGGTTTTCTTATGGCCACACAGCTGTTTAGTCCCAATCCTGTGAGTTCGGAAATACTCTTAATTTCACTCTTAAACATAGCTGTGAGATCTACTATCAATTTTTTTTGTACGATTGGACTTCACCAAGTATGAGTGATCTCTGATTATGGCCAGTCAGGATCTTTTTCCAACCACATTTTTTCTACAAAACTGATGGTTCTCCACTATCTTTCCAGGTTTTAATAATGTGTTGGACAGTTCTTAGCACAATTCCAGCCATTTCAGCAATCTCCTTAGTTGTTTTCATCGCTTGATGCAAGCCAATACTTTGACCCTTCTGAAACATAGTAGCGCCTTTTCCATGAGCATGGGATATGTCTTCCAACATGTTTTTTTTTTAAGAAATGAGAAGTTAGTCACTGCATCAGTTAGGGTTAAAAGAATTGTTGGCAGCTGAAACACATTAATCACTGCAGTAATTATCCAATCAAAGGCTCTTTTATGGCCGGGCAGTGTGTGGAGACCAACTGCTGTAGTTTTGAAAGTGAAATGATGCCCCATTCTTGCCTGATATACAATTTAATTTGCTCAACAGTTTGGGGTCTCGTCTGTCATATTTTGTGCTTCAAAATGTTGCAAATGTTTTCAATGGGAGACAGCTGGCAGGCCAGTTTAGCACCCAGACTCTTACTACAGAGTCATGTAGTTGTAATACATAAATAAATATAAATTTAAATTTGTTAGGGATAAAATTTATTTATATTTATTTATATTTATAATTTATTAGGGATACAATTTTTTAGGGAAAGCGCTATACAAATAAACTGACTTGACTTGACTTAATATGTGCAGAATGCAGTTTGGCACTGTCTTGCAAAAATAAGCAAGGGCTTCCCTGAAAATGATGTCATCTGGATGGCAACATGTTGCCCCCAAACCTGTATCATCAGCATTAATGGTGCCTTACCAGGTGTGCAAGCTACATATGCTATGTGCACTAATGCAATTCCTTGCAAATTTACATTCAGGAACGGTATTTTTAAACTCTCTCTGTCCTCCTCTCTCAGGAGGACAGAAAGAGTCAGCTTTCCATTGATCACCCTAACGGGCAATCCTTTGATCACCCTAATGACTCGCCGTTCACACCCAGCCTCCAGTGACCCACACCAACATGATGCCTCAACGACACCTTAGATGAGCTTGTCATCAGAATTCTGATTCTGATTCTGATCCATGAGAGGATAAATATCTGATACTCCTTATTAGTCAGACAGAACTGAGGAAGCCTTTCAGATGAGAGGTGAAACGTTTTCAAGAATCTTCAAGCAAGTCCAGTTGCCCTTTTCTACCACCCACAGTTATTTTTAAACTGCTGCATTATTTGCATGCGGTCTTTCACAGAGCGGTGAACCCGTCTCCATCTTTACTTCTGAGAGACTCCGCCTCTCTGGGATGCTCTTTTTATACCCAATCATGTTACTGACCTGTTGCCAATTAACTAAATGAGGTTTTTTTTTAAGCATTATGCAACTTTTTCAGTCTTTTGTTGCCCCCTCCCCACTTTTTTAAAATGTGTTGCTGGCATTAAATTCAAAATTAGCATATATTTTTCAAGAACTAATAAAATTTCTCCGTTTCAACATTTGATATGTTGTCTTCATACAATTTTCAGTGAAATATAAGGTTTCCATGATTTGCAAATCGTCAAATTTGTTCTTTTTTTATTCAAAGTTTACACAGCGTCCCAACTTTTTTGTCAGACATTGCTCTCTTAAAGCCTTGTCACAATGTTTTTTCATGAAAAATATTTTGACTGCAGGGTGATCCATGTGATAGTCACACTTACCCTTGGAGTTTACCCTACTTGTTTCTCCGTTCTCTGTGTTCCCTGAAAGCTAAACCTTATGCTATCAAAAATAAACACTCAAGCTTACTACGCCCATCTTATATTATTTTCCCTGTCTCTTTCGTTTCCCTCCAAGTTCCAGTGTGGACTTGTGTGCATCTGCACTCTTTTGTTTTTTTCCCAACATGATGCTCCTGAGGTAACACTATTTGCTATTTATATTTGTTATTTATAGTCACATGGTTTTTGGTTGATCATTTTACTCATAAACACATTTGCTTGTCTGGGTGTTGTAGTAAAAGAGTTAAAATGTTTGTCATCGGTATCCTTCCAGTAATTAGATTTAAACATCCTCCCTATATTTTATGTGAATTTGTTGATTCAAAATCATAATTTAGTTTTATCAGAGATCGTGCTTAGCCATGTGAGCCATGGTGACAGGAAAAGCAGAAACGTATAGTGTGGAAGGAGCCTTGCTTGGATTCATTCTCAGAGGACAGACACCCCCTTATTTAGACTGTTCAGATGTTCATTGGCAGAGTCTGTGCCAACTCAGCCTGATCTCATTTCTGAGTCCTAAGCCTTTCCGGCTTTATGTACATCAAAACTACATGAACAGTTCATATTTGAAGCTCTCTGCAAGCTCAGTTTCACTTTTGGCACTTTTGAGTTTTGATTTTTTTTTTTTTTCATTTCATGAAATTTAATCACTTAAAGTATGGAATAAAGTTATTTATTTAAATAAACTCATGGGTAAATGTAGTATTAAATGTGTAGTTGATGTTAGATATACTTGCACTTCTTACTGTCTATACAGCTCTGACGTATAGGGTGCACTCTTGATGTTTCCAAAAAAGGTGTCAGTGGTTGAGGGGGATATCTCGTTCTTGTCCCTTATTCAGAATGCAGTGAGGCACCAGACGAGTGGGGCTGAGGTAGTGGTACACAGCTCTTAGCACCACTGGATCTATTTTGCATGCTCAGAATAAGCCCAATAGCATCCAATTACACAGCTCTCATGGATTGTTTGGTGTCAACTGTTGGAGGGATATGATGATTCTGCTCTTCTTGCGTAAAAAGATCTATCGAGGTTCTGTCCACTTTTTTGTGAGCATATTTTGTCCATGTGTTCAATTAGTGATTTCAGCAACTGAAACAGAATTTAAATAGTGAGGTTTCCCCCTTTTTGGTGGTAGTGTCATTTTGCTTTCAATGCTTCTAGTTTACCCATGACGTCCTCACATGACCCTGTGTCACTTATGTCACAAATCCCTCTGGGATTGGTGCACTTAGTTACAGTATGCTATTTTTTTTCTGTATGTCATTGATGAACTTCAATTAAAGCAAAGGAAGGATAGTGCCCAGGGTGGGAATATGAGAGTGGTGTAATTGGATAAGTTATGATAGTGAAAATAGCATGTGCAGGTTCGTGGAGAAGGCAGTACTACATTAAAAATTTGGCTCTGGTTTCATTCTCATAAGAGCCTTGTGAGGGAAGTGGGTAATAAGAAGGGTGTGTGTGTGTGTGTGTGTGTGTGTGTTTGGGTTTTTAGTGGGATTCATTCAAACCTCTAGGGAGTAATTTGCATACATTGGTAGGCTATGAGTAGGTGTTCACATCAGATGTTAAAAGGTCACAAGTAAGGAAGAAGGAAATGGGTTGTGGGATACAAATCTTAGGCTACATCCACACGACAACGGCAACGAGATTTTTTTTTTAAATATCGCGTCCACATGGGCAACGGATCAGTAAAATATCAGGTACATATGGCAACGCAACGCTTGCTGAAGACGATGCAATACACATGCCACACCTCTACGTGTGCTGTAAGACGGTCCCATCGGAGACACCAGAACAATAGAAGAAGTAGACACATGCGCATAAACCCCTTCTTCTGTAGCATCAGCCACATAAAGTTTTGATTATTAGTCGGTAGCGTAAAATAGTATCTATTGTCTAAGACACTTATTTATATTTCATATTAAAACGTCTATGTAAATTAATACATAGAAAGCCTGGCCAGGCGCTGAACATTCTTCTGCCTTCACTTTAAGAGAAATTCAGGGTGAGCCTAGGTTCTTCCCTGTCACTGTCACACGCGCACACCTTCTCACTCCCTGTCCTATGGCTATAGTCCCTTTAAATCACATGCTCGTTTTTTGAATGGAGATGCGGAAAGAGGAATGAACGGGGGTAGATGGAGAGAGAGAGGAATGAACGGGGGTAGATGGAAGCCGGTACGCCAACATTCTGAGATTCTCCAGAATTCTTTAATGGTCCGGAATAAATTGAATGCTACACGTTGATGGATTACGTTGTTCTTCTACGCCCTTTTTGAGGAATGTATTGTCGGACTTAAACCAACATCTGAAGAGGTGAGATCGCTCCTTTTTTTTCCCTATTTTTGCTGGCGGGATTGTCATGTGGTTGTGACGTCATCGTAAACAAATCCGTTCTACTCATCCAGACGACTTCACAACAGCGCCGTTGCCAGATTTTTCCACTCTGGAACCCGTTCTCAAAAGATTTCGTTTTGGGGCACCCAAAACGCCGGTGCCGTGTGGACGCCAGGCCGAAACGATAAACAATTTTATCAGATTCACCTGAATCCGTTGCCATGTGGACAGGGCCTTAGATGTAATGAAATTATGAATTAAACAGTAACAGGGCTTACTGCAACAGCAAGACATCATCTTTACCTTTGTCAAGATAAAGGTCAAAGTGTAGAAAGTGGTCAAATTAACATGACATTGGTTTACAGGATATTCAGCGTCAGGAATAATAATACTTCATAATGATGTTAATTCTAATGTGTGTATATTCTTGAAGCATACTGTATGCACTGTCAGAAATAGGGGTACAGTAGGAGTCCATTTCTGTACCCCAAGGTACAAGCTAAACTAATGTACCCCTTAGGGCTCATTATTGGACCTCAAGGTCCAATTTAGGGCCCAAAAGGTACATACATGTTCCCAAGCAGTATATAAAGGGTACAAATAAATACCTTAGAGGGTACTGCACCAGTGACAAGCCATTGTACCCATAAAGATACAGTAATATACGGTACTTTATTTTCTAAGAGTGTGGTCTACCTTAGCAGACAAAATTATTATCATAATTATGGAAAAATAATTGATGAAATAGTTGAAGGTATTCACTGTTTGGACTATTTTATATCTACATTAATTTCAGATTCTCTTTCTCTCTTGCTCTCTCTTCCTTTCAGAGATAATTTGCCCAACTGATTTTTGCCCACTCTACAGTATATGCAGTGCTGCTATGTCAAGTGGAAAAAGTGTCGAATGTCTACCCATTCATCTTCATCAGGGGTCCTCTGTGAAACCAGACACGAGTAAACCATAGAAACCCAACTGCAAGGAAACATGAGCCCCCTCTTCCTTCTCACCATGTGCCTGAATGTGATACTAGATGCATCTTTTTTCACTGCATATCTGTGAGTAAGTATGTGTAGGGTGTGTCTGTGTGTGAGCAAACATGCGTTTTCCACTGGGAACAATATCCTGGTGCTGATGAGTGTGACGAGGAAGACTCCAGCATCAGTGATTTTGTTGCCAGAGGAGCGTCACAACCACTGTGACCATCCTCTCAGTGCTGATGGACTTTTTGTACATAGACCAAGACTCATAAATAAGAAAGTTTTATCCACATCATCTACACAGAGATTGTCTGCAGACAACAGAGACAAACTTTTCTACTAATTCCCAGTTTCTGGTTTATTGGACTGTAAGTATGGAGTTAAACATCATCCTTTCATATGACCACTAGTGGGCAATACATATGGTTTAGGCTGTACTCTCAGTGATGGACTCAAGAGGGCATGGCAGTTCTCTACTAACCTGTGTTTTAGCATCCTTAATAATGTCTACTGCCTACAGACTGGTGAGGTTCATCACAACTGTGAACAAACAGCCATTGATACATTCTAATTTCCAGTCCTGCAAACTTCCAACATAGTGGCTGAATTTTATAGGTTGCATCTGTCCTTGATCAGCATTTTCTCAGCTTCTTCTGGTGTTAACTTTTATCATTTCTTTTGTTTTTCCCTAGAATTCTGTGTTGGCTCAGTTTTTGAGTGATTATACTTCATCATTGTGCACTAAAACCCCATTTAAGCCAGAAATCTTATATTTTTTCAATGAAACTATGATGTTACAAACATCCCAGATTACTGTATAATTCAGTTCTTACAGTAATATCAATAATTATAATTGGACAATTATGCACATGAACAATTATGATGGCTTATTCTGTGACTGCAATGGGACTAACAGGTATAGTGTACTGTTACTAATGTGTGGAATATAACTACAGTCCTGATTTAACCTGCATCTGGTTGATTGTGTAGGAATCACAGCTATTTTATACAACCCCGATTCCAAAAAAGTTGGGACAAAGTGCAAATTGTAAATAAAAACGGAATGCAATGATGTAGAAGTTTCAAAATTCCATATTTTATTCAGAATAGAACATAGATGACATATCAAATGTTTAAACTGAGAAAATGTATCATTTAAAGAGAACAGTTAGGTGATTTTAAATTTCATGACAACAACACATCTCAAAAAAGTTGAGACAAGGCCGTGTTTACCACTGTGAGACATCCCCTTTTCTCTTTACAACAGTCTGTAAACGTCTGGGGACTGAGGAGACAAGTTGCTCAAGTTTAGGGATAGGAATGTTAACCCATTCTTGTCTAATGTAGGATTCTAGTTGTTCAACTGTCTTAGGTCTTTTTTGTCGTATCTTCCGTTTTATGATGCGCCAAATGTTTTCTATGGGTGAAAGATCTGGACTGCAGGCTGGCCAGTTCAGTACCCAGACCCTTCTTCTACGCAGCCATGATGCTGTAATTGATGCAATATGTGGTTTGGCATTGTCATGTTGGAAAATGCAAGGTCTTCCCTGAAAGAGACGTCATCTGGATGGGAGCATATGTTGCTCTAGAACCTGGATATACCTTTCAGCATTGATGGTGTCTTTCCAGATGTGTAAGCTGCCCATGCTACATGCACTAATGCAACCCCATGCCATCAGAGATGCAGGCTTCTGAACTGAGCGCTGATAACAACTTGGGTCGTCTTTCTCCTCTTTAGTCCAAATGACATGGCGTCCCTGATTTCCATAAAGAACTTCAAATTTTGATTCGTCTGACCACAGAACAGTTTTCCACTTTGCCACAGTCCATTTTAAATGAGCCTTGGCCCAGTGAAGATGTCTGCGCTTCTGGATCGTGTTTAGATACGTGTTTAGATAGTGCTTTGAACTACAGAGTTTTAGCTGGCAACGGCGGATGGCACGGTGAATTGTGTTCACAGATAATGTTCTCTGGAAATATTCCTGAGCCCATTTTGTGATTTCCAATACAGAAGCATGCCTGTATGTGATGCAGTGCTGTCTAAGGGCCCGAAGATCACGGGCACCCAGTATGGTTTTCCGGCCTTGACCCTTACGCACAGAGATTCTTCCAGATTCTCTGAGTCTTTTGATATTATGCACTGTAGATGATATGTTCAAACTCTTTGCAATTTTACACTGTCGAACTCCTTTCTGATATTGCTCCACTATTTGTCGGCGCAGAATTGGGGGGATTGGTGATCCTCTTCCCATCTTTACTTCTGAGAGCCGCTGCCACTCCAAGATGCTCTTTTTATACCCAGTCATGTTAATGACCTATTGCCAATTAACCTAATGAGTTGCAATTTGGTCCTCCAGCTGTTCCGTTTTTGTACCTTTAACTTTTCCAGCCTCTTATTGCCCCTGTCCCAACTTTTTTGAGATGTGTTGCTGTCATGAAATTTCAAATGAGCCAATATTTGGCATGAAATTTCAAAATGTCTCACTTTCGACATTTGATATGTTGTCTATGTTCTATTGTGAATGCAATATCAGTTTTTGAGATTTGTAAATTATTGCATTCCGTTTTTATTTATAATTTGTACTTTGTCCCAACTTTTTTGGAATCGGGGTTGTACATATTTCTGTTCTGTGGTCGACTTCAATTGTTCTTTGTTGCAACATTATGTAAAGCACAATGTCATCAGGGTGGCACAGTGGTGTAGTGGTTAGCACTGTCGCCTTACAGACGAAGGTTCTGGGCTCGAGTATGGAGTTTGCATGTTCTCCCCATGTCTGTGTGGGTTTCCTCCGGGTGCTCCAGTTTCCCCCACAGTCCAAAGACATGCAGGCTAGGTTAACTGGTGACTCTAAATTGACCGTAGGTGTGAATGTGAGCATGAATGGTTGTTTGTCTCTATGTGTCAGCCCTATGATGACCTGGCGACTTGTCCAGGGTGTACCCTGCTTCTCGCCCATAGTTAGCTGGGATAGACTCCAGCTTGCCCGCGACCCTGTAGAACAGGATAAAGCGGCTAGAGATAATGGATGGATGGACAATGTCATCAGTTCATTCTAGATGTTGCATTTGCCAAACAAACAAATATCCAACACAAGTAAATCAGGTAAGCACAAAATCAGAATAATTGCTAATGAGTAATAATATTAATAATAGGGTCTAAATAATAGTAATCTGTAAATAAATTAAACAGAAAATTTGAGGTGTGTACTTATTCATTTTAGAAGAAAAGAAGTCAATGGAGAGCAAACAACCAGGCAGATATCATAAGTGAAGTAAAAGCCTGGCTAATTTATTCTTTATCATGACTTGTCAGCTCTAAGTAGTTAAAGCAGTGGAAAGATCAATTTATACACAAATGCAAATTAACTGCTCAGCCTAGTGAATCTCTAAATTCAGTGGTTATTGGACAGTGACTGACATCATACAAACAACAACAACAACAACAACAACAACTGACCGGTATACACAATCAGACTGTCCTAGTCTGGATAAATCAATCATGGAACTTAAAGTGAATTTAACTAATGAACGCACAATTAAGATGGGGGGAGTAATAAAACAAACTGAAAATGGATAAATTACAGGCCTAGTAAAGTATTATTCTGAACATAATTTAATTTAAGATTATGTTAATTTGCTCAATTAATAGTCTCTTGAAATATGGGGAGGGGCTTGAAACTAAATCAGGCTTACAGTGGCTCCTACAACGACCTTTCACTGACGTCATAAATTTTTGTTTATCATGCAGCGTCCGCCATATTGCCAGGCAGACAAAAAAATATAGCTGTAAAAGTTAATAATGAAAATTGAGATGACTGCAGTCAGTACAATCTCTCTGAAATGATTAAAATTTTATATTATACAAGCAAATCGAGTTACATCCAAAAGCTGAAACATGCAGGAATCACAGATCCATATAATTTCCCCACAAACGTATTTATAGTATTTATATAGACTTCTAATAGTAATAAACAAGCCATGGCCTAGATCTAGCATATTTTATGGTGTTTAGCCTAGTCTACATCATCAGTACATAAACATGCTGCTAGTCTACCCAAGCATTAGGTTTAATAAAATGTACAGTGCCTTGAAAAAGTATTCATACCCCTTGAACTTTTTCACATTTTTCCACCTTACAACCACGAACTTAAAAGTTGTTTTATTGAGATTTTATGTGATAGACCAACACAGAGTAGCACATAATTGTGAAGTGAAACGAAAATGATAAATGGTCTTCAAAATTTTAAACAAATAAAAATCTGAAAAATGTGATGTGCATTAGTATTCAGCCCCCTGTACTCTGATACCTCTAAATACAATCCAGTGCAATCAATTGCCTTCAGAAGTCATCTAATTCATTAATAGAGTCCTACTGTGTGTAATTTACTCTCAGCATAAATACACTTGTTCTGTGAAGGCCTCAGTGGTTTGTTAGAGAACACTGAAGAACAAACAGCATCATGAAGACCAAAGAACTCACCAGACAGGTCAGGGATAAACTTCTGGAGAAGTTTAAAGCAGGGTTAGGTTATAAAAAAATATCCCAAGCTCTGAACATCTCAAGAAGCACTGTTCAATCCATCATTCAAAAATGGAAAAAAGTATGGCACAACTGCAAACCTACCAAGACATGGCCGTCCACCTAAACTGACAGAGCGAGCAAGGAGAGCACTGGTCAGAGAAGCAGCCAAGAGGCCCATGATCACTCTGGAGGAGCTGCAGAAATCCACAGCTCAGGTGGGAGAATCTGTGCACAGGACAACTATAAAAGTCGTACACTCCACAAGTCTGGCCTTTTTGGAAGAGTGGCAAGAAGAAAGCCATTGTTGAAAGACAGGCATAAGAAGCCATGTAGGGGACACAGCAAACATGTGGAAGAAGGTGCTTTGGTCAGATGAGACCAAAGTTGAACTTTTTGGCCTAAATGCAAAGCGCTATGTGTGGCGGAAAACTAACACTGCTCATCACCCTGCACACACCATCCCCACTGTGAAACATGGTGGTGGCAGCATCATGCTATGGGGATGCTTTTCTTCAGCAGGGACAGGGAAGCTGGTCAGAGTTGATGGGAAGATGGATGGAGCTAAATACAGGGCAATCCTGGAAGAAAACCTGTTGGAGGCTGCAAAAGACTTGAGACTGGGAAGGAGATTCACCTTCCAGCAAGACAATGACTCTAAACATACAGCCAGAGCTACAATGGAATGGTTTAGATCAAAGAATATTCATGTGTTAGAATGGCCCAGTCAAAGTCCAGACCTAAATCCCATTGAGCATCTGTGGCAAGACTTGAAAATTACTGTTCACAGACGCTCTCCATCCAATCTGGTTGAGCTTGAGCTATTTTGCAAAGAAGAATGGGCAAAAATTTCAGTGTCTAGATGTGCAAAGCTGGTAGAGACATACCACAAAAGACTTGCGGCTGTAATTGCAGCAAAAGGTGGCTCTACATAGTATTGACGCAGGGGGGCTGAATACAAATGCACATCACATTTTTCAGATTTTTATTTGTTTAAAATTTTGAAGACCATTTATCATTTTCGTTTCACTTCACAATTATGTGCTACTCTGTGTTGGTCTATCACATAAAATCTCAATGAAAAAACTTTTAAGTTCGTGGTTGTAAGGTGGAAAAATGTGAAAAAGTTCAAGGGATATGAATACTTTTTCAAGGCACTGTATCGTGACCATGCAACCTGTTAAATCTTTACCATCTAGACCAAAGTTCTGTCCATGTCACGCAAGCTTATGGACTTGTTGAATGCTAACTTGAGTACACCGAGGCTAGAACTAGAGCTATGGGATTGTTATACAGTGGTGCTTGAAAGTTTGTGAACCCTTTAGAATTTTCTATATTTCTGCATAAATATGACCTAAAACATCGTCAGATTTTCACACGAGTCCTAAAAGTAGATAAAGAGAACCCAGTTAAACAAATGAGACAAAAACATTATACTTGGTCATTTATTTATTGAGGAAAATGATCCAATATTACATATCTGTGAGTGGCAAAAGTATGTGAACCTTTGCTTTCAGTATCTGGTGTGACCCCCTTGTGCAGCAATAACTGCAACTAAACGTTTGCGGTAACTGTTGATCAGTCCTGCACACCAGCTTGGAGGAATTTTAGCCCATTCCTCCATACAGAACAGCTTCAACTCTGGGATGTTGGTGGGTTTCCTCACATGAACTGCTCGCTTCAGGTCCTTCCACAACATTTCGATTGGATTAAGGTCAGGACTTTGACTTGGCCATTCCAAAACATTAACTTTATTCTTCTTTAAGCATTCTTTGGTAGAATGACTTGTGTGCTTAGGGTCGTTATCTTGCTGCATGACCCACCTTCTCTTGAGATTCAGTTCGTGGACAGATGTCCTGACATTTTCCTTTAGAATTTGCTGGTATAATTCAGAATTCATTGTTCCATCAATGATGGCAAGCCGTCCTGGCCCAGATGCAGCAAAACAGGCCCAAACCATGATACTACCACCACGATGTTTCACAGATGGGATGAGGTTCTTATGCTAGAATGCAGTGTTTTCCTTTCTCCAAACATAATGCTTCTCATTTAAACCAAAAATTTCTATTTTGGTCTCATCGGTCCACAAACCATTTTCCCAATAGCCTTCTGGCTTGTCCACATGATCTTTAGCAAACTGCAGATGAGCAGCAATGTTCTTTTTGGAGAGCAGTGGCTTTCTCCTTGCAACCCTGCCATGCACACCATTGTTGTTCAGTGTTCTCCTGATGGTGGACTCATGAACATTAACATTAACCAATGTGAGAGGGGCCTTCAGTTGCTTAGAAGTTACCCTGGGGTCCTTTGTGACCTCGCCGACTATTACACGCCTTGCTCTTGGAGTGATCTTTGTTGGTCGACCACTCCTGGGGAGGGTAACAATGGTCTTGAATTTCCTCCATTTGTACACAATCTGTCTGACTGTGGATCGGTGGAGTCCAAACTCTTTAGAGATGATTTTGTAACCTTTTCCAGCCTGATGAGCATCAACAATGCTTTTTCTGAGGTCCTCAGAAATCTCCTTTGTTCATGCCATGATACACTTCCACAAACATGTGTTGTGAAGATCAGACTTTGATAGATCCCTGTTCTTTAAATAAAACAGGGTGCCCACTCACACCTGATTGTCATCCCATGGATTGAAAACACCTGACTCTAATTTCACCTTCAAATTAACTGCTAATCCTAGAGGTTCACATACTTTTGCCACTCACAGATATGTAGTATTGGATCATTTTCCTCAATAAATAAATGACTAAGTATAATATTTGTGTCTCATTTGTTTAACTGGGTTCCCTTTATCTACTTTTAGGACTTGTGTGAAAATCTGATGATGTTTTAGGTCATATTTATGCAGAAATATAGAAAATTCTAAAGTGTTCACAAACTTTCAAGCACCACTGTAACTGAATGGCCTTGGGCTAGAAAAATGTTCTGAGAAATAATGGGTGTGCAGAGCTTTCATACTAACCTGATATAAAATATTCTCCACACATACTTTGTTATCATCCAGTCTTCCTGTTTAACTGCAGCTCGCCATTTTTCTCGTCTTTCTGGGTTCAATGGGAAGCGGTGAAAAGTTAAACCAGGCTTGTCTCTACATCTGTTATTACATCCAAAAGCACTACAGGTCTCTGGCATTGTTCTTTTAGATGTAGCTTCAAAAAGTTTATCTGTACACATTTCCTGAATTGGACTTACAATCACTTGCATACACTTGTGCCGATTGTTGTTGACCACACAGCTTGCCCAGCAACATGGCCGGATAAACAAATCCGCAGTTACGATGACATCATGTGAAAGGCCCCTATAGATAGTTTTCACATGACGTCACAGAGTTGGGGATTCCCTAGTGGCGGCCATCTTGCAGGTCAAGCTTACCGTACGGGTCACTGAGCACACATTGTAACGCGTGAGTACAAAGTCTTCAAAAGAACCCAAGCAGGCTATTTAAAGCTAGCAATGGTGCACACCTGTTGTATTCACGGCTGTCGTAATAGGTCAGATGATGACGTCAAGCGGAGCTTTTATGGAATTCCCACTGTACGGGAGCACGAAGGCGAGCAAACAAAGAAACTCAGCATACAAAGGAGAAATCTATGGCTTGCAAGAATCAACTGCAAGGATTATCAGCCTTCCAAACACAGCAAAGTCTGCTCCGATCATTTTATAAGTGGTAAGTTGTTTCAATAAACAATCAATTGTGTTTAAGTTTGTTTTTGGAAACCAAAACATAGTGTAAACAATCTCTGGAGGATGCCTAACTGGAACTGACATGGTACTGTAATACCACTAATGGATGTAAAATTTGTCTTAAATCAACTCGATATTATACACACACATATTTATATGCAGTGTTGAGAGCTCTAAAATTCCAATGTTTACATACCTTGGCTATAATTAGGACATGACTGTCACTTGTTTTTATATGGTGGACTTCACGGACCCAGCCACAGACAAAATAATTGTATGACTCCAGCGACTTGTATGCTTTGAGGTCGTCAAGTGTGTAGGCACTTTTACTATTCACGAAATAGTTCACAATATCAGGGTACGATATGGATGGCAGCCCTGCATAGTCACTTGAAAATGCATCTTTGTCCACTTCGTAGGGTTCGATTCCCCCAATCAAGGCCAGTTTGGCTGCATACCATTGTTGTGAGATGTCATCCAATGTATCCATATACTTCCGTTTGCTTGATTTTGCCGACATTGATCTTTATTTTAGAAAACTGACTATATAACTTTATAAATTCGTCCGAGATAACATAGACGGTAATAGCGATGGTCCGTTTTGTTAGCCCCACAAGATGGCGGCTGGAGGTCGTTCCCCGGAATGCCGTGACGTCAGTGAAAACTATCTATAGAGTTCACCCTATACACTGCTTTACACAAGCTATGTACCCCTTTGAACCTTTCCACGTTTATAGTGTAGTGTTACAACCAGAAATTGAAACGAACTTGATCATGATTTTAAAACACTTTAAAATATGGCTCCTTCATTAATGCTTAAGTATTTACTAACGAGCAGTCAGTAGTAAAGAGTTACCAGAGAAGTTCTTCAATAATTACTAATCATTATAATAAATTGCTGTATTAACTGAAATATAATGATTCGGGAATTAATCTCAACTTATCATGATAACATACTGTAAAGTATTACCTTATTTACAAATAGTAAATTTAAACAATGGGATTGCATAAGTATCCATCCCTGTTGCTGTACAAACCCCATCAGTGACTGGGTAAAGAAGGAATTATTCACAGAGAAGCAATCAAAAGACCAAAGGATCTATTCAACATGGTGCAAACCACCACCTTGCTTCAATATGGGGAAGGTGTTTTCGGGGTAATGAGCAGTGTTGGGTTTCCGTAAAATATATATTGCGTTTTGTGCCAAGGCTGGAAAGTTTAGTATCATCAGACCAGATCCACATTTCTGCTGAGTCTCCAAGATGCCATATCAAAAGGGATTTGATATGATTTGTATATTGTCCATGCTAGGGTTTTTCTCTGAACAGCTTCTGGGTTTCTCTAGGTCTTCTGATGCAGATTCATGACATATAATCCCAATTAAATCCATTTCAGTTCCAGGTCACAGTTCCTTTTTGACCTTATATGGAATAATTTTACAATACATTTTTTACATTACAATACATTACTAACTGTAGCCCATCTGTTATACATACATTCTATCCCATCCATAGGCTAAAATGAAACACCAGTGATAGACCATGCTCAATAATGCTATGCTAAATAGTCTGCCAATGAACCAATCAGTGATAAAATATCATAGATAGATAGATAGATAGATAGATAGATAGATAGATAGATAGATAGATAGATAGATAGATAGATATGTAGTGGTTAGTGCTGTCGCCTCACAGCAAGAAGGTCCGGGTTCGAGCCTCGTGGCCGGCAAGGGCCTTTCTGTGCGGAGTTTGCATGTTCTCCCCGTGTCCGCATGGGTTTCCTCCGGGTGCTCTGGTTTCCCCCACAGTCCAAAGACATGCAGGTTAGGTTAACTGGTGACTCTAAATTGACCGTAGGTGTGAATGTGAGTGTGAATGGTTGTCTGTGTCTATGTGTCAGCCCTGTGATGACCTGGCGACTTGTCCAGGGTGTACCCTGCCTTTCGCTGGTAGTCAGCTGGGATAGGCTCCAGCTTGCCTGCGACCCTGTAGAACAGGATAAAGCGGTTAGAGATGATATTATACACACATAAATAGTCTGTATCTATCATCTCATCTCATTATCTCTAGCCACTTTATCCTGTCCTACAGGGTCGCAAGCAAGCTGGAGCCTATCCCAGCTGACTACGGGCGAAAGGCGGGGTACACCCTGGACAAGTCGCCAGGTCATCACAGGGCTTATATATATATATATATATATATATATATATATATATATATATATATATATATATATATATACACACACACACAGTGGCATGCAAAAGTTTGGGCACCCTTATGAAAATGTCTGTTACCGTGAATAGTTAAGTGAGCAGAAGATGAACTGATCACCAAAAGGCATAAAGGTAAAGATGACACATTTCTTTTCAGCATTTTCTGCAAGATTTGTGTATTATTTTTTTGTATATTTGGAGAGTGAAAAAAGAAAAGGAACACCATGCGAAAGTTTGGGCACCCCAATACATTTGAGTTCTCAGGTAACTTTTACCAAGGTTCCAGACCTTAATTAGCTTACTGAGCTGTAGCTTGTTCAAATTCTTCATTAGGAAAGGTCAGATGATGCAGATTTCAAAGCTGTATAAATGCTCTGACTCCTCAAACTTGTCCCTAAAATCAACAGCCATGGGCTCCTCTAAGCAACTCCCTCGCATTCTGAATAATAAAATAATTGATGCTCACAAAGCAGGAGAAGGCTACAAGAACGTAGCAAAGTGTTTTCAGGTAGCTGTTTCCTCAGATCATAATGTTATTAAGAAATGACAGTTAACAAAAACAGTGGAGATCAAGGTGAGGTCTGGAAGATGAAGAAAACTTTCTGAAAGAACTGCTCGTTGGATTGCTAGAAAGGCAAATAAAAACCCCTGTTTGACTGCAAAAGACCTTCAGAAAGATTTAGCAGACCCTGGAGTGGTGGTGCACTGTTCTACTATGCAGCGACACCTGAACAAATATGACCTTCATGGGAGAGTCATCAGAAGAAAACTTTTCCTGCATCCTAGCCACAAAATTCAGCATCTGAAGTTTGCAAATGAACATCTAAATAAGCCTAATGCATTTTGGAAACAAGTCCTGTGGACTGATGAAATCAAAATAGAACTTTTTGGCCACAATGTGCAAAGGTATGTTTGGAGAAGAAAGGGTGCCAAATTCCAGGAAAAGAACACCTCTCTGACTCTTAAGCATGGGTGTGGATCAATCATGCTTTGGGGTTGTGTTGCAGCCGGTGGCACAGGGCACATTTCACTGGTCGAGGGAAGCATGGATTTGAATAAATACCAGCAAATTCTGGAAGCAAACATCACACCATCTGTAAAAAAAAAAGTTGAAGTTAAAAAGAGGATGGGTCCTACAATAAGACGATGATCCGAAACACACCTCAGATTCTACAATGGAATACCTCAAGAGGCACAAGCTGAAGGTTTTGCCCTGGCCCTCACAGTCCCCTGCCCTAAACATCACTGAAAATCTGTGGATAGATCTCAAAAGAGCAGTGCATGCAAGACAGCCCAAGAAACTTGTAGAACTGGAAACCTTTTGCAAGGATGAATGTGTGCAAATCCCCCAGGCAAGAACTGAAAGATTATTAGCTGGCTACAAAAAGTGTTTACAAGCTGTGATACTTGTCAAAGGGGGTGTTACTAGGTACTAACCATGCAGGGTGCCCAAACTTTTGCTTTGGGCCCTTTTCCTTTTTTGTCATTTTGAAAATGTAAAAGATGAAAAATTGTTTTTGCCTAAAATATAAAGGGAATGAGTCATCTTTAACTTTATGCCTTTTGGAGATCATTTCATCTTCAACTTGCTTAACTGTTCACAGTAACAGTAATTTTGACTAGGGGTTCCCAAACTTTTGCATATATATATATATATATATATATATATATATATATATATATATATATATATATATATATATATATGTGCTTGAAAGTTTGTGAACCCTTTAGAATTTTCTATATTTCTGCATAAATATGACCTAAAATATTGTCAGATTTTCACACAAGTCCTAAAAGTAGATAAAGAGAACCCAGTTAAACAAATGAGACAAAAATATTATACTTGGTCATTTATTTATTGAGGAAAATGATCCAATGTTACATATCTGTGAGTGGCAAAAGTATGTGAACCTCTGGAATTAGCAGCTAATTTGAAGGTGAAATTAAGAGTCAGGTGTTTTCAATCAATGGGATGACAATCAGATGTGAGTGGGCACCCTGTTTTATTTAAAGAACAGGGATCTATCAAAGTCTGATCTTCACAACATGTTTGTGGAAGTGTATCATGGCACGAACAAAGGAGATTTCTGAGGACCTCAGAAAAAGCGTTGTTGATGCTCATCAGGCTGGAAAAGGTTACAAAAGTATCTCTAAAGAGTTTGAACTCCACCAATTCACAGTCAGACAGCTTGTGGACAAATGGAGGAAATTCAAGACCACTGTTACCCTCCCCAGGAGTGGTCGACCAACAAAGATCACTCCAAGACCAAGGAGTGTAATAGTCAGCGAGGTCACAAAGGACCCCAGGGTAACTTCTAAGCAACTGAAGGCCTCTCTCACATTGGCTAATGTTCATGAGTCCACCATCAGGAGAACACTGAACAACAACGGTGTGCATGGCAGGGTTGCAAGGAGAAAGCCACTGCTCTCCAAAAAGAACATTGCTGCTCGTCTGCAGTTTGCTAAAGATCACATGGACCAACCAGAAGGCTATTGGAAAAATGTTTTGTGGACGGATGAGACCAAAATAGAACTTTTGGTTTAAACGAGAAGTGTTATGTTTGGAGAAAGGAAGACACTGCATTCCAGCATAAGAACCTTATCCCATCTGTGAAACATCGTGGTGGTAGTATCATGGTTTGGGCCTGTTTTGCTGCATCTGGGCCAGGACGGCTTGCCATCATTGATGGAACAATGAATTCTGAATTACACCAGCGAATTCTAAAGGAAAATGTCAGGACATCTGTCCATGAACTGAATCTCGAGAGAAGGTGGGTCATGCAGCAAGACAACGACCCTAAGCACACAAGTCGTTCTACCAAAGAATGGTTAAAGAATAAAGTTAATGTTTTGGAATGGCCAAGTCAAAGTCCTGACCTTAATCCAATTGAAATGTTGTGGAAGGACCTGAAGCGAGCAGTTGATGTGAGGAAACCCACCAACATCCCAGAGTTGAAGCTGTTCTGTATGGAGGAATGGGCTAAAATTCCTCCAAGCTGGTGTGCAGGACTGATTAACAGTTACTGGAAACGTTTCATTGCAGTTATTGCTGCACAAGGGAGTCACACCAGATACTGAAAGCAAAGGTTCCCATACTTTTGCCACTCACAGATATGTAATATTGGATCATTTTCCTCAATAAATAAATGACCAAGTATAATATTTTTGTCTCATTTGTTTAACTTGGTTCTCTTTATCTACTTTTAGGACTTGTTGAAAATCTGACGATGTTTTAGGTCATGTTTATGCAGAAATATAGAAAATTCTAAAGGTTTCACAAACTTTCAAGCACCACTGTAGGTATATATATATATATATATATATATATATATATATATATATATATATATATATACACACACACTAGTGCATCTCAAAAAATTAGAATATTGTGAAAAAGTTCAATATTTTCCATCAGTTATTTAAGAAAGTGAAAATGTTATATATTATAGACTCATTACACATAAACTAAAATGTTTCAAGCATTTTTCTATTTTAATTTTAATCAGTATGGCATATAGTACAAAAACATTAAAAAAACCATCTCAAAATATTAGAATATTTCATTTCGAGTTTGAGTAAAACAGTATGAACGCAGTATATCTCTCGGTCTAGTTCAGTACACACAACCACAATCATGGGGAAGACTGCTGACTTGACTGTTGTCCAGAAGATGATCACTGATGGCCTCCACAAGGAGGGTAAGCCACAAAAGGTCATTGCTGAAAAGGGTGGCTTGAAAAGTTACACAAGCAACAGGGATGGCTGCAGTCTTGAGTGGATTGTCAAGAAAAGTTGATTCAAGAACTTGGGAGAGCTTCACAAGGAGTGGACTGAGGCTGGTGTCAGTGTATCAAGACCCATCACGAACAGACATCTTCAAGAAAGGGGATACAACTTTCGCATTCCGAATATCAAGCTACTCCTGAGCCAGAGACAATGTCAGAAGTGTCTTATCTGGGCTAAGGAGAGAAAGAAATGGACTGTTGCTCAGTGGTCCAAAGTCCTCTTTTCAGATGAAAGTACATTTTGCATTTAATTTGGAAATCACGGTTCTAGAGTCTGGAGGAAGAGTGGAGAGGCACAGAATCCAAGGTGTTTGAAGGCCAGTGTGAAGTTTCCGCAGTCTGTGATGATTTGGGGTGCCATGTCATCTGCTGGTGTTGGTCCACTGTATTTTATCAAGTCCAAAGTCAACACAGCCATCTACCAGGAGATTTTAGAGCACTTCATGCTTCCATCTGCTGACGAGCTTTTTGGAGATGCTGATTTCCTTTTCCAGCAGGACTTAGCATCTACCCACAGTGCCAAAACTACTACCAAATGGTTTGCTGACCATGATATTACTGTGTTTGATTGGCCAGCCAACTTGCCTGACCTGAACCCCATCGAGAATCTATGGGGTATTGTCAAGAGGAGGATGAGAAACACCCGACCCAAAAATACAGATACGCTGAAGGCCACTATCAAAGCAACCTGGGCTTCAATAACACCTCAGCAGTGCCACAGACTAATCACCTCCATGCCACACCGCATTGATACAGTAATTCATGGTAAAGGAGCCCCAACCAAGTATTGAGTGTATAAATGAATATATTTTTCAGAAGTTGGACATTTCTGTATTGTAAATCCTTTTTTTGATTGATCTTAGGGAATATTCTAATAATTTGAGATACTGGATTTCTGATTTTCATGAGCTATAAGCCATAATCATCAAAATTAAAACAAAAAAGGCTTTAAATATCTCACTTTACATGTAATGAATATAGAATATATGAAAGTTTACCTTTTTGAATTAAATTATGAAAAAAGGAACTTTTTCATGGTATTCAAATTTTTTGAGATGCACTAGTATAAAACCAGCCAAAAGTACTTTCTAATTCAATGTTTTTTCTTTATTTTTATGAATTATACTCTAACCTTAATCCTAACCCTACTTAGTTGAGCAGTTCTTGACATAATATGGATTACTACAGTTGTGGAATAGGACTATTATTATTATCATTATTATTATTATTATTATTGAAAAGACAGACCTGTTAATTGAAAAGCCTTCCAGGTGACCCCCTCATGAAGCTGGTTAAGATAATGCCAATCACGTGCAAAACGTCATCAAGGTAAACAATGGCTACTTTGAAGAATCCTTTTATTTTTTATCACTTTTTTGTTGACCATATAATTCCATATATGTTCCTTCTGTTATTTCCTAGTTTTGATGTCTTCAGTATTATTCTACAATGCACCCCAGTGTCTTAGCCATGTTATCAACAGTTTTTCCTGGTGGCACAATGATAGCTATAGCTTTAACTACATTGACTAGAATGAACAGGTCCTTGATTATGTTTTTTTAAATGATCACATTTATAAACGTGATTGGATGCTTTTAAACAGAAATATAAATAAAATGATCGAGAGCCCGTTCTAGTCATGTAAAGTATCCAGTCATTGGCTAGATGAAAGAAGTGTACCTTTGAGATTTGGATCCAGTACTTTGAAGGTGTAAATAAAAATGTTAGGAGTGAAAAGTAATTTATTTTTTCTTGAAAGTTTAAAAGTACAGGTATTAAAATTCAACAACACTCAAGTAAAGTATAAATAACCTAAAACCATATTGGCATATAGGAACAAAATACAATTCCTCAAGTATTTTCCACCCCTGCGTGTTGTGTGAGTTATAGCTGCTCACAACAAGGCCTGAAGATAAAAGTGTGGAAAACCCAGATATTCTGGACAGTATAAGCAAAATTAATGGACAATACCTTTACTAGTTTAGGAAAGATCCAGAAGTGGACTGAGTTTAGCTGAGTGTCAGCAGCTTTTCCAGTCAAGCTCATTGGTATATTATAATTCTAGTCAGTTGGCATTAATTTGTTTGTTAACTGTTGAGACTGTCACTGTTTAAGGAGGTTATTTGGACCACTCCTTATACTTCACTCTGTGTGTGTGTGTGTGTGTGTGTGTGTGTGTGTGTGTGTGTGTGTGTGTGTTTTTGCAGGGCGTGGGGAGTAAAGGGGTGGAAGTTAAAGACATCTGTCAGGCAAAGAGATGTTAATCCACAGAATAGAAGTGCAGCAGATTAGGTCTTCCCACCCAAAAATCCTCTCTGCTCACGCACTGATACGATGTGTGCGTGTGTTTGTTTGTGTCTGACCAGACAATTCTCCATTCCTCATTTCTCTTTGAACAGGCATCATAAGATCTTCATCTGCCCAGAGATTTTTTTAAAGCATGTATACATGTGTGTCTTTGTGTGTATTGCTTCTCTGACTTCGTCACAGCACCAACTGAGTCATCATTCTGTATGCTGTCTGAGTCACACATTTCAGGGTTGCCTAGTGACCATGGCAGGGGAAAATGTTTCCTTTTGCGTAGTTGCTGATGCTTGGTACCAATATTTATTCAAGATCTGCTCTGAGAGAGCAGGTGAAATTCATAGGTTCTCTGTGACAGGATGAGTGTTCTTCCATGCAGGAAAAAAATAGTGGACTGATTCATTTAGTACTTTTCCAGCTTTCGGTAGTTACTTAATTTGTTCCTTGGTACTTAATGGAAGTAGCATTGACATTGACAGTGCAATCTCTCAGGAAGTCACTGGTCACAGGCGTGCTCATTGGGGATAGATTAGGGATAAAATTAGCTCGTGTTTTAAGTCGTTCAAATTCTGTAAAGCTGCTTTGCGACAATATTGTTAAAAGCGCTATAGAAATAAACTTGACTTGACTAGTAGTTTCATAGTATGTGGAATACTGTCTTTCAGTTCGATACATTCTGGAATCTGAAATTCGTTAAGCCTCTGCCGAGGGTCCCCAAGACAGAATGGATCAGTATTAGGACCTATAGAGCAAAGCCAATACAGTCATGACATTATGTGGCCATTATTTTTTTGCACCAGTGGACACACAGGATATTCTACACATCCAACCCTGTCCTATATATAAAATTAGGTGATTTCACCCATTAGTGTGCACTTGGCCCTTTACTACCCATGCTTAAAAACTTGTGTATGCCACTGGATACAATACTTCAATTAAGTCAACATCTGTATATACAGTACATTATTTACAGCTCAGGGTGAGTTGATCACTTTTCCACTTGATTTCACCATTCTTTTGAGTTTAATCCTATGTACATATACTGCTCAATCAACTCAACTTGCATCACTTAATCTAACCAGTTGTAGTACAATTAATGTTAAGAAAACATAATGCACTTTATCATCACCCAACCGATCACTTAAAAGTAACACTCTGTAGTCATATGAGGCCTCAAGATACAAGAATCTTTGAGATGTCATCTTCCAATGCAAGCTTTACATTTAGAACACAGTAGTACTCTAATAGTGCTAAAGTGCAAAAAAAAAAAATCAGTATTCCATGATAATAATTTCCCACTTATGGTCAAATATACACTGGATATAAAAAGTGTACACACCTTATTAAAATGATAGGCTTTTCTGATGTAAAAAAAAAATGAGACCACTATAAATAATTTCAAAGCTTTTCCCACCTTTAATGTGACCTATAACCTGTATAATTCAATTGAAAAACAAACAAATCTGTTGGGGGAAAACCATTTTTAAAAAACCATACAATAAGCTGGTTGCACAAGTGTGCACACCCTTAAACTAATACTTTGTTGAAGCACCTTTTGATTTAATTACAGCATTCAGTCTTTTTGGGTTGGAGTCTATCAGCCTGCCACATCTAGACTTGGCAATATTTGCCCACTCTTCCTTGCAAAAGCATTCCAAATCTGTCAGATTGCGAGGGCATCTCTTGTGCACAGCCCTCAGCCCTCTTCAGGTCACCCCACAGATTTTCAATTGGATTTAGGTCTGGGCTCTGGCTGGGCCATTCCAAAACTTGAATTTTCTTCTGGTGAAGCCATTCTTTTGTTGATTTTGATGTATGCTTGGGGTCATTGTCATGCTGAAGGATGAAATTCCTCTTCATCTTCATCTTTCTAGCAGACACCTGAAGGTTTTGGGCCAAAATTGACTGGTATTTAGAACTGTTCATAATTCCCTCCACCTTGACTAAAGCCCCTGTTCCAGCTGAAGAAAAACAACCCCTAAACATGATGCTGCCACCACCATGCTTCACCATGGGTATGGTGTTCTTTTGGGTGATGCACAGTGTTGTTTTTGCACCAAACATACCTTTTGGAATTATGGCCAAAAAGTTCAATCCTGGTTTCATCAGACCATAGCACATTTTCCCACATGCTTTTGGGAGAGTTGATGTATTTTTTCCCAAAATTTAGCCGGGCCTGGATGTTTTTCTTTATAAGAAAAGGCTTCTGTCTTGCGACCTGACCTCATAGTCCAGACATATGGAGAATACAGGAGATTGTCGTCACATGTAGTACACAACCAGTACTTGCCAGAAATTCCTGCAGCTCCTTCAGTGTTGCTGTAGGCCTCTTGGCAGCCTCCCTGACCAGTTTTTATCATGTCTTTTCATCAATTTTGGAGGGACGTCCAGTTCTCAGTAATGTCACTGTTGTCCCATATTTTCTCCACTTCTTGATGACTGTCTTCACTGTGCTCCATGGTATATCTAATGCCAAGGGATTTTTTTGTACCCTTCAGCAATGAGATCTCTACGATGCTTTGTAAGCTCTCTGTGAACCCTGGCTTTTGCTGGAGGATGCAACTGAGTAAATGTCTGAACTTTATTTGAGGTTAATCAGAGTCATTTTAATTGATGGCGGGTGTGAATCCAAAAAGACTGAATGCTGTAATTAAATCAAAAGGTGCTTCAACAAAGTATTAGTTTAAGGGTGTGCACACTTGTGCAACCAGCTTATTGTACATTTTTTATGTTTTCCCCCTACAGACTTGTTTGTTTTCAATTTAATTGTACAGGTTATAGGTCACATTAAAGGTGGGAAAAGTTTTGAAATTATTTATCGTGGTCTCATGTTTTTTACATCAGAAAACCCTTTCATTTTAATGGAGTGTGTACACTTTTTATATCCACTGTATGTATGTACTAGTCTTCTATTATACTATATAATATGGACACAAGTGTTTTACTGGGAAATATGCCACGCGTATATTTTTTTCATACAAACTACATCCGTGACACATTTCTCCGTATATCACTCTTGAGGAAATCAATGAATTGTTTTGATAAATTTAGGTACTTTTTGTTTGTGAATGTGTCTATATAATAAAAAGAATGCCACATGTTGGCTTTAAGATATTAAGTTTATCTTCTCGTATTGAAAAAGTCGCATTTTTCATACGAAATACATTGCGGATCTGAGTGACATATTTAAATAATATTATCTGGCGTTGAGTGATATATCAGGCATATTCCATTCAGCTAGCATGATATTGAAAGAGTCAAAGATGAGTTCAATATCATGCTAGCTGAATGGAATATATCTGATATACCATGAAAAAAGCCAGCCAATATTACTATTATTATTATACATAGTCTCTTTACATCAGCATTCTTGAAGGCCAACACTAGCTCACCTGCAAGTTAGTGCTGTTAGCGTGGCAGTGCAGTCACCTTCCAGCCAGTGTAGTGTTCATCAGTGTGGCAGTCACCTACAGCCGGTGTAGTGTTTATCAGCATGGCAGTGAAGTCACCTACAGCCAGTGTAGTGTTCATCAGCGTGGCAGTCACCTACAGCCGGTGTAGTGTTTATCAGCATGGCAGTGAAGTCACCTACAGCCAGTGTAGTGTTCATCAGTGTGGCAGTGAAGTCACCTACAGCCAGTGTAGTGTTCATCAGCGTGGCAGTCACCTACAGCCGGTGTAGTGTTTATCAGCATGGCAGTGAAGTCACCTACAGCCAGTGTAGTGTTCATCAGTGTGGCAGTGAAGTCACCTACAGCCAGTGTAGTGTTCATCAGCGTGGCAGTCACCTACAGCTGGTGTAGTGGTCATCAACGGTGTTAGTGAAGGCCAGCACTAGCTTACCTGCGAGTTAGCACTGTCAGTGCAGCAGTGAAGTCACCTTCCAGCCGCTGTAGTGTTCATCAGTTGGTATGTTTTTTTCTTGTAAATATGCATGAAGAATATACAATGAGGTTTTGGAAGCCTTTCAGGTGTTCAGCACGTCTTTAGTTTTAGTTTTCAGTTTATTTATTTACTGCTTAACTATAGCATAGCTAATCCTAGCAGTAGCACTGGATTAGCCTTGTCTTCTCTCTTTCCCGGCAGACAAAGAAATGGTTCTGCACATGCGCAGCAGAAAAGTTTTGTCATTGGATAGTCACATGAGTGATGTCATATTGCCTTGACAATGTGCAATATTGTAACAATATTGCATGCTCATTCTCCATTGGGTAAAGTGATGTAATACATTTGGATAAGTGATATGATAACAATATTGCATGCTATCGAACCAAATGAATGAAACCCGCTAGAAGGGAATAGAATACATGTTTTTATTCCATCGAAAAAGTGTCCTGAATGTATAATAATTTCCAATATTTCACTCGGATGACATCACTCCCAGTGTTTTTGCACTTGACGCGTGTTGTCAAAATGGTGAACCGGTTCAAAATTTTAATTCTTTTGATTAACTTACGTATTTATTTTGTAGATGTGTCCATATAATATGAAGAACATTACACGGTGGCGCGAAGATATGAAGTTTATTTTCTTGTGTTGAAAATATATATCACTCACTCTCTTCACTCATTCATGATATATACATTCACCACTTGAAGTTAAACTTCATATCTTTGCGTGACGGTGTAATATCCTCGATGTAGTTCACGTTATATCTATACTACACTACGTTTTAGTGCCTTGCCCGGCGCACTAAAGATTTATATAATTTACATACATATATATTTCCATACACCTAGATTTATACGTATAATCATCTCTTCTGAAGTCCCCAACTCTGGTCCCATTGACCTGCCTTATAATCCATATCAGCAGCCTTTTCTTCAGAGACCCATTTAGCCATAGCATATGCACAGGGTTTGCTCTGTCGTATAAAGCTTGAGATAATTATCTACAGCACATAGCCACTGGGCTCCTGAATATTTCAAGTAAGTGTGTGGTAACTGGACAACACATTTGTGTTCAAGGGAAAGAGGGACAGAGAAAGAAAGAGAGACAGATGCTTTAATGATTTTAGCTGGTGCATTTCACGGTCATCCAGATTAGGCCTGCTGACATAACAGGCCATTATTATTTTCCTCTCATTTGGGTAGCTCCTGGCTCATGGAAAAAGTGACTTATCTGCCTCATCCACCTTTTATGATGGCGCATGAGGCAGAATTTAATGTCTTGGTTTCTGGCTGATCTCTTGTCCACTGGGAGCAGGAGAGGCGCAATGATGTCAGAGGCAGTATGACATCAATGAGTGGCCCATGAAGCATCTGTTATCATCAGTGGCCATAACAGTCCAGCAGATGTAAGGGTTTGATAATATATACACGTTATTGTTGCACTCACACTGTATTTTTTTTTAAGTGTTGCTCATTATGATATGTTTTAATTCAAAATTCAGTTGCGAAAACATTTTAACAGTAAAGCATGAAGCACGGTTTAAAAAAAAAAATTGCAATTTTGAAATCAGTGAGCTTGTTGTACTCTTTATCTGCTTGCCTCTCTTGGGTGAAAAGTACAGGTGTAAGGCACACTTGTAGGAAGGACCAGTATTTGGTTAGCTATTTTTAGACTTGTCCTTGAAGCCAGCCAGCTGTGTGCTTTTGCTTGTGACAGAGACGTCTAAAGTTTAATTACGTATTTTTTCCCCTAATTGAGTTATCAGATATTTCCTTAATGCTTTATCCTTGTTCTTAAGACAGAAACAGGTTG
The DNA here is from genome assembly GCF_027579695.1 of Neoarius graeffei. Taxonomy (NCBI): domain Eukaryota; kingdom Metazoa; phylum Chordata; class Actinopteri; order Siluriformes; family Ariidae; genus Neoarius; species Neoarius graeffei. The sequence continues at coordinate 43,320,828 of NC_083582.1, read as the reverse complement.
TTGTTTTTTTTTTTAACACATCATTTACTTTGCTTGTAACAGACGCTGGAAAGTAACACATGACGATTTGCCAATGAGTAACTTGTTTACCGAAGATCATGAGGAGTACTTCAGACTAACTCCTGCAAACACAGCAGGAGTATCAGAAACTCTCGTGTTCACACCCTTCAGAACTACACAAAATGCAATTATATAACTTCATTAGAGGGACGGAAGAGGCTTGTGGAAGATCTGTGTTGCATGTACCGTACGTCTAAGTCTACTGAATGCATTCATTGCTGATGAATCTATTACTCTTGACCTGCTGCCAGAGCACTGTATCAGTACCAGTGCCACCATGAATAAACCGTGTACTTGCATAAGACGTGTTTCCATAGTCTCAACAGCCAGACTACGCTAGATTAAAAAGAGCAGGCTAAGACCAGGAAGCCTTGGCACCAGTTTGAACGTTCAAACTGTGCACACCAAGGACATCTTTGTGCGTGTGTTTGTGTGTGTGTGTTTTATGAAGGGGGGAGGGGGGTGAACTGGACTGATAGACCCTGAGATCTCAGCAGGTGTGCGCATTACACGTTTACCCCAGAAACATCCTTGAAATGGTCCCTTTGGCACACCTCGTGTTATGTTCTATTAAAATTACGATCTCTTTAATACGCAAAACTCCTCTACTACACAACTGACGGTCTCTATTAAGCAAAACGAGACATTTCTGATGATAATTCTTTTTGTCGCTTTGCTCTCACAAGTCTGATTGTGTATCGAATGACTGGTTAGTGGGTAGATATACAGTATCTGTGCAAGTATATTGTGTAGACTTCACCTTTACTTTCAAGATAATATCAAACAAATGTGTCCAGAGTGTGTTTGATTAGCAGTTAGAGTTATGGTAAGTGTATGAACAGGGTGGCTCCCACACATGTAGTTTTACAGGTTATACAAAGTATATTGACTGTGTGTAAAAGTTTAATTCTGTGGGAAATTGAAATGAAAAAGGACTGGGCAAACTTGCTAAAACTGTGTTTATGTGGTAGATAAATTTAGTAAATGCTGCTAGTGTGAGTTTGCTTAAGGCAGCCACCATGGCATGAGCTGTGTAAATAAAAAGATGGTTAGTGATTTTTTTTTCATTCTTTATAGCTTTAAGAGAGAAGGAAAAAAGGGAGAGAGAAAGAAAGAAAGAAGACAGAGGGAGAGAGAGGTAAAGAAAGAAGGAAAAAGGAGAGAGAAAGAAAGAGGGAGAGAGAAGGAAAAAGGGAGAGAGAGAAAGAGGGAAAGAGAAAAAAGACAGAAAGAAAGAGGGAGGTAAAGAAAGAGAAGGAAAAAAGAGAGAAGGAAAAAGGAGAGAGAGAAGGAAGAGAGAGAAGGAAAAAGGGAAAGAAAGAAAGAAAGAAAGAAAGAAAGAAAGAGGGAGAGGGGGTAAAGAAAAAGAGAGAAGGAAAAAAGAGAGAAAGAAGGAAAAAGGAGAGAGGAAGAGAAAAGAGAAAGAAAAGGAGAGAGAAGGAAAAAGAGAGAAAGAAGGAAAAAGGAGAGAGAGAGGAAGAGAAAAGAGAAAGAAAGAGGGAGAGGTAAAGAAAGAGGTAGAGAAGGAAAAAGGGAGAGAGAAAGAAAGGAGAGCGGTAAAGAAGAAGAAGGAAAAGGGGAGAGAGAAAGAAAAAAGGGAGAGGTAGAGACAGAAGGAAAAAGGGAGAGAGGTAAAGAAAGAAAAAGAAAGAAAAGTAAAAAAGAGAGAAAGAGGTAGAGAAAGAAAAAGGGAGAGAGAAAGAGAGAGAAATCTTCATTTTGCCAAGTACTGTAAAACATTCAAATTTATAACCGTTTCCTCGCGCGCACATACGGGACACCTCCCAAATCTCACAGAAGTCAAACTAGTGTCCCTACTGCGAGACCTGTGTTACCTTGAGTTAGAACACTATTCTAATCACACTATGTAGCTCGGTAGTGTGCTGTTTTGGATGCTTCCCCAATCCCTGCTCTCATTGGTTAAAAGCAGTGCTACGTGGACATCAGGCTGAAACAGGTATCAGCGCCTGTGACCGTTATCGCTGCTTTTTTTTTTTATACATTTCTTTTTTTGGGAAAACGGTCGGCGTGGCTTAAAGCTCTGCTCTCAGAGAAACATTTATCCTAATGAGGCTCTTCTTAATGAGTACTCTTCATTAACTTCGTCTCACTGGCTCTCTTGCAGCAGTTCTGTAACTCTAACTGCAGTTCAGCTTCACGGTAAGACAGCACTTTCTCCCTCAGCATATTATTACTGTTACAAATAAAACTCTTATTGACATTACAGAGCAGGGAGGATGTGTAGATCAGCCTGTAACGCTAAAAACAACCTCCACACATTCTATATACAGGAGAGAGAGAGAGAGAGAGAGAGAGAGAGAGAGAGAGTTCCTGCTGATAGTGAGATGCTCACAGGTTGATGTCAGTGAGGAGAGCTGGAATTCTCCTGGCCTTTAGCAGCCTGAAGGCTTCATTATTAAAGCACACTACATGAGAAATGGCCACGGTGTTGGAAAGTCAGACAGAGAGGCTGATGTGGGTCTTGAATGACAGAATTTTTTTCCCCAGGAGGAATAAACTGAAGCCTAATGGTTAGTTGTCTCAGGCTGTGTGTTGTTGAACTAAGGCAATTCCCTTGAAATGTCAACATGAGCAGAGAAGAGTAAAACCCTGAGCTTTTACAAATTGCACCTGAAGTACTTTTCATTCAAGGTTTACGCAGTCAGAAACAAAGGACCAAACTCTAGGCTGAAAATGATAGTTTTTGTACCATTCATTCTGTGTTTCATTACAAGGAAATGTGTCTAGCTTTATGTTATAATATATTCATGTTACCAGCTGAAACATGTATTCAAAAAGGTATGAAAAACACTAAATCACACCAGTCACAAAGAAAAGTGATCGGCGTACTTGTATCTACTAAACCCAGCAGTGAAAAAGCCAATATTTTACTACGATAAGATTTCTTAACCCACTCTACATTTCAGTTATTTGACCCAACAGTAAACCATAAAGAAGTATTGTTGTTTTTCCCCCCGTCTATTACATCCATACTGCCAGATGTTCATCAATTTAAAATGTTTTGTGCACAGTGAAGCTTTGTGGATATCATACATCCATAATAAATATATAGAATTGAATATTTTTTAAAAATGCAGTATATTCATCAGAATTTGCCCTGAAAAGTCACATGACCAGATACACACGGCAGCTCGCAGACCCTGTGCAGGCCATGAGACACTTTTCAGGTCAATACGAGTTAATACCGTGTGCCACATCTATACTGCTGGAATTACCTGTAAATATATATATTTATTTATTTTCTCTCACTCAGACACGGTTGATCACAGAGTCGTGTGTTTCTTTTAGCTCAGGGCCTGCACGGTGGTGTGGGTGATTTAAGCATGAAGTCTAAAAGAAAGGGCTCAAAGAGGAGTCAGAACTCATGGGCGGAGCAGGAACATGCTGACCTGCAGCTGGACGTCGAGCCTGGCTCCAGCGAACAGGAGGGATCCGAGGCCTCTCTGCCACTGGGGGTGTCATGGCGGGCATCGGGCATCAAGGGCCGTGCCAGAACAAGGATGGGCACACGCCGTCGCCGATGCCAACACAGCAACGCCAAGGAGCGTAACGTGCGCAGGCTGGAGAGCAACGAGAGAGAGCGGCAGAGGATGCACAAACTGAACAACGCTTTTCAGGCCCTGCGGGAGGCCATTCCGCATGTCCGAATGGATAAAAAGCTCTCCAAGATTGAGACTCTGACGCTGGCCAAGAACTACATCAAAGCCTTGACAACAATCATCTTGGGCATGTCCGGTGCCTGCCTGCCCCACGTCGACACTCCACAGCACCTGGAGGACGAGGGCCACAACGATCTGTCCAAGTACCTAGACCACATCCGCAGCTTTAACCACAGCAGCTAACACCATCGCTGGCCACTAGAGCACCCAGACCACTGGAAAAAAAAGTGTTAGTGAGATTGTGCAGTTCACTGTGAGAGACACAGTGCTGCCACTGAGGGACTCGGAGTCTGAAGAGTTGGACTGAGGGGCATACAGAGGAAGCAAAAGTCCAATTTTGGTTTGAATGATTATTTTGAGTTAAATAGTCTTCAATGCTGAACTGTATCCATTCCCATTGTGCCATAATGAGTCAGATATTTACTTCATATCATTGTGTGTGTGTGTGCACGCGCAGACACGCATATAGACACCAAGAGAGAACCATAGTACTTGCCTACAGTGATTAATTACACTAATAGAGAAGAAAACTTTAAAGAACAGTTGAAGTCACATTTATTGAAAGGGCACGTCATTCATGCATTAACACGCCCCAGTGTTTTAAATGTACCCAAACACCATAAGCTTCTTACAGTTCATCATTCCATAAATTACAGGCGTTAAAACTCTGCAAAGCCCATCACGCATTTCATGATGGCATGTAGACAGAAATACGGTGCAAACTGTACAAACCTTTTCTTTTTATTGACATACATTTTACCAACAACATTCAAGTTGTTTTTATTTTTGTGTCTCTGTATATTTAATAATTTTATTTATACTTATCCACCTGTAATGCCCTAAAAGCATGATTTAAGAGCGAACCACATTCCACCTGCCAGCTTAAAAGTCTCATTAAAATGACACAATCATACAGAAAAATAAAGAATGATCCAGGATCTCATTTGTGCTGCCTTCAGAATAATACAGATGGTGTTATGTTATGCACGACCATGAAACATACTCAGAGTTTTTGGATTCCTGAGACAATTCCCCCATCATCATCTAAAGGCGAAGTATTGCACAAGTACTGATGCCACCACTACAATGAGCTTATGGAGAATGGCCAATTTAACGCATGAGGATTTCTTTTCTGTAGCAGCCAGCTGACACTTTCTTCTTCAAGCTTCTCAAGAACAGGATGTTATGCCAGTTTTAAATGTTGAGTGTCAGCAGTCAATGAACTTGGATGATATAACTGATCTCAATCATGTTTTTGTTTTCATGCTGGTAAAATGGCCTTGTCTGTAAATGTGTGTGCTTCGATTGTGATGTCTTCAACTGTCAAGTACATTGTCGGAGTCTACACCAAGCCCTGAACACACTGTATTATTTGCGACTAAAATAAATAAATAAATATAAAACAAAACCAAGCCCAAACACATGTAAACACAGACAAATAAATATATAATTCATACCTACTATACAAAACTACGTAAAAAGTATGCTTAAACATTTTTAGAAATATTCTAACCAGCGTGAAGGCATGGGAGCTCTTCATTTTGGTACGATGAAAGGATCCAATTAGATGCATCAGTTCTGAGGGATAAAGATTAGAACGTCAATCACGTTAACACAGTTCTATGGCTAGAAGGGAAAGCGTGGGCTGCTACACCAGGGCTACAGAATACAGAGAGGGAAGGAGGTGGTTAGGTGGAAGGCAAAGGGTTATATTACTAACATCTCACAGTGTTGCCGTTCATTTCTGGCAGCTGCATCCTATGTGGCGTCACGCGAACGTTCCTGCTGTCGGTCAACGATGGCATGCGGATACGCGGCGCCTCCAAGGCATTGCCTCTCACGCTGATGTGATCCCAACCACCCTGTGTTTCGAGATAGGAAGTTTGTATCAGTCAGGCTCAACATGGATATGGCTAAGCAATTTTCAAACGAAGCACTGTACTACAGGTTACCGCTGAAAACAGACCCACCCCGATGCCGTAGTCCCACGACTGTCCTTTAGGCTCCAGGGGCTGCACACCGAGCCTGCGGCAAACAGTCCCACAGCTCAAACTGTGGCTGCCCTGAACCTTATCAGCAATGATCCACACCTGAACACAGCAACACCGGACTATATGAGTGCTAAAACATGACTTAAAAACGGTCAACTCCTCCAGGACAGATGTTTCTAATGATCAGTATTGTATAGATGTATGTAATTTCGTGAATCTGTAAATGTGGATTCGTTTTCTACACCACAGCTCCGATAGATATTCAGATTCAAAAGATTTATATTATTAATGAAGCGTCTCCAGCTAGCAGTGCTTTGTAACCGTCAGTACATTTGGTGCCACAGGGCAGAGGAGTTTATGATTTCTGGTTCCTCCCCAACATAAGCTGTGGTTTTTCTCTTATTAATTTCAAGAGAGAGGGGAAGAAAGAGACTTGTGAGAGGAACAAGTGTTTATAACTCCTAAAACATACATAACAGGAATGTGTCTCATGGACATTCCATAACATTAAATGCACCTAGAAATTATTTAAAAGCAGTTCATTAATACATTAAAAATTGCAACTGTTGGCAAATTGCTGTGGTACAAGGGCAATAAAGTGCGTCAGGATGTGCAGTTATAACAAAATCTGCTTTGGTGGTAACAGGTGCATCTCTCTCCCCCCCCGTTACCCAAAAATACAAGATGCCTTTTTGCATCTGGAAAACACTTTTCTATTTAAAAAAACACTTCATTCAGGGAACATCTGTCACGTACAATATAATAAAAGTAAACCTTTTAGAAGCCAAACCTGCAGGGTAAGTTAACCAGTTAGCCAATATTAGTATTGAACACAATCTTGGTTGTTATTCAGTACATCTCCAGAGGTTTGAGGACATCTGACCTTCACACACCCATATGTGGGTTTTTCCACCAAACTGGCAGCCACAAAGTAGCACACAATTGCCTAGAATGCCTTTGTATGCTGTAGCATTACAAGTTTCATTCACTGGAACTAAGAAACCCAAACCTGATCCAACATGACCATACCCCTGTGCACAAAACAAGCTCCACGAAGACGGTTTGCCAAGGTTGGAGTGGGAGAACTGGCGTGTCCTGCACAGAGCCCTGACTTCAACCCCAGTGAACACCTTTGGGATGAACTTGAAATCCCAACTGGCTGCATCATCGGACATCAGTCATGCTCTTGTGGCTGAAGGAGCACAAATCCCCACAGCCACACTACAAAAATCTAGTGGAAAGCCTATGTAGAAGAGGAATGGAGGTTATAACAGCAAAGGGGGACTAAATCTGGAAATCAATCAATCACATATGAAATGTGATGGTCAGGTGTCCACAAACGTGTCACAGTTTGACACGAGTAGTGTTGACGTACAGTGTCTAGCTCAGAAACGTAAATGCCACTGATGGCAAACTGTGACAAACCCAAGCTTGTATATTAGCGATTAACTGGTTAGCTATGTGTTACTGTTATCTATGCTATAGCACAGCTGTACAATAGCATCTGAGAACACAGGTGACTCTACTGTTCCAACATGTCAATAATTTCCCCAATCAGGGCTCGACATTAACTGTAGCCCGATTGCCCGGGGCAACCATTCAATAGATTCGGACAACCAGACTCTCATAAATGCTTGCCCGATCGGGCAACTACCCAAATATGTCAACTTGTGTGAAAAACGATGTTTATTCATTCATATTATGATGAAATTCCATCACAATTTGCGATTGTTTGACTCCGAAAGACCGCGGCCATGTTATCATTATGGGATGTTCAACAACTAGCGGAATTCACATTTGCACATCGCGGGCTCGCAATGCAGTTTCCCATCGCTAATAATTATCGCGTAGTGCATATTCAGTGTTCTATTGGTATGTCCTTCACTACATGACTAATTACCGCATTACTCGCACAGGGCGCTAGTGTCAACGCTTGTTGATACAGACAGCGTCTGAGAAGGTTGAATAATAAATAAAAAAAATAAAATAAACATTAAGTCACAAACTTTGGCATTATGTCTGGTTTGGAGAAATTTGGTTTTAAAATAAATAAAGACAAGGAAGAGAAGAAAAAGAAAAAACTCAATCAAGGTCATCAGTGGATTCAAAGAAACTAAGAGGTGAAAAGGCAAAGAACTGTTATTCCCAGCTGGGATTTAGAGTTTCCTGGATTGTAATTGTGGAATTATAGAATTATGAGCACACAAAAGAACAACACAATGCACATTCATGGTGGTTTACACAAAAAGTGGTTAGACACGATATAATTGAACCCAGAAACCAAGGGAACACAAAGAAGGATAAGAAAATCAACAAAATAAGCTTTTAAGAGGCATTAGTAGAGCATGCGAGTGAACATTGTGTTGTAAGCTATGTGTTTGTGGCATATTCAAAGGAAAAAAGTATGTAATATTTGGGCAACCATGTTCTGAGTTCGGGCAACCAGATTTCTACAAATGCCGAATGGGCAACCATGTCTCAAAGTTAACGTAGAGCCCTGCCAATTTTGTTAACTCCAGTTTGGACTCGGGGTCAGAATGATGATCACATATTCAGGGTCAGTGTTAGCCTGGGAAATCCCATGCTGCTTTGCACAATCGTTCCGATCTGAAAAGACAGCATGGAAACTATGGTCTAAAGGCTCGCCTGAGTTAGGGAGCCAATCAGAGAGTGGGGAGGGGTGGAAAGACGGTGACGCGTACTACTCGACAAACGGAAGCTTGTAGTTTATTTGGGACTGTTTACGGATCACATTTAACATGGCGGCAAGCGATACGAACCAAACTTTCGATCAAGCTTTAGACACTGTTCTGAATAGTTTAGAGCGAAAGTTTGTTTTAAAAAAAAAGAACAGCGTTTGGCGTTACAGTCTTTCTTCGCCTCTTCGTCGCTCTAACTATGTCACCAGGTACAACTGCCATGATTGGCCATGGGCTACGTATACGCCAAATGATAGACATTCGCAACGTCCAATAAACGGCCGTTGACCATCGTAAACCACACCTCCCCTACGAGAAATTCAATAGGCGGATTCCAGACCATATTTCACTTGTGATATGGTCTGGTGTTAACCAGACTAGGTCAGTGTGGCTCCTTGGCATTTTACAGGGTAATAACACTGGGTTAGGATTAAAGGAACAACATCTTGTGCATTTTTAGAAAATCTTTGCAATCTAAGCCTTATAAAATATACACTATTCAACATTGATTTCAGTCATTCGAGACGACATGATCAGTGGCACAAACCAGCCAGAATGTAACTCTACATACCTGATCCAACGGCCCCACAGATACTTTGCGCACGTTATTTGAGATGTGCTCCCACGATGAACCCTGAGGGTAACTGGGGGTCACACCATGTCGATACCATAAGTTTCCTGCAGATACAGTCACGCCTCAATATTACACATTTATAAGGCATTGCACAGCATTAACAGCAACAGCACGCTACATAATGTAGCGTACAATATCATGTAATGCGCACATAGGATACATTCTAAGCCACAGCTAATGGTGGGATTACCATTTTCATCCACTGCACAGACTGATGTTCTGCCTACTGACACCTGTTTAAGCTTCTGTGTAGATGGAGAGGGTATATGATACCAGCAGTCTCCTGTAGGCAGCACGAGAGACAGACAGTGAGTGAGAGGGACTGAAGTTGGCGCACAACCTTCTGCTTTCAGCCTATGAGGCCATTATTAAAAAACTTTCTGTTTCCGGTCCACCAGCCGGGTGAGTGCCGTTTGTGCGGTTGAATTTTTTTTTTAACGCCGGTTTTTCGACATTTTTTTCGGGTTCGTAAATCTAAAATCGAACTTGACATTTACACATTCCCAGGGCTTTCCACTAAGGCTCATACTAGCCAGCCATGACAAATAAGTAGCCAGCCGGGGGGAAGTAAACACAAAATAAACTCCTGTGCACGCAGTTCCCAGGATTAAATGTATTTTCCACAGACCATTTATTTATTCACTTTACTCAAATACAAAGTAAAATGGCAGTAAATCTTCTTTCTTTTCTTGCGTATTGCATCATGAGGCGTTCCTGGCTTGTAAATCTCTTATTTTCGGTGCATGACACATTCACGCAGCTGAGCATGCTATGAATTAACAACGACAACGGTCTGCGGTGGTGGCTACACAATTACACACTCAGCAAACATTTCTCCATTTGTGTATGCAAATACACTCCAACCACTCAGTTTGGTTTCATTTACAACCAACGGTGTCTTTTGATGCCAGCACGTAATTGAACGAGAGAAGACTGGTTTACCGGAGACAAAATAAGCGTCATCTCTGCTTCTGTTCCCTCCGACACACTACTGCCTCCGCAGAGTGCGTGCACACACCGCATGTCGGGGCCGCGGATGAGTTACTCTCCCTTGATCAACGAAGTCGGCGGGGAATTTGTGGTTATTATCGGTACAAACAGCGCGAATCACAACTTAAATGAGTGCGGTTCAGTTTGACATTATTGTCAGTCTGTTAGATAAACATTTAATTTTATTAAAATCGAAAATTAATATTTAGAGCCTGTGGGCTACAAAAATAATAGTCATTAAAGTAGCCGGCTGGACTTAATTGTGTGGCCGGCGGCCGGCGCTTGTGGAAAGCCCTGCATTCCGCGCAGAATATAGAACTGAATCAGCTCTGCGCATGCGCCGTGCGGCACAAAAAAATGGCAGCCACCATGAAGGAAGGAGATCCGGAGTTTTCAAACATTTGCTTAAGTGTGAAATCGCAAAATGGTATTCTAGCGAACAACAAAATAGTAAAGATTCAGAAAAACAAATCGTTCAGTGATCATTTTAATAGTGTAATTTCATCCGAACTAGGCCTAACGCTCGATTTAGAACTACAAAAAGTCCGTGTGTCGGACATTTTAAATACCTTTGTAAAAGTTTTGCAAATGTTGCAGTCAGCATTTAAAATGCTAAAGTTTTTGTACAAGTTTCAGTTGATTAAACTGTCATATTTTATTAAATGTGTTTGCTTTTGTAATAAAAAAAAAGTACCGAAAGAAAAAGCAAACACAGCATTGCGATTTCTTATCCATCCATATAGTTAAAAAAAAAAATCCTTCCCTCTGGACTGAAAATTTTTTTGCTCACCCGGTGGACAGGAAACGGATTTTTTTTTTTTTAAGGATGGCCTGACTTGCCTTAAGGTTTTTTGTTTTGTTTTCCCCCAGTTTACAGAGCCTGGGGCATCAGACAAGAGAGAGCCTTCTCTGAATGGATATTTTACATTAGACTTGCCAGAAAGCTGAGAAGCACATCACCAATTATTAGATAATATTAAAAAAAAAAAAAAAAGTTAGAAATGTTACAAAACACCACACCTTTAACAAAGAAAGAAGTATTCCCTCCCCGATTTTTACTGAACACTGAAACCAGAACCAAATCATGTTTACTTTTGCCAGTCAAACTACAACTCTAGACTTTCAAGTCTTTCACGGAGTCATTTTAGGATTTTTTTTCCCCCCCCTAAAGACCCTTGTAGAAACTGTAAAACGTTTCCACATGGCTGAAGGTTTCACTTTTGATCCACTTCTCAAATTAGTTGAATGCATCTGCACTGACTGGCGCAGACGTGCAAAGGAAGCAAACTGCATATTTAAAAAAAAAAAAAACCACTTTCAAACTTTAATTACCATTAAAATATTTGTAAAGAGTTAGATTTGATATTTCAATGTAGATTACAGGCCTATTTCATTTCCTTTGTCTCCTTCACACTCTCACACACACAAAAAAAAAACCCTGAAGATTTACATTTACACAATTAGTCATTCCAGATTAATGAAAATTCCATTAACTTTTTTTTATTTTAATGAAAAACAATGCATTTTTGAATGATATTTCATACTTTGATGTTAAAACACAGAGCTCCTTTACAAAATGGGTGAAGTCTGGTAGATCTGCAGTACAGGCGTATGAATAAGAGAAGTAATAACTAATGAGAATGATGAACGGGTCACCTGCAGGGTTTTGGGATGACACAGCTCCTCTGTAGAATGCTGAGCCATCTCTGGCAATAGCCCACACCTGATACACCCCTCCAATGGAGATGGACTTGAAAGGCTGGTCCGTTCCAACATGGAGCCATGATGTTCCCTAGAAGCCAAGTCAAGTCAAGTTTATTTCTATAGCGCTTTTAACAATAGATATTGTCGCAAAGCAGCTTTACAGAATTTGAATGACTTTAAACATGAGCTAATTTTATCCCTAATCTATCCCCGATGAGCACGCCTGTGGCGACAGTGGCAAGGAAAAACTCCCTCAGACGACATGCGGAAGAAACCGAGAGGAACCAGACTCAAAAGGGAACCCATCCTCATTTGGGCAACAACAGACAACATCATTATAACATGAACAGTTTTAACATGAAGTCAGTTTCGTTGAGGTTATAATAGACTGGTGCCAAAATTCAAAAAAGTGCTTATTTAAGGAGTTAAAGGCATTTTTGAGACAAAGTCGGCAAACAGTCTTATTTTGTCAATTTGGGTGTGCCGAATTCAAATCTGCAATATGCCGAGCTCTATCTGACCGCTGTTGACCTCTAGATGTCATTGAACTTTGGGCCTGTAAACATCTCAGCTGAACCCAGTTTCTCAGCTTTCTAAGGAATGAAATGTACTAAAATGATTAATGAAGTTAGCAAATGGCCTTGTTTGTTAAATGTTTGGGTGCTGAATTCATTTTTCATTTGTAAAACGACATATGACCTCTGATAACCTCAAGGTCATTAAACTTGGCCTATAGGCCTATGCATTTAACGGCATTTTTAAACTGACTTTACTCCCCCAAAAAGAATATGAACAGACAAAAAACAAATACCGTAGAAAGGAACAAATACAACATTAAATGCCAGTCCATGTACATGTGACTTACTTTTCACAATGAGAATGCCTAGGCGATCACCTTACATAACATTGCATTACATTTAGCGGTTATTGTTTATACAAAGCTACTGAAAAAAGGACAGATTCAGCAGCATACAAAATGCGGGGGCATACAGGGTATACAGGTTAATCAGGGTTAGTATATATGAGAGTTTTTTTCTTTGTTTTAAACAGGGTAAAGCCTTTACAAAAAACAAACAAAGAAAAAAACTCTCATATACACTAACCCTGATGAACCTGTATACCCTGTATACCCCCACATTTTGTATGCTGCTGAATCTGTCCTTTTTTCAGTAGCTTTGTATAAACAATAACCGCTAAATGTAATGCAATGTTATGTAAGGTGATCGCCTAGGCATTCTCATTGTGAAAAGTAAGTCACATGTACATGGACTGGCATTTAATGTTGTATTTGTTCCTTTCTACGGTATTTGTTTTTTGTCTGTTCATATTCTTTTTGGGGGAGTAAAGTCAGTTTAAAAATGCCGTTAAATGCATATAGGCCTATAGGCCAAGTTTAATGACCTTGAGGTTATCAGAGGTCATATGTCGTTTTACAAATGAAAAATGAATTCAGCACCCAAACATTTAACAAACAAGGCCATTTGCTAACTTCATTAATCATTTTAGTACATTTCATTCCTTAGAAAGCTGAGAAACTGGGTTCAGCTGAGACGTTTACAGGCCCAAAGTTCAATGACCTCTAGAGGTCAACAGAGGTCAGATAGAGCTCGGCATATTGCAGATTTGAATTCGGCACACCCAAATTGACAAAATAAGACTGTTTGCCGACTGTCTCAAAAATGCCTTTGGGTGTCACAATTCTGGATTTTGGTACCAGTCTAGAACTTCAATTAAAAAGCCCCAATTTAGATGACAAAACGTGCGTTCATTCAGTCTGTACAACTTTTACCATGATGTTTATGAAAAGAAATGTACACTGGAGTTCTGGATTGGACATGCGCTTAAGCCTTAATAAATGATATCTTACAGCAGGTGCGAGTGAGGACACCCCTAAACGGCAAAGCACGTCTCCCTTGTTGCTGATGGCCCACAAAGGCACCTGCTCCACTGTGGTCTTTGGGCCACATGGAAAAATAGTAACGTCACTCAGAGGGATGGGTGGGACTTCCTGCCATGGCCCGGTTGTAGTGAGTTTACACTTTCTGTACAGAGAAAAGCAGAACACCATAAACACAGTAACTGCAAAGTGACATGGAGTGCTCAACTGTTTGTCTTGTCATTGCAAGTTCAAAATGACAGCAATGCACTAGCCACCCATGGATCAAAGTCAACTGGCCATAATCTCTGGATGGGATGGATGGTCGGTCTCTCCCAATGCCCTTCTGTTGAGAAATGCATAGTTGACACTCCCCTCCAAGCATGTTTAACTGCATTATGACAACCCATGTGTAGCAACATGAAAATATGCAGTGGGGGGACGTCAGTATTAACCCTCACCACCCCAAACTGGTAACTGTTGTGCAACTGTGGGTGAGAACTGGCAGTGACAAAACTAGGGGATACTTGGTCCAAACAAAAAAATAAATGCAGTGATAGAACAGAACAGTCAGGGTCTAATGTGTGCATTTTACCCAGCTGACACCTAAAATTAAATACTGCATCTAATGGAGTGTTATTCTATCCACATTCACTGGATATGAGCAATTGGGCGCTCTGATTGATTACTACTAGGCTATCAGCTCATACACCACGAGTAGAGAAAAATAAAATGGCAGAGTGTTTTGCTGAACCAACCGAGGACAAAAAAACTCATCTTGAAACCCCCCCCCCCCAAAAAAGGCAACAAAATATGGACTAAAGTATTTGATGGTAAGAGCTTTTTTTTTTTCTCAAGAATAATAGCATTTTTCACAAATTGCTACTGTCATTTTGCCGGTTTTACATTCTCAGTGGAAATGATTTTGTCTGACAAGTTTTTCATCTCATCTCATTATCTCTAGCCGCTTTATCCTGTTCTACAGGGTCGCAGGCAAGCTGGAGCCTATCCCAGCTGACTACGGGCGAAAGGCGGGGTACACCCTGGACAAGTCGCCAGGTCATCACAGGGCTGACACATAGACACAGACAACCATTCACACTCACATTCACACCTACGGTCAATTTAGAGTCGCCAGTTAACCTAACCTGCATGTCTTTGGACTGTGGGGGAAACCGGAGCACCCGGAGGAAACCCACGCGGACACGGGGAGAACATGCAAACTCCACACAGAAAGGCCCTCGCCGGCCACGGGGCTCGAACCCGGACCTTCTTGCTGTGAGGCGACAGCGCTAGTATAAAAAGTTTTTATTTATCGAATTTGCAATAAATAAATAAGTTTCTCACAATCCAGTGAATATGGATAGAATAAAAGAGTTATTCCACTGACATCTCGTCACGTATAGCGCTACGCGCCTTGTCAGCTATCAACCCATGTACGACTCGATTTCGTGGAATAACAAATATTTTAAACATAAAATAATTATACAGTGCATTATATTGTAAGATTGTTTAAATTAGACCATTGTATGAGGACTTGAGTAAAATTTTTTCAACAATTTTATTTAAAAAAACAAAAAAACAAACAAACAAACAAAAAAAAAAAACAGTTTTTCCTACACAATATCCACACATACAGACAGAGCTAATAATACCTGGCCCAACGCCTGCGACGGACAAAGTCCTTCAAGGTTTTATGACCGTGATATGACCTGACAAAACAAATAATGCTGTTAACAAAAACAGCTTGTACCAGTTTAGAGATCACATTACGCTGCACAAATGTAATATAATGAATATTTGCAAACATACGCTGGAAAATCAGCTGCATACTGCCAGCCCTCTCGGTCTGTCCCTCCATGTACTCCATAGTCGATGACCCATTCTGACACCTGCCAATCAAACAGACACGCTACCAAAAACTCTTTACCGCACATGACAAAGAACTAAAGAGCCCAAAGCTTTCCCAAACAAATCCTGCAAATTTTACATTTTAGCAGAATTTTAGTCTAGTAAACTGATAGCTAGTGAGGAGCATCACAAACCCATGTCCAGTGAGGAGAGGGGGGTTTAGTGTTGGATTTGGTACACTCTTGGAGGCCTGAAGCATCACTCCACATGTAGCGATCTGTAGGAAGTCCCCTGCAGGATACACACAAGAAGTTCAGCGAGTGTGCGCGCACACAATCACCAACTGTGCAGAGTTTGACATTTACAGTGGTGCTTGAAAGTTTGTGAACCCTTTAGAATTTTCTATATTTCTGCATAAATATGACGTAAAACATCATCAGATTTTCACACAAGTCCTAAAAGTAGATAAAGAGAACCCAGTTAAACAAATGAGACAAAAATATTATACATGGTCATTTATTTATCCAGGAAAATGATCCAATATTACATACTTGTGAGTGGCAAAAGTATGTGAACCTTTGCTTTCAGTATCTGGTGTGACCCCCTTGTGCAGCAATAACTGCAACTAAACGTTTCCGGTAACTGTTGATCCAGCACACCGGCTTGGAGGAATTTTAGCCCATTCCTCCATACAGAACAGCTTCAACTCTGGGATGTTGGTGGGTTTCCTCACATGAACTGCTCGCTTCAGGTCCTTCCACAACATTTCGATTGGATTAAAGTCAGGACTTTGACTTGGCCATTCCAAAACATTCACTTTATTCTTCTTTAACCATTCTTTGGTAGAACGACTTGTGTGCTTAGGGTCGTTGTCTTGCTGCATGACCCACCTTCTCTTGAAATTCAGTTCATGGACAGATGTCCTGACATTTTCCTTTAGAATTTGCTGGTAAAATTCAGAATTCATTGTTCCATCAATGATGGCAAGCCGTCCTGGCCCAGATGCAGCAAAACAGGCCCAAACCATGATACTACCACCACCATGTTTCACAGATGAGATAAGGTTCTTATGCTGGAATGCAGTGTTTTCCTTTCTCGAAACATAACGCTTCTCATTTAAACCAAAAAATTCTATTTTGGTCTCATCTGTCCACAAAACATTTTTCCAATGGTCTTTCTGGCTTGTCGTGATCTTTAGCAAACTGCAGATGAGCAGCAATGTTCTTTTTGGAGAGCAGTAGCTTTCTCCTTGCAACCCTGCCATGCACACCATTGTTGTTCAGTGTTCTCCTGATGGTGGACTCATGAACATTAAGATTAGCCAATGTGAGGCTACGTTTACACTAGACCATATCTGTCTCGTTTTCTTCGCGGATGCACTGTCCGTTTACATTAACCCCCCTGGAAAAGCGGGGAAACGGGAATCCGCCAGCGTCCACGTATTCAATCTAGATCGTATCAGCTCCGGTGCTGTGTAAACATTCAGAATACGCAAATACGCTGTGCTGAGCTCTAGCTGGCGTCTCATTGGACAACGTCACTGTGACATCCACCTTCCTGATTCGCTGGCGTTGGTCATGTGACGCGACTGCTGAAAAACGGCGCGGACTTCCGCCTTGTATCACCTTTCATTAAAGAGTATAAAAGTATGAAAATACTGCAAATACTGATGCAAATACTGCCCACTGTGTAGTTATGATTGTCTTTAGGCTTGCCATCCTTCCACTTGCAAGTAATAAGTGATATGCGCTGGGATCACACACACAGCGGCTCAGTCCCGAATCGTGGCTTGTTCACTTCACTCGCGCACTCTGTGAGCTGCGCAGGGCCGGAGTGCGCACCCTCCAGAGGGCACTCGCTGTTCAGGGTGGAGTGATTTGGAGCGCAGGATGCCTGCGGAGCCGAGCGTATCCGCGTATTGGTGTTGCTGTGTGCACGGCTAACGGTTTTAGTGTAAACGCGAATCATTTTAAGAACGTTAATCTGATGATCCGCTGATTCGACGTAATGTAAACGTAGCCTGAGAGAGGTCTTCAGTTACTTAGAAGTTACCCTGGGGTCCTTTGTGACCTTGCCGACTATTACACGCTTTGCTCTTGGAGTGATCTTTGTTGGTCGACCACTCCTGGGGAGGGTAACAATGGTCTTGAATTTCCTCCATTTGTACACAATCTGTCTGACTGTGGATTGGTGAAGTCCAAACTCTTTAGAGAAGGTTTTGTAACCTTTTCCAGCCTGATGAGCATCAACAACGCTTTTTCTGAGGTCCTCAGAAATCTCCTTTGTTCGTGCCATGATACACTTCCACAAACATGTGTTGTGAAGATCAGACTTTAATAGATCCCTGTTCTTTAAATAATACAGGGTGCCCACTCACACCTGATTGACATCCCATTGATTGAAAACACCTGACTCTAATTTCACCTTCAAATTAACTGCTAATCCTAGGGGTTCACATACTTTTGCCACTCACAGATATGTAATATTGGATCATTTTCCTCAATAAATAAATGACCAAGTATAATATTTTTGTCTCATTTGTTTAACTGGGTTCTCTTTATCTACTTTTAGGACTTGTGTGAAAATCTGATGATGTTTTAGGTCATATTTATGCAGAAATATAGAAAATTCTAAAGGGTTCACAAACTTTCAAGCACCACTGTACCTGTTTGTGTAGCCAGTCACAGGATTCCAGCGCTGGTTCTCATAAATATACACACTCTTCACATCAGTCTGTGTGTAGATGTTATCTGTGCTGCTGGCAAGACCTGGATAGGAAAGATTTGTGTCTTTAAACAAACAGAAAGTGTGTCTGGGGCTTCTCTGGATGCACCAAAAATATTTTGTTTAAAAAAAAAAAAAAAAAATATATCATAACCGCAGAGGCTCATTTACCCTGAAAGAAGCCTCCTCCGTAGCCGCCCGTGTGGACCCATGCTGTGTGATCATAGCCGATTCCCCACACCACTCCGAGACTATTACACTCCACAATTCTCAGGTGCCCTCCAACTTGGCGCCAGAACCTGCCCAATAATGAAACTGCCTAATTAGGCCTTCAAACAATAATTAAAAAAACCAAAACAAAAAAACTGTAATGCAGTCATACCAGAACCACAGTAAAGGGTTCAGCTCTCCCACACTCAAAACCTTAAAAACAGCTCCATTGCTGCTGTATTTCCTTATACAGTTAATATACAATATTTCCTGTATTACTCTCTAAAGCGTTATGTTTGCATTTACAGGACAGCTCTACATATTGATACTACATTTATTCACTGACCAAAACCAACAGTTATTACATAAGGGTTTGGATTTTGTATTCTATACAGCTGACTGCAGAATTACTCACATCCTTCGTGAAAATCAGCAACGAATAATACTAAAAGGAATACGGGTCATGAGGACTCAAGAGTTTTAACCATCAAAATCTTTTATGTAGTATTTTTTTTTTCGAAAACACTGATAGTTGATTTTAAACCCAAGAACCAACTAAACCATCATCTGGACTGTGGACACCAGGCCATCCATAATTATTGGCACCCCTTGTATAGATTACTAAAAAGTTTTTTTTTTTTGGGGGGGGGGGGGGGGGGTGGACGACGACACGACACACTCCACCTTTTGGTGAAGTAGGTCCCTCTCACACTGGAAAAAAGGGGAAAAAAAAAGCAGCCTTTAACTGAAATGCATTTATTCAGAGAAAAAGAAACCCCTCATCAAGAAATAATTATTTTCAACAAAAAAAAAAAAAAAAAACCCCGCATGTGCCACTATTATTCTCACCCCTGGAAATTATCGTGAACACAATGTAACTGAAGCATGGTTCCCAATTAAACTGTACATTTTTGAGTTGACTGGAGTGTGTGTCGGAACCTTCAAACTGTAATCCATGACTTCCTGATTAACTGGGGAATAAACATGAGGTGGGCGGCACGGTGGTGTAGTGGTTAGCGCTGTCGCCTCACAGCAAGAAGGTCCTGGGTTCGAGCCCCGTGGCCAGCGAGGACCTTTCTGTGTGGAGTTTGCATGTTCTCCCCGTGTCCACGTGGGTTTCCTCCGGGTGCTCCGGTTTCCCCCACAGTCCAAAGACATGCAGGTTAGGTTAACTGGTGACTCTAAATTGACCGTAGGTGTGAATGTGAATGGTTGTCTGTGTCTATGTGTCAGCCCTGTGATGACCTGGCGACTTGTCCAGGGTGTACCCCGCCTTTCGCCCGTAGTCAGCTGGGATAGGCTCCAGCTTGCCTGCGACCCTGTAGAACAGGATAAAGCGGCTAGAGATAATGAGATGAGATAAACATGAGGTGACACAGAGACCAAATCCCCTTAGTCCTCTATCAACATGGGAAAGATAAGAGAACACACAAATCAAATGAAGGAGAAGTGTGTTGACCTTCATAAGTCAGGGAACGGTTATTTAAAAAAAAAAATTAAAGCTACTTGCCTGAAAAATGTCAATTTCTACTGTTAGGGCAATAATTAAAAAAAAAAAAAGTGGACACCAACTGGAAAATGTTACAAACTTGCCTGGAAGAGAACCCAAGTTTATTTTGCCCCCCATGTACAGTGAGGAGGAGAGCAAGATGCAAATAAACTAAAATAATAAAAATAATAATTAAAAAAGCCTCACACAAACCAAGGATCACTGTTGGTGAATTATAAGAAAAAGTAAAATGTTGGGAGTTTCCAAGTCTCCAAAACCACCGTCAGACGCCACCTCCATACCAACAGGGGGGGACCTTTGTCAGTTAACCACAAACGTAAGCACTAAGTTTGCAAAAAGCTACTACAACTTTGATTGGAACCATGTTCTCTGGTCTGACGTAACAAAAATGGAGCTTTTGGGCAATAAACACTCAATGTGGGTTTGGTGTAAATAGAAGGATGGCTATAATGAAAAGAACCCGATCCCAACTGTTAATATGGTGGAAGTTCTGTGATGTTTTTCCTCCAAAAGGCCCTGGAAACCTTGTTAGGGTACATTATGGACTGCATAAAATACAAGGACATTTTAAACCTAAATCTGTCTGCCTCTGCCAGGAAATTAAATCTGGGTCGTCACTGGATCTTCCATTAGAACAATGATACGAAGCATATGTCCAAATCAACACAAAAACAGTTTGCTGAGCACAGAATCAAGCTTCTGCCATGGCCATCTCAGTCCCCTGACCTGAACCCCAGTGAAAACCAGTGGGCTGAGCTGAAGAGGAGAGAGCACGAGAGGGCCGAGGATCCTGGATGATGTGGAGAGGTTGTGTAAAGAGGAACGGTCTCAGATGCCCTGCATCTCCAACCTTATAAAATGTTATAGGAGACGATTCAGTGCTGTTTTACTGGCAAAGGGAGGTAGTACAAAGTATTAAATGCAGGTGCACCAATAATGGTGGCACACCTGTTTTTGTTGAAAATAATTATTTCTTGAGGGATTTGTTTCTCTCTGAATAAATTTATTTCAATTAAAGGTTGGATTTTTCTCCCTTTTTTCAGCGCAAGATGAAGCTACTTCACCAAGAGGTGGATTTTGTCTAACCCTTTTTACTAATCTTTACAAGGGGTGCCAATAATTGTGAAGGGTGCTGTATTTGGGGCTCTTCTTTGCCTTCAGTATTGTCCTCCTCGTTATTTGACTGAGAATGGTGAAGTCTGGTACAGTACATTACAAAAAGACTATTACGGCCCTGACGGAGCTGCTGTATTTTTTTTTTAAATCCGTTATCTGACTTGTGTAGTTCAAAAGCCCTGTGTTGAAAGCTCTTTGATTTTCATCTCATCTCATTATCTCTAGCCGCTTTATCCTGTTCTACAGGGTCGCAGGCAAGCTGGAGCCTATCCCAGCTGACTACGGGCGAAAGGCGGGGTACACCCTGGACAAGTTGCCAGGTCATCACAGGGCTGACACATAGACACAGACAACCATTCACACTCACATTCACACCTACGGTCAATTTAGAGTCACCAGTTAACCTAACCTGCATGTCTTTGGACTGTGGGGGAAACCGGAGCACCCGGAGGAAACCCACGCGGACACGGGGAGAACATGCAAACTCCACACAGAAAGGCCCTCGCCGGCCACTGGGCTCGAACCCGGACCTTCTTGCTGTGAGGCGACAGCGCTAACCCCTACACCACCATGCCGCCCTTTTATATATAAAAAATGTGTTGATAATTTTGAAAGAAGTATTTTGCAAAGAAAACTGTACTTTTAAAATCTTGCATTAAAAGTGTTGTCATATCAAAATCACTAATTACATGCATTCACTGTAGCTTGTGACAGGTGCCAATAATTTTGCCATTAGCTGTGTATTGTAACTTTTAGCCTGCTTCAAGCGCACAATACCTAATAATCATAAAGCATGCAGTCCAGCAGGCTGGAAAAGCCACGACAGCGAAACGGAGAAAAGGCTCACATTTGGTCACAGGGTGTCGGGTAAGGGGACGCCTCCAGCCCTGGCGTCGGCTCACTGACAAAAATGTCTCCCTTGCAGGTAACAGACCAGATGGCCTGTTTGGAAGGTGGACCCTGGATGCCACGGGAGTCACAGCAGGACATGCTGAGCAAAGCCAGCTAAGAGAGAAAACAATTTCCCCTCAAAAAAACCCCAACAATAGCAAGATAAACACTTCTTGTGGGATGCCTGCCTAAACAGTCAGTAAACAAGAAGCTACATATCAGGGTTCACTCAAAGTTTGGTCACAGCTACACTGGTGCTTGAAAGTTTGTGAACCCTTTAGAATTTTCTATATTTCTGCATAAATATGACCTAAAACATCAGATTTTCACCCAAGTCCTAAAAGTAGATAAAGAGAACCCAGGAGAACACCGATTAACAATGTTGTGCATGGCAGGGTTGCAAGGAGAAAGCCACTGCGCTCCAAAAAGAACATTGCTGCTCTTCTGCAGTTTGCTAAAAAGATCAGGCGGACAAGCCAGAAGGCTATTGGAAAAATGTTTTGTGGACGGATGAGACCAAAATAGAACTTTTTGGTTTAAATGAGAAGCGTTATGTTTGGAGAAAGGAAAACACTGCATTCCAGCATAAGAACCTTATCCCACCTGTGAAACATGGTGGTGGTAGTATCATGGTTTGAGCCTGTTTTGCTGCATCTGGGCCAGGACGGCTTGCCATCATTGATGGAACAATGAATTCTGAATTATACCAGCGAATTCTAAAGGAAAACGTCAGGACATCTGTCCATGAACTGAATCTCAAGAGAAGGTGGGTCATGCAGCAAGACAACGACCCTAAGCACACAAGTCGTTCTACCAAAGAATGGTTAAAGAAGAATAAAGTGAATGTTTTGGAATGGCCGAGTCAAAGTCCTGACCTTAATCCAATCGAAATGTTGTGGCAGGACCTGAAGCGAGCAGTTCATGTGAGGAAACCCACCAACATCCCAGAGTTGAAGCTGTTCTGTACGGAGGAATGGGCTAAAATTCCTCCAAGCCGGTGTGCAGGACTGATCAACAGTTACCGCAAATGTTTATTTGCAGTTATTGCTGCACAAGGGGGTCACACCAGATACTGAAAGCAAAAGGTTCACATACTTTTGCCACTCGCAGATATGTAATATTGGATCATTTTCCTCAATAAATAAATGACCAAGTATAATATTTTTGTCTTAACTGGGTTCTCTTTATCTACTTTTAGGACTTGTGTGATGTTTTAGGTCATATTTATGCAGAAAATTCTCAAGGGTTCACAAACTTTCAAGCACCACTGTATACATCTCTGAGAGGTGTAAAGCTGTCAGATAAACGAACATCACCGACCGAACATTTACCAAGTACAGTATCATATTCCTACCTCACTCACTCATTCATTCATTACACTCATTAATGGTGATTAAAATTAGAAGCGCTGTTTATAAACACAACCTTTCCTTACCCAGTCATGCATCTCCAGCTCAGTGGCAGCTGCAAGGCGGATGGGCCACCTCTGCTTAGTTCTCTCCGGTGTGTAGATAGCAAACGTGTGCTTGGAGTCGTTCAGCACCGGTACTAGGATGGTGACTTCGTTAATGAATGCATGTAGGTACTGGAAGGAGAAGCAAGAAAGAGAACTCTGGTTCTAAAAACACTACAATACTGTAATACTGTTGTTTCTCATCATAACTAGGCAATGGGCTGCAATGTTATGTAGGGTAAGCTACGTGTACGCTGGATATTGGTTTTCAATATTTTCAGATTTTCTGCCAGGTTGTGGAGAGGACCTGGCTGAAACACCAAGTAATAAGACTATGTCCTTGTTCTCTTGAACTGACTAAAAAAAAAATAATAATAAAAAAAATATAGCTGCAAGCAGCAATGTGGGGGCCAAGCAGAATAGGTGCGACGGATTCATCTTGACCCAAGGATTCCAGAGATAGTGGAATTTTGTTTCTACCCAAAAAGCATCATGAGATATGAGCCAAAAGTCATTTTCCCTAGTTATAGCACCCCCTAGCGGCCAATTTGTTCCAAACGTTTTGTGGGCCTTTTTGGAGGGGTGTGGCATAATGCCACCAAGTTTCGTTAAGATACACCAAAGGGCGGCCGAGATATGAGCACACTTCCTGTTTGGCGACTTTTAAGACGCGTTTGATTAGCCGTCATGGCCAAACAATGAAAGATATCAAAAATCCATTCATGTTTTTTCTGAGGCTCAGTCCAAAGCTGCTATATACTGAATTAGAGAAAAATTGGTCAAAAATTGAGGGAGGAGTAGCATTTTTATTGTTTTTCACAAAGTTCAAAATGGCAGGAAACTATTCTGGCAGAAAATGACGTCATAGGGTGCGTTGGATTCGTCATGGCCCAAAGATTCCAGTGATACCAAGTTTTTGAAAATCGGACATACGGTTCAAAAGTTACAAGCAGAAATGTACTTGAAACTTTCACCTGCTGGTGGCGCTAGAGGGTTGGGGGTGGGGACCTAAAATTTCTTGAAGGGAATCATGAGACTGTCTAGAATGTGGGTGCAAACCACTTTTTGGGAAAATCTGACTAAATTTGTAGAAGGAGAAGCATTTTATTGATTTTCACAAAATCCAAAATGGCGGACATTCTATTCTGGTGGACATGACGTCATAGGGTGCGTTGGATTCGTCTTGGCCCAAGGATTCTAGGGATACCAAGTTTTTGACAATCGGGTGTACGGTTCAAAAGTTACAAGCAGAAATGTACCTCAAATTTTGACCTGTTGGTGGCGCTAGAGGGTTTGAGCTGGGGATCTGGTTTTTTTTTTTTTTGGGGGGGGGGGGGGTCCTGGGATAGACTAGAATCTGTGTGAAAAATTTGAAAACATTCCTATGAAGGGTTGCCGAGATATGAGCTCACTTCCTGTTTGGCGACTTTTAGGACGTGTTTGATTGGCTGTCACGGCCAAACGATAAGAGATATCAAATATCTTTTCAAGTTTTGTGAGGCTCAGTCCAAAGAGGTTATATACCAAATTAGAGAAAAATTGGTCAAGAATTGAGGGAGGAGTAGCATTTTTAGTGTTTTTGACAAAATTCAAAATGGTGGGAAAACTATCCTGGCGGAAAATGACGTCATAGGGTGCGTTGGATTCGTCTTGGCCCAAGGATTCCAGGGATACCAAGTTTTTGAAAATTGGATGTACGGTTCAAAAGTTACAAGCAGAAATGTACCTGCAACTTTGACCTGCTGGTGGCGCTAGAGGGTTGGGGTGGGGACCTAAAATTTGTTGTGGAGAATCATGAGACTGTCTAGAACGTGTGTGCCAAATTTGAGCATTTTCCTACGTACGGTTCTATGGGCTGCCATAGACATCCCTAAGGAGAAAGTTGAATTGTGAAAAATAATAATAAGAAAACCTACAAACACATTAGGGGCCTTCGCCAGCTTCGCTGCTTGGCCCCTAAAAAACCAACAACTTTGAGTTACTCATTATTAATCCGTGTGGTTAAAGAGCACCGAACTGTGTGGAAATCACCTTCTTTTCCTCATTAAAGGTATAGTATATGAACAGGATGCCATCCTTGTTGCCCTCGGCTCCTGAGAATTGTTCCAGTGCAAACTGCACATCCAGCCACTTGTTCGGCTTCCAGTCCCTCCACCACTGCATGGAGCCCTTTTTCACCCAAACAGACTGAAGGAGGCGAAAGAGGAAGAGAACAGAATTGAAAGATAACACAGATACAGCACACATTCAGCATTTAGGCTAGATTTACTGAGAGCAGCACCTGTTCAATGGCCTGTTCATAATGCTTGAAGTTTTCCATCTCTCTCTTTGACCTCTCGCTGAGCTGTTCAAAGATCTGCTTGCGCCAGGCTGCAGTCTGTGCCGGTGTGATGGAGAGCGACATGGCCTGCATAGATGAGGCCAGACCTGCACAGACAGGATGTACACTACCATTCAAAAGTTTGGGGTCACTTTGAAATGTCCTTATTTTTGAAAGAAAAGCACTGTTCTTTTCAATGAAGATCACTTTAAACTAATCAGAAATCCACTCTATACATTGCTAATGCGGTAAATGACTATTCTAGCTGCAAATGTGTGGTTTTTGGTGCAATATCTCCATAGGTGTATAGAGGCCCATTTCCAGCAACTCTCACTCCAGTGTTCTAATGGTACAATGTGTTTGCTCATTGCCTCAGAAGGCTAATGGATGATTAGAAAACCCTTGTACAATCATGTTAGCACAGCTGAAAACAGTTGAGCTCTTTAGAGAAGCTATAAAACTGACCTTCCTTTGAGCAGATTGAGTTTCTGGAGCATCACATTTGTGGGGTCGATTAAATGCTCAAAATGGCCAGAAAAATGTCTTGACTATATTTTCTATTCATTTTACAACTTATGGTGGTAAATAAAAGTGTGACTTTTCATGGAAAACACAAAATTGTCTGGGTGACCCCAAACTTTTGAACGGTAGTGTACGTACGTACGTACGTCACCCCATCACAATTTTGTAGACATCTAACTTTTTTTTAAAAATAAATGAGCATTTTATTTCTCTCTACGTAACCACTTAATATATTAAGCATGTGCAAGGTTTATATTTTATGGAAAACATCATAACCCTAACTTAAAAACAAGTAAACTAAACATGGTTGCTATTATAGGTCACTGAATAATTCAGAGTAGTTACTGAATAATACGCTTTCGGAGTAAGACGAGAATTTAAAAAGGTGTTAAGCAGCTCGAAAAACACTGAATACAATTATTTACAAGTGCTGTGCGTCTTGCTGGATGACCCTGGGAGTTGTATAGCTATTTAGGCCCTGTCCACACGGCAACGGATTCAGGTGAATCTGATAAAATTGTTTATCGTTTCGGCCTGGCGTCCACACGGCACCGGCGTTTTGGGTGCCCCAAAACGAAATCTTTTGAGAACGGGTTCCAGAGTGGAAAGATCTAGCAACGGCACCGTTGCGAAGTCGTCTGGATGAGTAGAACGGATTTGTTTACGATGACGTCACAACCACATGTGCTTCACACCGGGTAGAAGTGTAACGAACTCGATGCGAGTTGTCAACAAATCCTATAACTTGGTTCATGAAACGCACTTACAAAATATTTTCACTGTGAATATTTATTGTGTAATGGTGCAAAGTGAGAGAGAGAGAGAGAGAGAGAGAGAGAGAGAGAGAGTAGCCCTTAGGGCAGAGTCAATCCCGCCAGCAAAAATAGGGGGAAAAAAAAAAAAAAGCGATCTCACCTCTCCAGATGTTGGTTTAAGTCCTACAATACATTCCTCAAAAAGGGCGCAGAAGAACAAATTAATCCATCAATGTGTAGCATTCAATTTATTCTGGACCATTAAAGACGCCGCCTTCCGCGTAGGATCATACGTCATCCTCGCCGCCATATTGGATGGGGCAAAGCAGAGAATAAAGATGCCTCATTCATGTGCTGCGTTTAACTGTACCAACAGGTTTGCCGTCCAAACGAGATCACATGGGATTACCTTTCACAGGTGAGACTGGAAAAATACTTTTCATTGTATTTGGTCATTATAACGTAATTTTACGAACAGATTTTTCTGACTGTGGCTAATATGAAGTCTCACGCATAATAGTTTATGCGCATGCGTCCTTACTTCTATTATTCTGGTGTCTCCGATGGGACCGTCTTACAGCGCACCTAGAGGTGTGGCATGTGTATTGCATCGTTTTCAGCAAGCGTTGCGTTGCCATATGTACCTGATATTTTACTGATCCGTTGCCCATGTGGACGCGATATTTTTTTTTTTTTTAAATCTCGTTGCCGTTGTCGTGTGGATGTAGCCTTAGACAGGTCATTTAACCTCCATGAAGAAATCATTGTTTCTCCCAGGACACAGCTTTAGAAAATATCTAAATGTCAGAACTTTAAATCACTGGGCTATCGCTTCTCCAACTGGCACTCATTCACTTACGATTACTCATTTGGCTGATGTTTTAAAACAAAGTGGCCGGTGAGCAGTAAAAGTTTAACAGCTTTGCCTTGTTCAAGGACCAAACAGTGACATCTTGGTGGTGCTGGGATTTGAACTCGCAATCTTCTGATCAGTAGGCCAAAGAGCTGCTGCCACCATCCAATATCTAAATCCGATAAATACTGCTAATACAAATATACCTGAGACGAAAAACATCCCAGGCAAGCAGCTGACCTGTGGAGTTGAACCAAGGAAGTTGGGAGTGGGAGTCGATATAGCAGCCTCCTCCACTAACCCAGGCCCACAAGGGGTGATCATCAGGTCCATATGGCTCCTCCATGCCCAGATTGCATGTGGCTACAGATGACAGGCTGCAGGTATCGGCAGTATCCCCACCGGTTCCCACAGTCAGGTGTGTCTGAGCCTCCTCCAGGTCCACATTGCTCCACTGGGGAACCGCTTGTCCTGATTGGCCAGAGGAAAGTAGCACGTTTGTGGCAGCCTGGTCCTGGCTCTCTATATCTCCCTCCACACACTCCTCCTCAGGAATGGACGTGGCCTGTGCGAGGGTGCGTTGCCCAATCTGACCTTCTCTATCAGACACCAACTCTGAGATGAAACTGTCACTGGTCACTTTGGGGATTCGTTTTTTAGGGGCCTCAGAGGAGGGCAGGACTCCTTCTGCTGCTGCTTTCTCGGTTTCAGAGTCCACGTCACTCAGGACGGAGGTCTGCGACTGCAACCGGACCTCACCTCCAAAAAAACATCCAGCACTACAAAACACATTTTAATATTTTTGTTTAAATATTCCCACATCACTGAGGTCAGCATTACCTGCTTACAAAGATGGAGATACGCACGCATGCACAAAGACACTCCAAACAAGCATTATCATCAGACAGCACATCAGCTTGAGTTATGAATGGCACCAGCTGGTGGCCAGAGCACGATTATTCATGTAGTCTTCTGGAGGGCAGCCAATCAGTGTCACTGCTGACACAAAGCATGCTGACAGCTCCCCCAGGCTTCTACCACTGAAACAACACCTGACTGTTGTACTTCAGTTACCTCTGCAGGCTGCTAGCACTGGCGCTAGAGTGAGCACGCTCGGTATCTCTGGGCACAGACACAGCCTTCCAGGCCTTCCCACTCAGCTCACTGACAGTCACACCCTGGCGGAAATGCACCGCCCGGTCCTCACAGCTGATGCCCCATACCTGCAACATAGCAAAGTGGTCAGAAACACATCAGGGCCACTGCATACATGCTGAACTGCAGCTCTAGGATTCATATAGGGTATTTAGTGACCGATACGGTTCTAATTTATATTAAACTAGGAGACACTGGAAAGGGGGCGGCACAGTGGTGTGGTGGTTAGCGCTGTCGCCTCACAGCAAGAAGGTCCGGGTTCGAGCCCCGTGGCCGACAAGGGCCTTTCTGTGCGGAGTTTGCATGTTCTCCCCGTGTCCGCGTGGGTTTCCTCCGGGTGCTCCGGTTTCCCCCACGGTCCAAAGACATGCAGGTTAGGTTAACTGGTGACTCTAAATTGACCGTAGGTGTGAATGTGAGTGTGAATGGTTGTCTGTGTCTATGTGTCAGCCCTGTGATGACCTGGCGACTTGTCCAGGATGTACCCTGCCTTTCACCCGTAGTCAGCTGGGATAGGCTCCAGCTTGCCTGCGACCCTGTAGAAGGATAAAGCAGCTAGAGATAATGAGATGATGAGACACTGGAAAGGCAGACCACCACACACACCTAGAGTAATTTAACCTGCATGGTTCTGTATGTTAATTTAAAATAGGCAATAAAGGAATATTAAAGCATTTAAGGAAATTTTATCTACCATATCTACAGTGCTTGTGGAATTACAGCAGAAAATGGATAAAAACTACATAAGAACAAGTTTGTTTAGACATGATCTCATGTCTGAGACTTTTCAACTTTGAGTGTAACATTAGCACTTTTTAAATTCCTGTGGGAACTGAATATACACCATCCATGAGCTAAAACTGGAATATTAAAAAGAATAAAATGATACTTTTAAAAGTAAGAATTTTAATGGTTCCTTATATAAAATATCTACAAGAAAGAAAGCAAAAAAAAAAAAAAAGCGCACTAATGACCAAGTTTTACTCCAAGAGGTTTAAGGAGTCCATAGAAACTCAATATTAAATTATAATTAATAGCCATTTCAAAATGGGGGTGAACAAATCCTGAACGACAAAACCGTGCATTAAAAGTCAACTTCAACTGTCTAACCTGGTCATTGAGGCCCACATTAATCATCACCATCTCCCCAACCATCCCAATCCATCCTGAGCCACATGGATTGTGGGAATTCACACCACGCCTAAACCAGACCTATAATAAAACCGCAGGAAAAATATATACATCAACAATTGTTAGATGTTGACAGCTGTAACAAAAACAGTGAGAGAATAAAGAATAAAAGGGCTGTTCAGTCAGTGACTCATCTCCGATTCTTTTCTTACTTTATGATCTTTAGTCACAGCCCACACTACATTGACGCCCACTGCTACATGTATAGCTCCAACTTCTGGGCTTGGTGATTCAACTACTACCCATGCAGTGCCTTGTAATGCAAAAATACGTGTTATACAGATATAGCATAAACACAATAACCGACACATTTAAACATATTACAGTGTACTCAATTGACTGCCGTACTAACTTACCTTTAGGGCAGTCTCTGCTAATTCCCTCTCTGACCAGGAACTGTCCCTCCCATAGCACTCCCCATAGAAGGTCAGCTGGCCCACAACTTATCTGCACCACCTCACCTGGGGTAAGCACCTCCTCCCACACCAAGCCTTCGGGGTTAAAGTGGTTGATGCCATCCCGGAACCATACCTACAACAATACACAGTGAGAGTGCACATAACGTACAACCCCAAAACAGAAAAAGTTGGGACGGTATGGAAAATGCAAATTTAAAAAAATGAAAGCAGTGATTTCTAAGTTTATACAGACTTGTATTTCATTGCAGACTGCATGAACCCAAGATATTTCATGTTTTGTCTGGTCAACTTCATTTCATTTGCTAATATACATCCATTCCTGCAACACATTCCAAAAAAAAGTTGGGACTGGGGCAATTTAGGGCTAGTAATGAGATAAAACAGTGAAATAAATAATGTGAATTGAAACAGCTGACTAATGATTTGTTACAAAATCAGTATCCAAGAAAGGCCTGATCTTTGAGGAGCAAAGATGGACCAAGGATCTCCAGTTTGTCAACAAACAGGTGAGAAAATTATTGAAATGTTTAAAAACAAGGTTTCTCAAGGAAAGAAATGAAGGGATTTGGATATTTCATTCTCTACGGTCCATATCATTAAACGATTCAAGGAATCTGGAGGAATTTCGGTGTGCAAAGGGCAAGGGCGCAAGCCTAAGCTGAACATCCATGATCCCTGAGATGGCACTGCATCAAAAACCATCATTCATCTATAGCTGATATAAGCACATGGGCTCGGTGTTACTTTTGTAGTGCTTGACAAAAGGTTTGCCAAGCACTATAATATGGAGTTAGAGCCACAAATGCCAGTTAAAACTTGACCGTACAAAAAAGAAGCTTTATGTTAACTGTGTCCCAAAGCGCCGTCGACTTCTCTGGGCTCGGAGGCATCTGGAATGGACCATCACACAGTGGAAATGTGTATTGTGGTCAGATGAAGCAGTATTCCAGACCTTTTTTTTGTAAGGAATTGATGCCATGTGCTCAATGGAGCACTTGCATGTGACGTCACAGCCGATCCAGATTGTGACAGACGCCATCGTGTCGGTCAAACGCCATATTCCGCCTTCTACTTCTGGTTCTACTTCTGCTTTTACTTCTACCTTTTCTTCTGGAAAACCCTACTATATACAATTCTACTACAACGGCTGCGGCTACAAGCTCTCCCTACCTGTGCACGTTTTTTATGTTTTTTGTGTGTATTTTTGCGTGTTGTTTGTCTGTACCGGACTTCAATATCCACTACAACCGTATGGACTTACTGGACATTGGTTTCCAGCAGAAAATGACGGTTTGTAGCGATTTCCATCGCATGCACAACATTCCAGACGAGAAAAAAAAAAAAAAAAACATTCCGGACGAGATAGCGAGACCAGCGGGGTCTTCGTGGATTGTTATCGGAAGCAAAGCGAAGGAGGCGGCGCCGGGAGCGGAAGCAAAAACGAGGCTACAGAGCCGGCCTGACTAAGCTCAGAAAACAGCCACTCAAATCTCCACTGCCAAGCCTCTACCTCTCCAACGCCAGATCCATGGTAAACAACATGGACGATTTGGAATTACCTTATTCTATTCTATAATCAGCTGGTCAGTGCTATACTCAATACTTAAGTGACTTACCCATCCAATGAGGATTCTTGTTTACAAGATGCCACATCTGAGTCGCTGACAAATCCTGAATTTCTGTAAAGATAACTGTCCAGAGATTTATAAGCACACAGTGCTTCACCACTGAACAGAGAGGGAAAGTTAATGAGGTAATTATACACGTCCGGGTATTCCGCTGGCAGTTCAAAATCCGGTCGTGAAAACTCCGTCCGGTAAGCCATAAGGGTCGCTAATCTGTAGATCGTTTATTTTAGACATATATCTAGTTATCTGCTCATTAGAAAAATGAGCCGTGTAGTCCGTCGGTTGAAATTGATCCATTCTGTACACGAGTGCAGCAGTATTCAGCGGTGTTTTTGACCGACAAGATGGCGGTTGTGTACTTTCCGGTCACGTGACTGCAAGATCTCTATACACACAAAGATGAAAAGAACCATCCAGACTGTTACCAGCAACAAATCTAAAAGCCCGTCATGGTATGGGGTTGTGCAAATGCCCTTGGCAAAGGTAACTTACACGTCTGTGATGGCAGCATTAATGCAGAGAAGTATGCAGATTTTGGAGCAACATATACTGCCTTCAAGATGACATCTTTTCCAGGGAGATTTCAACAAGACAACGCAAAACCACGTTCTGCACACATTACAAAGGCATGGCTGTGGAAGAAGAAGGTGTCCGTCCCTTCTGTCCCCAATAGAGAATGTGTGGTGAATTTTAAAATGAAAAAATGACAATGACGACCCTGTACCGTTGCACACCTTAAGACCTGTTTGCAGGAAGAATGGGACAAAATAACACCTGAAAGACTTCACTCAGTGTCTTCAGTCCCTAAACATATTTAAAGTGTTGTGAGAAGGAACGGCAACATTACAAAAGTGATAAATGCTTTACCATCTCAATTTTTTTTTTAAACGTGCTGCAAGAATCACAATTGAAATAAGTGCTTACTTTGAAAAAAAAAAAAAAAAAAACTCATGAGGTAAAACATCAAATAATGTGCTGTTGTATTGTTTTGAGTGAAATACAGGTCAAAGATTATTTACAAATATCATTGCTTGCGGTTTTAATTTCAGTTTCAACATACCATCCACAACTTTTGCTGATTTGGGTTTGTAAATGCATCTTGTACAATTAGCCTTGTACAATGTAGCCTAACCAGCAATTATTTAAAAAAATAAAAATAAAAAAATCCTCTGTAATAAAAAGTGTAAAAGCAGACCCTCCCCTGCAGAGAGACAGCCCAGAGAGAAATGCGCCCCCTGGGCTCCTCTGTGATCTCCCAACCACCGCAGCTGATATCATTAAACGGGTCTGGCAGGGAAACCGTCTGCTCTGAGGGGATCTGGCGACACACAACACAGAAGGAAAATAAGCAATAACATCCGACAAGCCAAATAAACTTACTAACATTCCACCAAGAAACAAGATCCAATTACACACACCTTCGCCCAGGTGTCTTGCGACTTGTACCTCCTATAGCGTACCCATCGGCGGCGGCGCACGCAAGAGTTCCACTTCTTGTCTTTGGTGTAAGTGGCCGGAAAATCAATAGCATATGCCCAACCCTGCAAACGTGCATTAAATCAGCTACAGCCACAAGTCCATCAGCAGCTGATCGAGCATTTTTACTTACTGCTTTCTCTGTGGGCTCTCCTCCAAAGTTCTCGTCCACATACCAGTCAGCCTCCCACTCCCAGTTCTCGGATGGAAGCTGAAAGCTGTCCAGCGGCTGATGCTGCAGCCCCATCACATCACTCCATTGCCAGCGATCACTAGGCAACAAGCGGTCGGAGAAACCATCCACGGGGTTCCATCGCTGCCACAAACGCACAACAAACAAAATCAGACGACTTTCTGTACACTTACTGTACATGGTGCTCAGGCTGGTTGAGGGTTACCTGATTTTCATAGGTCTCCTCGCGGAAGCGGATCGGCACATCACTGGCGTGGACGCACAGGTAGATGTTGTGATCACAGGCGATGCCCCAGCAGCACTGGAGCGCAGCTGTGACGCGTTTGAACTCCAGGTGGGCATCGCGGCACTGTTCCCACTGTTGACCTACTGTTGACAGACTATAAACCCTCCCATACACATCTACAGCCCACAGGAGGGTGCTTGGCATGGTGCACTCTGCAACACACACAGCAAATTAGCATGTAGAGCTGTTCGATTGTTACTGGCCTTGGCTTGAATTTTGTTTATTACAGTGGTGCTTGAAAGTTGGTGAACCCCTGAAAATTTTCTATATTTCTGCATAAATATGACCTAAAACAACATCAGATTTTCACACAAGTCCTAAAAGTAGATAAAGAGAACCCAGTTAAACAAATGAGATAAAAATATTATACTTGGTCATTTATTTATTGAGGAAAATGATCCAATATTACATATCTGTGAGTGGCAAAAAGTATGTGAACCTCTAGGATTAGCAGTTAATTTGAAGGTGAAATTAGAGTCAGGTGTTTTCAATCAATGGGATGACAACCAGGTGTGAGTGGGCACCCTGTTTTATTTAAAGAACAGGGATCTATCAAAGTCTGATCTTCACAACACATGTTTGTGGAAGTGTATCATGGCATGAACAAAGGAGATTTCTGAGGACCTCAGAGAAAGTGTTGTTGATGCTCATCAGGCTGGAAAAGGTTACAAAACCATCTCTAAAGAGTTTGGACTCCACCAATCCACAGTCAGACAGACTGTGGACAAATGGAGGAAATTCAAGACCATTGTTACCTTCCCCAGGAGTGGTCGACCAACAAAGATCACTCCAAGAGCAAGGCGTGTAATATAGATAGTTTTCACTGACGTCACGGCATTCCGGGGAACGCCCCCCAAGTTTTCAAGTGACTATGCAGGGCTGCCAAAGCCTGAAACTGCCAAAGCCTGCTCCAAAGCCTGAAACTGACTCCATCAAACTTTAAAGGCTGTCTGATATATACAACTTTTATATATTCACAGCGCGCCTTTTGGCGGATGCCGCCTGAATCGCGCAGATCCGATGATTTTTTTTTTTTTTGCGTTGGAGTGTCTGATTATAATTTCAAAGTAAATTCTGTATTGAAATTACTAAATAAGCAAATCCGTTACAGTCCATGAAACAGGAAGTATAAGGATGAGAAAAAATAGTTTAAAATCGGAAAGCTGCGCACATATGCGCAGTCCTGCACACCGCTCGGGCTGTGCAAATGTGCGCAGCTTTCCGATTTAAACTGTTTTTTTCTCATCCTTATACTTCCTGTTTCATGTACTGTAACGGATTTGCTTTAGTAATTTTAATACAGAATTTACTTTGAAATTATAATCAGACACTCCAACGCCCCCCCCCCAAAAAAAATCGGATCTGCGCGATTCAGGCGGCATCCGCCAAAAGGCGTGCTGTTTGCATCCCAAACACAAATCAAATCATACAGAATAGACCTAAAATGTTTTTCAAAAATGACCCTTGCGTGAGTGAAGTGACAAGTTTCAAATAGAAACGTGACAAACGAGCGATATTAAGTGTACATTACAATGTAAACGTACACTCAGCGGTTCCAGTTAGGCAGTCTCCAGAGATTGTTCACATGATGTTTTGGTTTCCAAAAACAACCTTAAACACAATTGATTGTTTATTTAAACAACTTACCACTTATAAAATGATCGGAGCAAACTTTGCTGTGTTTGGAAGGCTGATAATCCTTGCGGTTGATTCTCACAAGCCATAGATTTCTCCTTTGTATGCGGAGTTTGTTTGCTCGCCTTCGTGCTCCCGTACAGTGGGAATTCCATAAAAGCTCCGCTTGACTTCATCATCTGACCTATTACGACAGCTGTGAATACAACAGGTGTGCACCATTGCTAGCTTTAAATAGCCTGCTTGGGTTCTTTTGAAGACTTTGTACTTGCACGTTACAATGTGTGCTCAGTCACCCATACGGTAAGCTGGACCCCCAAGATGGCCGCCACTAGGGAATCCCCGACTCTGTGACGTCATGTGAAAACTATCTATAGTCGGCGAGGTCAAAAAGGACCCCAGGGTAACTTCTAAGCAACTGAAGGCCTCTCTCACATTGGCTAATGTTCATGAGTCCACCATCAGGAGCACTGAACAACAATGGTGTGCATGACAGGGCTGCAAGGAGAAAGCCACTGCTCTCCAAAAAAAACCCATTGCTGCTCATCTGCAATTTTCTAAACCTCACGCGGACAAGCCAGAAGGCTATTGGAAAAATGCTTTGTGGACGGATGAGACCAAAATAGAACTTTTTGGTTTAAATGAGAAGCATTATGTTTGAAGAAAGGAAAACGCTGCATTCCAGCATAAGAACCTCATCCCATCTGTATCATGGTTTGGGCCTGTTTTGCTGCATCTGGGCCAGGACGGCTTGCCATCATTGATGGAACAATGAATTCTGAATTATACCAGCGAATTCTAAAGGAAAATGTCAGGACATCTGTCCATGAACTGAATCTCAAGAGAAGGTGGGTCATGCAGGAAGACAACGACCCTAAGCACACAAGTCGTTCTACCAAAGAATGGTTAAAGAAGAATAAAGTGAATGTTTTGGAATGGCCGAGTCAAAGCCGAGTCAAACCTTAATCCAATCAAAATGTTGTGGAAGGACCTGAAGCGAGCAGTTCATGTGAAGAAACCCACCAACATCCCAGAGTTGAAGCTGTTCTGTATGGAGGAATGGGCTAAAATTCCTCCAAGCCGGTGTGCAGGACTGATCAACAGTTACCGCAAACGTTTAGTTGCAGTTATTGCTGCACAAGGGGGTCACACCAGATACTGAAAGCAAAGGTTCACATACTTTTGCCACTCACAGATGTGTAATATTGGATCATTTTCCTCAATAAATAAGTGACTAAGTATAATATTTTTATCTCATTTGTTTAACTGGATTCTCTTTATCTACTTTTAGGACTTGGGTGAAAATCTGATGATGTTTTACGTCATATTTATGCAGAAATATAGAAAATTCTAAAGGGTTCACAAACTTTCAAGCACCAAGCAGACCTGAGCTGTTGTGTTGGTCTCAATACAGTTTCATGTTCTGCTTTTCACTTTCAATGACATGGACTGAACTGACTCGTGAGGAGTCAAAGAGCTGACAAAATAAATACTTTGATTTTATTCTGTTCAAGTCGTATCTGTTCAACTCCCTCAACCCCTTCGAGCTCCTGCTGTTTTATTAAGTGCTGAAAGTCATCAATCCCGTTAATAATCCCACATAATAAACCCACACTAATTCCCTCAGCTCTGCGTCCATGTTAATGAAGGATAAACAAACCAACCTCAGGTTAGCTAACGGAAGCTGCCTCACAGGCATCATGTGCAGATAAATGTGACCAAATACAAGTCTCAGGGTCGAAAAATAAAATCATGTTATTCACTAAAGCAATTTTTAACGATGACTTGCGTCACAGGATCTCCTTCATGGTTGCTTTGTCGTTTATGGAGCTGGTCATACTGGTTATTGATCTCTGACTGACACTGATGAAATAAAAAACACAACACTCCATTTCCCAGAACAGTCCTCAGATAAATGTCAGTGTTTACACTAAATTAATGACAGCAGGACTGTGTGGTTCAAAAACTACTATTTACTTTCCTGGAAACCCACACACACAGTGCACTGGGGAAAGGGCTAATTAAGGATATAGCAAGACAAGATTTTAGCAAAGCGGGTATTAAAATGACCCCCCTGATAATTTTCTTTCAATAACACCACCACAACTGTTATCTCACTTACCTTAACCTTATCGGACATAAGGCTCACCAGCGGGGATTATTCACAGATCACTGAAGCAGCTGAATGAGCGTAAACTGCTCCAACTGTAGCTGCGATTTCCCCCCTCTCATCACTAATCCCCAACCAGGAAGTGTCTGAACGCGCTGCCAGCGGCTGCATCTTACATTGTTGTTAAGTGTATATGGAGTGCACTAGGCAGGGCGGAGAAGACGTTAATTGATGCCCTACAAAGTGCGCGGATGGAGGGAGGAAGGAGCCGCTTGGATCGGAAAGGTTTTGAAACTACTGATAGAGGACAGGAGGCTGCTGCTGTCGGCATGATGGCAAAATGTGTTCGTCAGCCAGCGGGCGGCGCTAAACCAATACACTGAACCATCCCTCTCATTCTCATTATCTGTAGCCGCTTTATCCTGTTCTACAGGGTCGCAGGCAAGCTGGAGCCTATCCCAGCTGACTACGGGCGAAAGGCGGGGTACACCCTGGACAAGTCGCCAGGTCATCACAGGGCTGACACATAGACACAGACAACCATTCACACTCACATTCACACCTACGGTCAATTTAGAGTCACCGGTTAACCTAACCTGCATGTCTTTGGACTGTGGGGGAAACCGGAGCACCCGGAGGAAACCCACGCGGACACGGGGAGAACATGCAAACTCCGCACAGAAAGGCCCTCGCCGGCCCCGGGGCTCGAACCCAGGACCTTCTTGCTGTGAGGCGACAGCGCTAACCACTACACCACCGTGCCGCCTACGCTGAACCAAAGGTTTCTAAAATAAAATAAAATAAAACCGCACTGAACTTTCAGGTAACGCGCTGAAGTCAGACTGGGTGGCCACAGATTCTGGCAGCACTGTTTACATTCCTCAGTCCAGGGAGAGCAACTTCAGGTTTCTCTATATCTACTATTTTTCATTACACGCACCACCCACGTGCAATGAACCGGTGCTACAGGTGCTCGAGCCCCTGCCCCTTTTCTGTTTGCTGTCCAAAGTGCCCTTTTCATAGGGACTGTTTTGTTGTTTTTTTAATATTTGTAAAAGATAAGTTAGCTCCAACATCAATATTCTCTACAATTTGACAATAATATATGAAATTATAGATTTATAAAATAACGTTTTTCTATGTAGAGTAGAGTGGGGTAATACGCCACCGTGGGGTAAAAGGCCCCCGGCCTGTTTTACCCAAAATAACCACCAGATGGTGCAAAGTTACATTTCTATTGTTGCTATGGACTGGCTTGACAACTGGGATATACAAATATCCACTGTGGATCGCATATCAGCAACGCAGTGGAGAGAAATCAAATTTCATGGTAAGTGATATAATTTTCAGATATCAGTAAAACTGTATTTAGATAGCTGCTATTTTGTCAGATATCACAGCTGTGTATGTGGTATGAGTAGACAAGTCAGTACGTTAA
The DNA here is from genome assembly GCF_027579695.1 of Neoarius graeffei. NCBI lineage: Eukaryota > Metazoa > Chordata > Actinopteri > Siluriformes > Ariidae > Neoarius > Neoarius graeffei. The sequence continues at coordinate 43,281,458 of NC_083582.1, read as the reverse complement.
GATACATTAGGTATAACAAGTTGAATCACATTTTGAAAGTAAGACCCTTTTTTGTAAAAGTGTATTCTGTGGGGTAAAACGCCCCCTTAATGGCGGGGTAAATGGCCCCCAGGGGGCATCGTTTCCTTTTATCATAATTAAGAGTAGAGTGGGGGAAAAAGCCCCCCTTAAGGAAAATTCAGTTTTTCTCCAAGTTGAAATGAACCATGTGTTTAGTTTTAATCATAGTTTTTGGCAACAGTGACATGAACAATAATGACACCTAAAGTTTGCCTAAAGTTAATACTTAATTTTTTTTTTTTTAACAAAAACAAACATTGTGCCAAGGGGGCCTTTTACCCCCCCAGTGGGGTAAAAGGCCCCCTGAGGTGGGGCAATAGGCCCCCTCACTCAAAAAAAACAAGAAAATATCCCTGAATTAATGAATAGCTTGTTCTTTGTTAATTCATGTTCAATCCACACAAAATTATATTGAAATTAAAATGCAAAATATAATAAAATAATGCATCTATTCATTAATTCAGGGATATTTTCTTGTTTCTTTCACATTATAGGCTTAAGTAAACACTTTTGCTATCCAAACAGCTTTTTTTGAGTGAGGGGGCCTATTGCCCCACCTCAGGGGGCCTTTTACCCCACTGGGGGGTAAAAGGCCCCCTTGGCACAATGTTTGTTTTTGTTAAAAAAAATTAAGTATTAACTTTAGGCAAACTTTAGGTGGCATTATTGTTCATGTCACTGTTGTCAAAAACTATGATTAAAACAACACATGGTTCATTTCAACTTGGAGAAAAACTGAATTTTCCTTAAGGGGGGCTTTTTCCCCCACTCTAAATGCGGGCATCAATCCGTGACGTCATGCATTCAGTGAGCCTCCGTGCAGAAAGCGCATGCAGGCGGTTGACAGTGGGAGACAGTGCGAGGAACGGCATGGTAAGGTCACACTGAAAGTCTCCTTTCATTTCTTATCTGAACATGCTGCAATATTGTGCAGCTTAGAACACAACAGTAAATGCGTAGGGTTGTTTATCATTTAATGAAGCCGCCTAGGCTATCTTTAAACCGTTTGCTCCATCCATTTCATTAACGTGGCAGATTCGGAAACTTTAGTTTGAACTACATGAACAAAACAACTGGCAAACACGGAAAAGTCCAGAAGAAGCACTAGCATCTGTCAGGAAGCTTTGTGAGTTTTATGAGATTGAGGAAGAGGAGAAATTACTGACGGAACTTAAAGTCTTTCACTCCTCCTACTCTTGCCTCCCCAGTGTGGCATCCATGCTTTCTGTGCTCAAGGAGAACAATGCCGACTTGGTTTTTCCAGAGCTGGCTGGGCTGCTGAAAATATGTGGAACACTACCTGTGTCAACTGCAACGGTAGAGCGTTCCTTTTCAAAGTTAAAGCTAGTGAAGACAAAACTCCGCAGCCTTTGTCATGAAGAAAGGCTGTCAGACCTTCTTCTGCTGGCAATTGATTAAGATATCCATATTGAATACAGTGTTGTCATAGACATTTTCAAGAACATGGCAAACCGAAGACTGCTGCTTTGAAGAATACTGCAGCATTTAGATGGCTCTCACTCACACACACACACACACACACTCACACACACACAATGTTCAGTTGCAATTGAAATTTAGTTTTGAATAAAGTTAACTTGTGTGAAAAATTTGTTCCAAGTGCCCTTTTTTGAATGTTGAGCCCCTGCCCCTCCAAAGGTCTTTGCACGGCCCTGACACACACTATAGTGAGTGTGTGTATATATATATATATATATATATATATATATATATATATATATATATAAAATAAATAAATAAATGTTATATAATTTGTATATTAATAGAATAGAATGCCTTTATTGTCACTATACACATGTACAATGAGATTTAAAGCATCTCCAATAACAGTGCAAACAGCGTGTAGAGAGGGGGGGGGGGGGAAGGGGGGGTAAGGTGCACAGTCTGAGGTGTGTGTGTTGTGTTACACATTATGGAGTGAGGTATTGCACATATAAAGTATTGCACAGAGACAGTCACATTATAAATTATTGCACGAGAGAGTCACATTATAAGATAAAATATTACACATTATGAAGTATTGCAAGGTAAGGTAAGGTGCACAGTCCTGAGGTGTATAATATATATAATATAAATAAATATGAAACAATTTTTATATTATATAAATATATACACAATCTTTTTTTATATTTATTCATAGATTAATATATAATAAATAAATATAAAAAATGATTTTATATATATTAATATACAACTCCGATTCCAAAAAAGTTGGGACAAAGTACAAATTGTAAATAAAAGCGGAATGCAATAATTTACAAATCTCAAAAACTGATATTGTATTCACAATAGAACATAGACAACATATCAAATGTCGAAAGTGAGACATTTTGAAATTTCATGCCAAATATTGGTTCATTTGAAATTTCATGACAGCAACACATCTCAAAAAAGTTGGGACAGGGGCAATAAGAGGCTGGAAAAGTTAAAGGTACAAAAAAGGAACAGCTGGAGGACCAAATTGCAACTCATTAGGTCAATTGGCAATAGGTCATTAACATGACTGGGTATAAAAAGAGCATCTTGGAGTGGCAGCGGCTCTCAGAAGTAAAGATGGGAAGAGGATCACCAATCCCCATAATTCTGCGCCGACAAATAGTGGAGCAATATCAGAAAGGAGTTCGACAGTGTAAAATTGCAACGAGTTTGAACATATCATCATCTACAGTGCATAATATCACCAAAAGATTCAGAGAATCTGGAAGAATCTCTGTGCGTAAGGGTCAAGGCCGGAAAACCATACTGGGTGCCCGTGATCTTCGGGCCCTTAGACGGCACTGCATCACATACAGGCATGCTTCTGTATTGGAAATCACAATATGGGCTCAGGAGTAGTTCCAGAGAACATTATCTGTGAACACAATTCACCATGCCATCCACCGTTGCCAGCTAAAACTCTATAGTTCAAAGAAGAAGCCGTATCTAAACATGATCCAGAAGCGCAGACGTCTTCTCTGGGCCAAGGCTCATTTAAAATGGACTGTGGCAAAGTGGAAAACTGTTCTGTGGTCAGACAAATCAAAATTTGAAGTTCTTTATGGAAATCAGGGACGCCGTGTCATTCGGACTAAAGAGGAGAAGGACGACCCAAGTTGTTATCAGCGCTCAGTTCAGAAGCCTGCATCTCTGATGGTATGGGGTTGCATTAGTGCGTGTGGCATGGGCAGCTTACACATCTGGAAAGACACCATCAATGCTGAAAGGTATATCCAGGTTCTAGAGCAACATATGCTCCCATCCAGACGACGTCTCTTTCAGGGAAGACCTTGCATTTTCCAACGTGACAATGCCAAACCACATACTGCATCAATTACAGCATCATGGCTGTGTAGAAGAAGGGTCCGAGTACTGAACTGGCCAGCCTGCAGTCCAGATCTTTCACCCATAGAAAACATTTGGCGCATCGACAAAAAAAGACCTAAGACAGTTGAGCAACTAGAATCCTACATTAGACAAGAATGGGTTAACATTCCTATCCCTAAACTTGAGCAACTTGTCTCCTCAGTCCCCAGACGTTTACAGACTGTTGTAAAGAGAAAAGGGGATGTCTCACAGTGGTAAACATGGCCTTGTCCCAACTTTTTTGAGATGTGCTGTTGTCATGAAATTTAAAATCACCTAATTTTTCTCTTTAAATGATACATTTTCTCAGTTTAAACATTTGATACATCATCTATGTTCTATTCTGAATAAAATATGGAATTTTGAAACTTCCACCTCATTGCATTCCATTTTTATTTACAATTTGTACTTTGTCCCAACTTTTTTGGAATCGGGTTGTGTGTATATATATATATATATCATCTCATCTCATTATCTCTAGCCGCTTTATCCTTCTACAGGGTCGCAGGCAAGCTGGAGCCTATCCCAGCTGACTACGGGCGAAAGGCGGGGTACACCCTGGACAAGTCGCCAGGTCATCACAGGGCTGACACATAGACACAGACAACCATTCACACTCACGTTCACACCTACGGTCAATTTAGAGTCACCAGTTAACCTAACCTGCATGTCTTTGGACTGTGGGGGAAACCGGAGCACCCGGAGGAAACCCACGTGGACACGGGGAGAACACGCAAACTCCACACAGAAAGGCCCTCGCCGGCCCCGGGGCTCGAACCCAGGACCTTCTTGCTGTGAGGCGACAGCGCTAATCACTACACCACCGTGCCGCCCTATATATAAGATTATATATATAATTTATATATTAAAATAAGTATTAAAAAAATTATATATATATATATATACACACAATTATTTTTAATATTTATATTTTGTATATATTAAAAACTAATTTTATTATACAAGAGAGAGCACACTGTACAAAAGTCTTAGGCACCCTATTTTTTTCTCCACACAAACTTTGTTATAGATTTCTATTTTATGACTTCTACATTGTGCCAGTAATTGTAGAGAGCACTGTATACATGTTCCGACACAAATGTCAAATTCTGACTTTTCCCCAGACTTTCACTTACTCAAAAGCCAAATTTCCATGACTTATAATGGAAAGGGGAGGGGACCCCCCCCCAAAAAAAAAAAACAGGGTGACTTTGTCCTGATCAGATAAAAACCAGTCTTAGTATTTTAAACCCATCAATTTGCAAGTTTTATTGACTAGTTCACAGGCATTCAGTACAAAACTTAAGCTTTCATTGCTTAAACATATTGAAATAATCCAATAAAGAAAAAATCCTGGATGGAAAATTTCAGTATTTGGCAACTAAAATTTAAAAAACATGCTACAAACAAAATTCAAATGATATTTCATGACTTGGCAAAAAAAAAAAAAAAAAAACCCGTATCAAATCCCCCAACTTTCTATTTTTTAAATACTACAACTCTCCAGAATTTTAAACCTGTGGGAATCCCTAGATATTCTTACCTTTGTACCAAATTGGGAAACAAGAAAATTGTACAAAGATATATTTAGGCTTCTTTAGAAAATAAATTGAATTATTCTTCATTTTCTAAATTTGAGTTCTTAGAAGTCACATGCCCTTCCAAACACAAAGTTTACCACCATAACTTGTTTAGGCATAAGAACACACAATTTGCAAATACATAACCCAAGTTTATTCATTTTCTACAGTCAATAGTTCTCCAGCAGCACCATTATCATTAAAAAAACCTAATTAACACTAATCTTTTTGGAAAAATGATGTTCATCCCTCCAGTCCAGCTCCAGAGAAGTGTAGAATCGATGCTGATTGATGCTATGTGGTAAACTATGTGCATTGAAGCAGTTTATGGCCAACATCCAGCTCCAACCTCTTCATTAAGTTTGCAGACGACAACTGTGGTGGGTCTCCTCAACAATGGCGATGAGACAACCTACAGGAGTGAGGTGAGCCGCTTGGCCATGTGGTGCAAGGACAACAATCTCCGCCTGAATGTGGAGAAGACGAAGGAGATTGTTGTGGACTTCAGGAGAGCACACACCCAGCATGCTCCACTATCTATCAACGGTGCTGCAGTACCAAGTTTCAGGGTGTGCACATCTCCCTTTTCTTATGGAAATCTATAACTCCTGCCTCACCCGCAAAGCCATCAGGATTGCAGGTGACCCCACCCACCCATCTCACAGCCTCTTCAGTCTGCTGCCATCGGGGAGGAGACTGCGGAGTTTCCGGGCTAAAACCAGCAGGCTCAAGGACTGTTTCTTTTACCAGGTGGTCAGGAGGCTCAACTCCCTCCCTGTTCTGCCCCTCCTCCCCCCTCTGCCACAGATTCTGCCCACACACACACACCCCTGCAGCATCTGACATGTCACCCTCACAGTCCCCCCCCCCCAACACACACACACATTCATTCGCACACTGAACTCAGGGTCTGCACATTTCACTTTACCTCACTCATTTGCACTATTCCGCATTACCTCACCTTAACAGCTATTAGTTTATACTGTTTTTCAATTATTCTATTTTTTATTTATTGCATTGCCTGTTTGCACCGTGGGTCAGAGAGGACTGAAATTTCATCTGTGCTGTATGTCGAGCACGTACAGCATATTTGACAATAAAAGTTGACTTGACACTTTACTTCTAGCACTTACTGCATGTTGGCTTTTCCTTCAATTTGTCACCTGTCTGCATGTTCGTAATTAATAACACGCATCAGTTCTATAATCATGCAACAAACAGTTAATGCCTTTGTGCACCAGTAATTCCGTGCACAAATTAAATATTGAGAAATAGCCAGATGAAAACCTGCATCTTTTATTCCAGTGGTTTGACAGAAAATAGCACAATGATACAACAGAATAAAAAGGTACCCCATACATGTTAAAACAGTAGCACGTACAATATCTTCAACAATGATTAGGACACTTCCCTATATAAATGACAGATTAAAAATAAAAATGCACATTGGTTTAACTAGGCATCAGACAGAACCCGTGTTTTTACATTGTATATTGAGCTACGCTGTAATTTTCCCTGGTACACAGTCAACACCAGGCAGGATTCTCTTTTAAACTGGGAGAAATAAACCACCTTGGTACATAAATGTGCTTTTATAGTTACCTCGTTCCAAACATGAAAAAAAACACTCAACACGTTAGAAAATGTGTAGTTTTTAGACAACAACGTTAACAAGAACCGATGTTACTGCATACCATACAGAATATTGTATATTCATCTAGCATTCTACATAAATCGTGATATCTGCAGTTTACATATTTAACTTGATCAAGCTGTGACTTCTAACAAATAAGGCTAGACAGATATACTAAGAACTGTCACGGTTTAACAGCTACAAAGACCAATATGGTCAAACAATGTGTTCTATTGACAGGATATAAGAAAACACTTCTGGCTTTTGTCAAGAGGAATTCAGTTGAGCCTATATTAAATGTAAAATCAACTAATCAATAATTAAAATCCATGCAATTTCACATGTTCGCTTGGGCTTGTGCAAATAAATGGTTTAAAGTATTTATGATTAAGCCCTTTTAATTTCAAAACTGCAGCCTAAACAGCTGTACATCAAGAACCAAAATGAAAACGAGGCCCAAATGAATGTCAAGGCTCATGCTGAACAGCGTTAGATGATTGGCGCCGATCTGTCGTTTGTAACTGTGGGCCGCAGCCTGACCGTGGCAAAGGGATTCCCACCTCTGAGAAGGAACAAGGATTATTAGGTCATGCAGAGGAAGAAACCAAAAGAACTTCAGCAGAAGCCACATTCTTAGTGCATTACTCACCCAAGGAATGGAGGCGCCGATGTGCCATTTGACAACGATGCCTGTTAAATCAAAACATCAGAACTATTAGTACCTATTGGCAGTGTTTCAGCTGTGGTCCCTGTCTCAATGCAGGCTAAGCAAAGCTGCCCTGTCAGACTGGTTGGATTGGAATATCAGCTCATTGTTCTCTCCGTGCTGTAAAGAACGACTCACTCCAGGAGGCACAACAATATTCCAAGATCTACAGAAGTAAAGAATTTTGAAACCAGTAAAAAAGTAAATGAACTGATCGTGAGTTGTGGAGATTTTTCTTTACAGGTTTTTAAGGGTCAACTAGATAAGCTTGACTTGGGATATCATTGCAAATGGAAGCTGATGTAAATGGTGTTTATGGGTAAACAAACACGTGATTTTAACCAGCTGTTATTGGAGGTTAAAGTGCCATTCCACCATTGGATGTATTCTTTGGCATAAAATACAATATATTTTATGACAACATGACTAGACAGGGGCGGCACGGTGGTGTAGTGGTTAGCGCTGTCGCCTCACAGCAAGAAGGTCCTGGGTTCGAGCCCCGTGGCCGGCGAGGGCCTTTCTGTGTGGAGTTTGCATGTTCTCCCCGTGTCCGCGTGGGTTTCCTCCGGGTGCTCCGGTTTCCCCCACAGTCCAAAGACATGCAGGTTAGGTTAACTGGTGACTCTAAATTGACCGTAGGTGTGAGTGTGAATGGTTGTCTGTGTCTATGTGTCAGCCCTGCGATGATCTGGCGACTTGTCCAGGGTGTACCCCGCCTTTCGCCCGTAGTCAGCTGGGATAGGCTCCAGCTTGCCTGCGACCCTGTAGAAGGATAAAGCGGCTAGAGATAATGAGATGAGATGAGATGACTAGACAGAGAAATCTTTTAGTTTCAAAATGATACATCAAACATCATTTTTTGACAACAAGTATATTAATTTTACGACCAAAGTCACCTACCCTTTTAATTTCCGCGCAGTAGTGAAACATGATGTCATCGGCAGGTTCCCCTTCTTGTGTACCACGTGTCGGTCTATTTTTAGACCAGGAAACCCCCAAAGTGAGAGAGTCATTTCTCCTCGTATATGGGGGCCAAAAAAATTGCGAAAAATTTTGAGTTAATCTTTCAGTTAGCTAGATTTATTGGCATTAGCTAGATTAGCCGCCGTTGCTGATATGTGCCACGTCACACGGTACACAAGAAGGGGAACCTGCCAATGACATCACGCGCGGAAATTAAAAGGGTAGGTGACTTTGGTCGCAAAATTAATATACTTAATTTTTTGACGACAAGTATATTAATTTTACGACCAAAGTCACCTACCCTTTTAATTTCCGCGCGGTAGTGAAACATGATGTCATCGGCAGGTTCCCCTTCTTGTGTACCACGTGTCGGTCTATTTTTAGACCAGGAAACCCCCAAAGTGAGAGAGTCATTTCTCCTCGTATATGGGGGCCAAAAAAATTGCGAAAAATTTTGAGTTAATCTTTCAGTTAGCTAGATTTATTGGCATTAGCTAGATTAGCCGCCGTTGCTGATATGTGCCACGTCACACGGTACACAAGAAGGGGAACCTGCCAATGACATCACGCGCGGAAATTAAAAGGGTAGGTGACTTTGGTCGCAAAATTAATATACTTGTCGTCAAAAAATTGTTTGATATATCATTTTGAAGCCAAAAGACTTGTCTATCTAGTGATACCATTTATATATGTTGTCAAAATATATTGCATTTTATGCCAAAGAATACATCCAATGGTGGAATGGCACTTTAAGCAACCTGTGCAAGTCAGCTGACCAGCATTAAGAAACCTTGTAGTAACAGCAATAGCACATTGCGTCCATTAGAGGGCAGACTGACACCATGTTCCCAGATTCCAGCCCTACTAGTTACCCAACAATCCATAATCCCAGCCAACTGGCAACATAAAGTGGACTTTCTTGCACCTTGCAGTTCCAGTTTTATCCCAATTCTACCACAGCCAGGAAGTCTGGTTCAACAAGCACCTTCTTGTACAGTACAGTGACACTCAGGGGAGTACAACCATAGACACCTGGCAGAGTGCGCACTGAAGACGTTGATGGCCTGGAACCCAGCACTCACCTCTGTCACTCCTCCTGTGTGTGTGTGTGCGCGTGTGAAGACACAACCAGGCAGGGAGCATTTTTTCCATGCCTTTTTTTTTTCTCTTTCTTTTATTCTAATGGCAGCAAAGGATTCTGCAAACCTTCACTTGTTCCTCCAGAGTAAAAAGGTCATGGAAAAGGTCTGTCTTTGTTTAGCTTACTTTCCCCTTTTCTTTTGATCAGGTTCCATTAATTTTTGGTCAGTCTGTAATCCAAACGTGTAGGGCTGGGACTGCAGGCTGACTTGCATGTTTTTGGGCAGCGCTGTGCACCTGCAGGGCAGACATCAGGTTTCAGGTTCATCCCCAGAGGGGAAACAGGACCTGCTGAAGGACCGTCCCTTCAAGTTTTTGTTTAATATGCAGACCTCAGAGGACAAGCTGAGGCTCTTTTAGCACTTAAGGCACTCCCTGCCTCCGTTTTCTAAAATCAGACAGACTTGATGGAGAAAAGATGGACTGGAGTGCAGGTGTGGGTTATACCGTGTTCTGTGGTGAGGAGGTGGAGGGCTTCCTGGATGAGTCACCATAGTCAGGAGGAGGCAGAAACACAGGCTGCTCTTCCTCCTCCTCCTCCTCCTCCTCTTCTTCAGACTGCTTAGAGAGATCTGCCACATTCATACTGTGCAAAGAGGATACACACATACAGCAGGTTGTATAAGAACAACAAATCCCTAAAGGTCCTTCAAACCAAATACCATTTGTTTTCTTATATTTCTATTACACGCACACACAATTGCATTTAGTTAAAATGGTCTACTTATTTAGAGAAAAGACTCACAGGTTTGTGATCACAGGCTCACCGAAAGGTCGGCAATACGATGATGGAAACCAGCCTCTCCTGTAAAAACAATCGTAATATCTCAAAAGATAGATATCTATATGCTTTTCATAAATCATGTTTGATAAATACAATTAATAGTTGCATAAAAAGAAAGATGCAATCCATTTATGAGAAAAAGCAAGTCACTGTAGAGGTATGTTTTGGCCACCGGTGGGAGACATGCAATAAGCCTTGGTTGCTTAGAAACTATCGTAACTTTGAACTAGAGCGCTTTAAACCTGCGTCAGTAATGGGGGGGCAATTTCATTTCTCAAAATGGCAATGACAACATAATGGCTTCTGGGAGAAAAGCGTGGTAAAATCATAATGAAAGGCAACTTTGCCCAGATGTGTGGTAGCCACACTGCTCATTTTCATTTGTTCCTTCAAAAAAGACAGACTAGAAAAAGCACAAAGCAATTACATTGCTGCCTCAAGTGAGTAATGGCTTCAAACATGGTCTTCACTAGCGTGTTCATAACCATTACAACTGCTTCCTAATTATGTTAAAGAGTTGATTTTAATGCAGCAATAACATGCTCTTAAGATGTAGATGGCATTTTGATCTTTGACTTTAAACTCATGTTCCATTATTAGCATATTTTTACAAAAATGCTTTGGACTCAAGTTGAGGACCACATTTTCAGCTCGTCTAGGGATTATTCAGGCACACACCGTTTTGGTCTATCGGATATATTTACCCAAAACTAGCGAGAGATCACAGAAAATCAGGGTTCATAAGTGTAACATTTTACAAACTACACAGTCGTAGCTGGTCTACACGTAACTAGTTTTCAAACTCCTTCAGGCCGTTTAATTCGTTTCGCATTTCATTTTTAATTTCATCATATTTTTGTTCGTTTGCCTTCCTGAACAGGTGTGCAGGCCCTGTATGCTTCAATAAAACTTATTCATACACATTTGATATTAACTGAAGTTCAGCGTCAAACAGAAACTTGAATGAAGTGGAGCCATAAACTTGAATTGTTGTGCAGGTCAAGCTTTTCAATTCACACTGGCTGGAATAGCATTCCTTTATTGGAGCTTAGCGCTTCATTTCAGTGCCTTCTCACCAAGTAAATACAATATATTTACTGGCAGTTGTTCTCACAAGAGTGCTCGGAGAGCACAATATCTCCTGCTACAATATATTGCAAATGAAAATGTAATAAAGCATTCTGCCAAGTTTTGTGAAATTCCTCCAAAAATTGAGAGAGGAGTCGATTTCAGAACGTGAGAACCCTTTCTGGGACGGACGGACTTCACCACGACATAATCCCCCTTTGGGCCTTTCAACCAGCAGGGAATTTAAATAAATAAAATGAATAAATAAATAAATAAATTGGGGGGGGGGGGGGGGGGGGGGGCGGCTGGGGGAAAAAGAAAAGAAAAACCCACAAGCTTATTGCACATGAAGCCACTTTGTGCATCAAATTTAAAATGAACATTTATTAAAAAGGGCGGCACGGTGGTGTAGTGGTTAGCGCTGTCGCCTCACAGCAAGAAGGTCCTGGGTTCGAGCCCCGTGGCCGGCGAGGGCCTTTCTGTGTGGAGTTTGCATGTTCTCCCCGTGTCCGCGTGGGTTTCCTCCGGGTGCTCCGGTTTCCCCCACAGTCCAAAGACATGCAGGTTAGGTTAACTGGTGACTCTAAATTGAGCGTAGGTGTGAATGTGAGTGTGAATGGTTGTCTGTGTCTATGTGTCAGCCCTGTGATGACCTGGCGACTTGTCCAGGGTGTACCCCGCCTTTCGCCCGTAGTCAGCTGGAATAGGCTCCAGCTTGCCTGCGACCCTGTAGAAGGATAAAGCGGCTACAGATAATGAGATGAGATTTATTAAAAAGTGCTGTTCGTTATTAATACATCAATGAGTTTTAACTTTTGGCTTCTTTTCAACACTCCATCGCCTTGTCTTTACACACATACAGAACAAAAACAAAAAGAGCTAAGAGAGACGTTCTCTCCTTTTATCATAAAGTTGTTTAAATCGTGCTGTACAGTATCTATGGCAGACACCTTTAAACAGTATCCGTGCCGAGTATCATGAAGGGTAGCCACTCGAACAGGCTGGCAAGACTCAGTCAGGTGATAAGTCAGTCAAGGTACCAGAACATTCATTTTGTTTTCTGTATTTCTGGCATACCAAAAATACCACAGCAATTTCTGTAAGCATTTCAGGACTGCAAAATTGTTAACAATGTACAACCAGTCTTTCCACTTTTTTTTTTTTTGGGCCACAAATGATCTTGCATAATACACCTGAAGGGTTGCAAATGTGTATCTTAGAAACACTTGCTAGCTACCAGCTGACAAAAACAATGCACCATCTGTGCTGGGAAAAAACTCTTCATAGAGGTACACTAAGCTTATGTTGTATTTGGACTTACTGTCCATTTTTCTCCAGTTCCCCATACAGCCAGCCGTCCTTCTCTTCCTGAATCATTAAAGTGATGATTTCTCCATCGTCAAAGCTCAACAGGGACTCATTGTTGCCAGCTGTGTGGGGGAAAATGGTCTGCACTCGTGGCTTCTTTATAAAGTCACTGGACATGGATCCGGGCATGCCATTGCCATCAAGACTGTCTTGGTCTGTTGATTTCAGATCAAGAGGCATGCATCAGTTGATTCTCGTTCAAATCTCAGTAACAATTGCATACGACAAAACCCATACGCCGATGCAGTGGTAAGGCAGAGTCAAGGTGCGCAAAAAAAACCCACCCACAATTCCATAAACAGTGTTGATGGATGATAGGACTCTTACCTGAGTAAGGCTCTGGAGACAAAGGGCTTCTGGGGATCTCCTGCGAGAACATGTTTACCAATGGACTGGTCTGAGCCTTCTGCGGTGGGGCTGGCGGAGGAACCATGGAATCTGTATTCTGAAAGTAAGAAACCAAAACAGAAGGAGTTTGTGACAAAATTTAAAAATCTATAGCAAGATGCATCATAACATAGTACGTGGCCAAAAGGTTGTGGAAAGCTGACTGTGGTTCTTCCCCAAACTGTTGCCACAGCACACAGTTTGAAAGCACACGTCTTTACATGCCGTAGCATTACAAATTCCTTTCGTTGGAACCAAGAGTCCCAAACCTGCTCCAGCATGAAGATGTGTGTCCACCCTGTGTACAAAGCAAGGTCCATGAAGACATGGAAGAAACTTGAGCGATCTGCAAACCTTTGGGATGAACTAGAGCACTGGCAGCATCCCATACCTCCTCGTCCAACATCAGAGCCTAACCTCACTAATGCTCACAAATCCCCAGTCCATCAATTATTGATATGGCTCATCCTTCAGTATCGCAGGGAAAACCAGAACAAATACAGAGACGGAAGGGCTAACAGAGATTAACAACTATTCACACTTGCATTCACACCTATGGGCAATGTAAGAGTCACCAGTTAAAATAACCTGCACATCTTTGGACTGTGGGAGGAAACAGGGGCACCCGGAAGAAACTCAGAGAGAACATGCAAACGCCATGCTGAAAGGCCCCAGTCAGCCTCAAGATTCAAACCCAAAACCTTCTTGCTCCGATGAGACAATGCTAACCACTGCACCACCATACAACCCATCCTCACAGTAATGCTGTAAAATCTAGTGGAAAGCCTTCCCAGATGAGTGGAGGTTATAACAGCAGCAAATGGGGGACTAAATATGGAACGGGATATGGGTGTGGAGATCAGGTGTCCAGAAACTTTTGGCCATAGTGTACACGTGATGTACACCATAATTTGAAACCCCCATCCATCAAAACTCAACACCCAGTGTTGCTTTTCAACAGATAAGTCAAAAGCATTAAAGCAAAGTGTAGTGCACAAGACAGGGTATGAGGAGGGCTGTAAGAATGAAACAGCCCTGACCAAGAAGGGCTTTAAAAATATTTTGAAATGATAATTATGCCAATGGAACTTCCCCCACAAGGAAACAGACTACCTTGGCTTAATGCCTGAAAGATCTACTTCACTCAAATACTGTTCCGCCAACCATTCATGTTTTATAAACTGATAACCATCTTTGAGAAAATCAAGCTGAAAATCCTGCTTAAATCCTTCTCCAGTGCGAACCCAGCACCCAGACTCACCCTGTCAAAGTGTTCCATGCGAGGTGAAGACTTGGGAGTGTTGGCAGTCGGGGTGCGCATGCCCTCGATCATGGATATTATAGTGTCTGGCACCTGGAGGGCATCATTGCACTTGCTTTGCCAACTGGGCAGCTTCAGAGAGAGAATCTCCTTCGCCTAAGTATCATGATTGATGACAAAGGAAAATGCACAGACCACATATAGGTTTTAGTGAGACTTTGGTCAAGCAAACTAGACAAATTATACATAATCTTTTTTTTTGTGAGAAACAAATCTAGGTTAATAAAACCACTATTTAAATAACACTGCAAACTGGAGCCTTATGGGCTTTAATTGTAAACACATTGGTTGAAGTTTTCCTGACTACAAAATTGTGAGGAAGGATACAAATTGTTACGCGTGACCAGACGTACAAACGAGGGTTATGTATATAACCGCGGTTCTATGAGTTTCGGATGACCGCCAGAGGCGGTGCTTTCAGCACATGGATATCCATCACACGAACGTGCAGGTCGAGTAATAGTAACAACAAAGTCACGTGTGACCTGGGTGACGTCACCCCGTGACCCCGGCATAAAAGACCGGTAAACCCAGGAAGTGACCTCTTGGCAAATCTTCTCGTGTACACTCCGAGTGACTGCCAAGCTCTGGCGGTCATCCGAAACTCATAGAACCGCGGTTATATACATAACCCTCGTTCTATTTTGTTTCTACTGACCGCCAGAGGCGGTGCTTTCAGCACATGGATGACTAATACCAACCAGGTCATGAGGAGTGCCTACCCGTACCCAGTGCTGCTGCGACGGGCCTGGAATGACAGCCGTCGCCACAGGATTATGTGGGACGACATTAAGACGGTAAAACCTGGTGAAGGTGCAGCTGGAAGCCCAGGAGGCTGCGCTGCATATGTCTGAAAGGGGCACGCCCTTCAGTGATGCCCATGAGGCTACCACGCCCCGTGCAGAGTGCGCCCTGGCAGCCGGAGGAATCGGGAAGCCACTGTGCCTGTAGGCATGTAATATGGCCTCGACTATCCACTTGGATAGCCTCTGCTTAGAGAGCGCCAGACCCCTCGACGGTCCTGTGTGGCACAGAAACAGGGCGTCACTCCTACGGAAGCCCTCTGTACGCGACACGTACACCCTGAGGGCGCGAACTGGGCACAAAAGTTCCGACCTCTCACCATGGCCCGCCTCGAACGCCGCAAGGCTAAGGGGCTGGTTGACGAAGGTAGCAGAGAGGGTCTTTGGGAGGAAAGAGGGGTTAGGCCACAGGCTGACCCCACTGTCGCCGGAGTGCCACTGCAGGCACTCCCCACTGACTGACAGCGCGTGTAGTTCCCCAACGCGCCTCATCGATGTAATGGCCAGAAGAAAAGCAGTCTTCAGGAAGAGCCATGAAATGTCTGCCGTGAGCAGGGGCTCAGAACGGTGCGTCGCAGAGAGCCTGCAGCACCAATGAAGGTCCCATGTGGGTACCCGGCTCCGTCGGGGGGGTCTCAACCGGAGAGCACCCTTCAAGAAACGTGCCACCAAGGCGTGGGATCCCACAGTCCTTCCCCCAACTCTGGCATGCTGAGCAGAGATGGCAGCTGCATAGACCTTGATGGTGGCAGGGATAAGACCCTTATCAAGCAGAGACTGGCGGAACAGTCAAATGGTCGGCAGGGGGCAGCATGTAGGCTCCTCCTCCCGAGTTAAGCACCAGTTGGAGAAAAGCCTCCATCTGTTGGCATAGAGGGCATTGGTGGGGGGTGCCCGAGAGCTTGCAATGGTATTGACCACTGCCGGCTCACAAGGACCTCGCAGGGGGTCCGGCCCTTCAGCGGCCATACCCAGAGCTGCAGACGGGCTGGATCCGGGTGCCAGATCTGCCCTCCCAGCTGTGATAGCAGGTCAGTCCCCACTGGCAGGCACCAGGGGTCGCCGTTCAGAAGTTGCAGCAACTTGGGAACCACACTCTGCCCGGCCACCGGGGGGGGCGACAAGCAGCAGCCCGTGGTGGTCCATCGCAACCCTGTGTAGGGTTGGCACGATCAGCAGCAGAGGGGGGGAGGCATACAGCAGTTGCCTCGGCCAAGCATGCGCCAGCGCATCCTGGCCCAGGGGACTGGGGCCATGGAGGCTGAACCACAGAGGGCAGTATGTCGACTCCTGGCAGGCAAAGAGGTCCACCTCTGCCCTGCCAAAATGTTCCCAGATGGCGAGAACCACCGCTGGGTTGAATCTCTATTCCCCGGGATCGGGGTCCTGGCGGGACAGCAGATCTGCTGCCCTGTTGGCAGTGCCTGGCAAGTACATGGCACACAGGCTCAAGAGATGTCGATGGGCCCACCGCAGAAGTTGGCCAACCACTTCCAAGCACTGGAGGGACTTTGTGCCTCCCTGGTGGTTGATGTGGTACACTACCGTAGCGTTGTCCGTCCGCACCAGAACGTGTCTGCCGGTCAGGCCTAAGAGGAAGTGCTGTAGGCCGAGGAACACAGCCCGTGGCTCCAGCACGTTGATGTGCTGCGCCCGTGCAGCACCGGGTGGAGGTGGAGACCGTTGAACCACCTCTGAAGCGGCATAAGTCCAGAAGTCCCAGCGGGACCAGAGAGGAGGCTGCCGTAAGCATGCCCAGCAGGCGCTGAAAGGTCTTCAGGGCGAGTGACCTACCCCGTCCGAAGCGGCCAAGCAGTAGGCGGATGTTGTGGATCCTGGTCTGGGAGGGAGTTACCATCAACGACCTCGAATCCAGGTGCATGCCCGAGAAAGTCGTCTCCCGGCTGGGCACCAGCGAGCTCTTCTTGTAATTCACCCTGAGCCCCAGCTCTACGACATGCGAGAGCACAGTCGCGATGTTGGTGCAGGCCTGAGCTGCTGACCGTGAACAGACAAGCCAGTCGTCCAGGTAGGGCAGGACACGCAAACCCCTTGCCTGAAGTAGTGCCGATGCCGCTGCCGCACATCCGGTGAACACACGGGGTGCCAGCGGTATCCCAAAGGGCAGAACATTGAACTCGAAAGCCTGGCCCTCGAAGGCAAACCGCAGGAACTGCCTGTGGTGTGGCACAATGGGAGCATGGAAGTAGGCGTCTTTCAGGTCGAAGGTGACAAACCAGTCGCCCGCCTGGATGTGGTGTAAGACATCCACTGTACGCAGCATGCGGAACCTCATGGTCCTCAAGTGGGAATTGAGGGACCTCAGGTCGAGGATCGGGCGGATACCGCCATCCTTCGGAACCAGAAAATACCTGGAGTAGAACCCACCTTGCTGTCTCTGCCTGTCGACGGGAGAGACTGCTCCTTTCTCCAGGAGGGTGGCAATTCCCTGCCGGGGGACGAGGGACTTCCCCGGATGGCTCACGGTGGTGTTTGACCCCATGAAACGTGGTGGACGGCGGCAGAAATGGATGCGGTAACCCTCGGTGAGGGTCACCAGCACCCAGGGGTCAACGCTCTCCAGCTTTGGAGCTGTTCGCTGGAAAAGTGGCCGACCGCCGGCGCGCTGATATCAGCGCCGTCCAGAGCGCCCCCGTCGGTCACCATGGGGGCGACGAGGAGTGGACTGGGTGTAGGGGGCGGCACCGCGGGTCCAGGAGGTGGTGGGGTGGCGAAAGTCATCAACCCGTCTGGTCTCCTGGCGGGTGCGTGGCCGAGACAGAGTCGGTGTGGGCCCCCTGAAGGACTGGGCAGCATTGCCATGGTGGTGGGCCTGGCGGGGGCCAGCGAACTGCTGTTACGCCTAGATGACCTGGGCACTCCGATCCAGGGCTTGCTGAGTGGCTTCGCCAAACAGCTCCCCGGGGACAACAGGGAGAGAGTGCAGCACACGCCGGTCGGGCTCGGCCAGAGGGGACTGTGCCCGCCATATCTGCTGGCGGCCGAGGGTGAGATACGACATCAGCCGGCCCAGTTCCCGCGACGAGTAGGCAAAGGCCTGGAGCCGCGTCACACAGCTCCCGTGATGCCGCGCTCGTCCCCTCCAGCGTCTGGGGGTCCATGACACCTGGCTGGCAGAAGGGAACTTAAATAGGGCGAGAACGCTCCAAGTAAGTAGCCCAAAATAAACTATCAGGCGGAAATAAAAAATAAACGACCGGGCGAACACACCCGTGGTCGGGAATATTAACAAGGATGGCGCCGTGCGCTACAGAACTGATAAACAGCGGCGAGAAACACCGCTTTAATTTAAATGAATGAAGACCGCTTACCTGAGCGATAACAAACCGGCCTCCAGCAGCGAGGACACGCCTCGGAGGGCTAGTCAGCTAACTCCACCGAGCGAGAGCACTCAGCTTAACGGAGTAACAAACAATACGAATATAACACACAAGACAGCCGGCCCGTGAGCAGGCCGGACCATAGGTAGGGGTGTCCTGCATTGCCGCCAGGGCCCTGCAGCGGGAACACTGCCCCCTGTGGCGGAGGCTGAAGATTCGCCAGCAGGGCCTTCATCTCCTCCAGCTCGGTGGACATCACCTCCACCTTCTGAGCCAAATCGCCCGAGCGCTTCTTTTTCGCCTTAAAAGCGAAGACGTGTGGGGGAACCCACGGCACTTGCTGGGCCCCGCTGCTGCAGCCGACACCGTGTCCTGTCCCCCCGAGGCCCGGGGGATGTCAGACGGAGAATCCAGCCGAGCCAGCCCGGCGGTCCGCGCAGCCACGCCCAGGCACATGCAGTCTGCGCAGGCCATGTCCGTCAGCCCCTGCCGCAGGTGATCAATACCCAGGCATGAGGGGCACTCGCGGTGGCCGTCCTCCGGTTCGAGGGGGACCGGCAGTTGGCGCAGCGAGAGAGAGGTCCATGACGCCTGGCTGGCAGAAGGGAACTTAAAAAATAGGGCGAGAACACCCCAAGTAAGCAGCCCAAAATAAACAATCAGGCGGTAATGAAAAACGACCGGGCGAACACACCCGTGGTCGGGAATATTAACAAGGATAGGCGCCGTGCGCCACAGCACTGATAAGCAGCGGCGAGAAACACCGTTTAATTTAGATGAATGAAAACCGCTTACCTGGGCGACAACAAGCCAGCCTCCAGCGGCGAGGACACCGCCCCGGAGGGCTAGTCAGCTAACTCCACCGAGCGAGAGCGCTCAGCTTAACGGAGTAACAATACGAATACAACACACAAGACCGCCGGCCTGTGAGCAGGCCGGAGACAAGGCTACACAAAATAAGGCGGTTAATAATATTAACAAAGATAGGCGCAGTGCGCCACAGAACTGATAAACAGCGGCGAGGAACACCGCTTTAAATTAAATAAATGAAAACCGCTTACCTGAATGAGGACAAGCCGGCCTCCAGCGGTGAGGACACCGCCCCGGAGGACTAATCAGCTAACTCCACCGAGCGAGAGCGCTCAGCTTAACGGAGTAACAAACAATACAACACAAGACCGCCGGCCTGTGAGCAGGCCGGAGACAAGGCTACACAAAATAAGGCGGTTAATAATATTAACAAAGATAGGCGCAGTGCGCCACAGAACTGATAAACAGCGGCGAGAAACACCGCTTTAAATTAAATGAATGAAAACCGCTTACCTGAATGAAGACAAGCCGGCCTCCAGCGGTGAGGACACCGCCCCGGAGGACTAATCAGCTAACTCCACCGAGCGAGAGCGCTCAGCTTAACGGAGTAATAAATCAATACGAATACAACACACAAGACAGCCGGCCTGTGAACAGGCCGGTGGCGAGGCTACACAAAACAAGGTGGTTAATAATATTAACAAGGGTAGGCGCCGAGCGCCGCAGAACTGATAAACAGCGGCGAGAGGAACGCCGCTTTAATTTAAATAATGAAACCCGCTTACCTGAAGCGAAAACAAGCCGGCCTCCAGCGGTGAGGACACCGCCCCGGAGGGCTAATCAGCTAACTCCACCGAGCGAGAGCGCTCAGCTTACGGAGTAATAAATCAATACGAATATAACGACAAGAGTTGGTGGACTTAGCGCAGTTTCTTGGAGGGTGCATAAGCACAGCCCCAACCCTACGGGTAACGAAACTACCTCAGCGCTTTGTCCAAATTTCAACCCAACTCGCAACCTGCAAACGCGAGAAGATGTAAGAGGTCACTTCCTGGGTTTACCGGTCTTTTATGCCGGGGTCACGGGGTGACGTCACCCAGGTCACACGTGACTTTGTTGTTACTATTACTCGACCTGCACGTTCGTGTGATGGATATCCATGTGCTGAAAGCACCGCCTCTGGCGGTCAGTAGAAACGAAATAGAACGGTATTTTAAAAAGTCTATTACGCTAGCATATTAGGTTGCTGACAGACTTAAAATCCTTTGTTATTTCCACAGAATGCCAAAGCTGCGTTTTAAAAACAGGAATTCATTAACATTTCACAAATCTAAGAAAGTCAATGGAAATCGACCCCATTTACATTGCAAAGGATAATTTCGTTACTTTGTCATGAAACTCTGCCATCTGATAGGAGAAGGTACAGTGTTTGTCCACCAGGAAGCAGAACCTCCTCTTCTCCTCCAGTAGGGCCTCCCTGCAGCCATCGGCTATGAAATTCTGCATGTCCACTTGCCGCGAAGAAATCGTCTCCAGATACTAGAGACCAAAATTAGTTTGACAAATTTAAGAACCATTTCAAAAACTGTGCCAGTCTCGCACTGTTAGAATGTTGTGGCAGGAAGTTATCTGCAGAACACATTACAAAGAAACAGGACAAACTATAATAGTGCCATTAGCTGGGATAAGCATCAATATGTTTAACATCTTTTCACCCTCCAGTACCAACATAGTCAGTGATTAACGACATCTGTAGATGGAAGACATCCACCCCCTCTCTGAAGCTGCCCATGACTAACAAACTCGGAGAAGCTAAGCAGCAGATCTCCACTGTTCACAGGATCCCCTTCCTACTAACTTGCTGAGGCCGAGTTGTCATAGTGACCATTCAAGTGGGTTCACTTGGATGTCGATTTCAGTCTCTCATCACAAACTTCTACCTCATCTCTACATGAGGGAGACACACAATACTGACCTCTGTCTCACTGTGCTGATCAGCCAGAAATACATGGGACATTCTGCAAATTTTAATAAGCTGTGGGTTGGCTATGGATTAAAAAACTAAGAATAAACTTTTTCAGCCTTGTAGAACAGATGCCCAGAGGGTTCAAAGAACGGCGATACAGTAAACCAACAAACTTTGTGACTCTCTCGAGTTAAGTCTTTACTAAATAAAGAAAACACTTTCTGCACTTCTACTAAAAGTAGAAGCATTCTCCACAATAGCCGAATCTCGTCAGCGTCTTTACTGACGTCATTTCTGTTGCCTGAGGGCAGGCAGTACTCCTTTAGAGAACAAAACCACCCATGCCACAGAGTTCCTGATGCAACACTCCAAATCAAGCTGTGAGGCGGTTTTTAAATCATAACTACATGGGTGCAAGTATAAAATTTTCAAAAACCTGAAAAGTCTGACAAAGTCAGACATGCATGGCACAGCCATGCGGGGGGGGTTACAAAGAGGGGGGTGAGCCCCCTTAGGGCTTGAAAAAAATTTAAATTACAAGTTAAAATGGTTGTCTCTCATGCAAACATTTATAATATAGTTATATGATTTGCATATTCACATCAAATTTTAATACATTTCATCATCTCATCTCATTATCTCTAGCCGCTTTATCCTGTTCTACAGGGTCACAGGCAAGCTGGAGCCTATCCCAGCTGACTACGGGCGAAAGGCGGGGTACACCCTGGACAAGTCGCCAGGTCATCACAGGGCTGACACATAGACACAGACAACCATTCACACTCACATTCACACCTACGGTCAATTTAGAGTCACCAGTTAACCTAACCTGCATGTCTTTGGACTGTGGGGGAAACCGGAGCACCCGGAGGAAACCCACGCGGACACGGGGAGAACATGCAAACTCCACACAGAAAGGCCCTCGCCGGCCACGGGGCTCGAACCCGGACCTTCTTGCTGTGAGGCGACAGTGCTCACCACTACACCACCGTGCTGCCTACATTTCATCAATTCATCTGAAATAATATTTCAAGTACAAGGCTTGATATTTCAAAACATCTAGCAACTACTAATTTAAATGTTGAAACAACCATTTTTAATATGCTTTTGCTGCGATACCTTTTTTACAATATATACACTGGAATAGCTGTGTTGACTTGGTTGAACAACATGCTACGTGCGTGAAACATGATATCACATGTAGAACACCGTGAAACAACGGGCTAGTCAGGATCGCTTGTCGGTGAGCGGCGTATAAATTGAATGAGGTTTGTGGCGAAGACAAGATGAAAAGATTCGTCTCGTGCAGATACTGTACCGCGGTAACCCGGTAATACGCCGAGTGTGAGACAGTGAGAGGGCCACCCCCCCGAAAATCTCAACGGATTTACACGATTTGGAAAAATGACTTTCAGAACCGAAAAAAAACGGAGCTTCCGGCACATGCCGGAAAACTTGCACCCATGTACAGTAACTGTTTTAAATGGAAGCACGCTTCATCCAGATTTGAGTACAGCATGTAATTACAACGTTCACTGAACACAATTCAACACAAAGGTCATTCACCATGTCTTGTACTATGAGTGGGGCACATATGTATAATATAATAATGAAAGGTAGTAATAAATATCCAGATATAGTCCAAATATAACTTCAGATGTAAAAACATGCCATTAATATCCCAAGCAGCGAAATATTTAAAAAAAAAGTTATTGAATGTGTGCTTGGGAAATAAAAACACAAAAACAGCAGCATCATTAAGTCAGAGTATATGATTACTAAACAATTAGAGAAAGTATACACTTGAATAGGAAATCAGCAGCTACAAAAAAAAAAAAAAAAAAAAATCAATAGCTGTTTCAGAAAGATATAAAGCTTGTTGTATGATGAAGGGAAAGCGGCTACCTAGGATAACAAGGGGTCGGGAAAGAGCCCCCATCTGTGCAGATTAAAAACCAAACAAAATATGAAGAAAGCTAACCTCATTTTGCTTGAGGTCATACTTGTTGGAATGCTTTCCCGGGGTTTTTCGGCGCAATTTATTCAGAGCGGTGTGTGTTTTCTGCAGTGAGTCTTGCCTCATTTTATGTTCTGTCTGGTATCTTTTGAATGTAGCCTGAGAGAAAAGATAAAACACAGTATCAGCAGGGTTAGTAATTGCGTTACATATGCCGAATTCAGCTGCCGCATTTGCATTCAATGCATGGTGCATTTTGAAAAGGCAGTGTTCATTAGACTGAATACAAGCTCATCAATGATTACTCAGATGGAGGTCTCCTAAAGTGGACCACTCGCCTGAAATTTATTCTGTAATTTTAGAATGACCATACCATATTTTTCTACACATACTGTACCTCATGACAGTATTTCGCACAAAAAAAAAAAAGGAGCAATTTCACATTCATTCAGTCATCTTTAGGAAGGCTTCTGGAGCCTATCCCAGGAACACTGGATACAATTCAGACCTTTTCACACATAGAAAATTGAATGTAGTCAGTCAATCAACCTACTGACGTGTTTTCGGGAAGTACAAGCAAACCAGAGACGCTTGTACAGGAAGTCCACGCAGACATCAGGAAAACACGAGAAGTTCCACACAAACCTGTAAACCCAAGCTCTGGATCAAACCTAGGCCAAGTTTACATTAGACTGTATCTGTCTCGTTTTCTTCACGGATGCACTGTCCGTTTACATTAAACCGCCTGGAAACGCCGGGAAACGGGAATCCGCCAGGGTCCACGTATTCAATCCAGATCGTGTCAGCTCCGGTGCTGTATAAACATTCAGAATACGCGGATA
This sequence comes from Neoarius graeffei, assembly GCF_027579695.1. Lineage (NCBI taxonomy): Eukaryota > Metazoa > Chordata > Actinopteri > Siluriformes > Ariidae > Neoarius > Neoarius graeffei. The sequence goes on along the minus strand of NC_083582.1, from coordinate 43,257,366 downwards.
TGCTGTGCTGAGCTCTAGCTGGCGTCTCATTGGACAACGTCACTGTGACATCCACCTTCCTGATTCGCTGGCGTTGGTCATGTGACGTGACTGCTGAAAAACGGCGCGGACTTCCGCCTTGTATCACCTTTCATTAAAGAGTATAAAAGTATGAAAATACTGCAAATACTGATGCAAATACTGCCCATTGTGTAGTTATGATTGTCTTTAGGCTTGCCATCCTTCCACTTGCAAGTGGTAAGTGATATGCGCTGGGATCACACACACAGCGGCTCAGTCCCGAATCACAGCTTGTGCACTTCACTCGCGTGCTCTGTGAGCTGCGCAGGGCCGGAGTGCGCACCCTCCAGAGGGCACTTGCTGTTCAGGGCGGAGTGATTTGGAGCGCAGGATGCCTGCGGAGCCGAGCGTATCCGTGTATTGGTGTTGCTGTGTGCACGCAAATCGTGTATTGGTGTTGCTGTATGCACACTAATCGTTTTAAAAACGTTAATCTGATGATCTGCTGATACGGTCTAATGTAAACATGGGCCTAGAGTGGTGAGGCAGCAACGCTACCTGCTGCGCCTCTGTGCTGCTCAGCAACATGACAAAATCACAAACATTTCAACAGTCTAATTACAATTTCAGTCAGAAATATACTTACATTCATGTATTTGACATCCATATCAGTTTTCTTCTCCAGTTCTGCAATGAGTTCTCTCTGGAACCTTTTGAACTGATAAAAAGTAGCCACCGTGAAAAATAGTTAAGCACTCGTAACGCTAACATGATAATTGTGGTGCATTCCATACACTTAAATATCTAAGAGGCACTGTTTATCTGTAGTTAAATATTCACAATGCTCAGACAGACAATGTGTCGCCAAAATAAACTGATAGAGGCGCTCTCAAAGAAACACTGAAGGTAGTAAAACCCTACCAAAAAAACAAAAACCCCAAACTCCACATTGACAATCATTTTCAACAATCCAGGAATTCTAACTTAGAAAACCGTAAAAAAAAATTATACACTGTGCAGATCGCAGAATGTCATGACCTTCAGAGAATAGATAAATTGAGACAAAAACTGGCTTTATGATGACTGACGGTGAAAAATCTGGACACAGACTTTGACGTACGCCTTGGTAAAGGTAACATCAAATCATCATCCTTCGCAGAAAATCAGTCGATTACTGCTCACCCAGTAATTTCTCTAACGATGGACAGAAACAGGTGAGAAAGGGAGGAACGACAGCCTCTGGAGAGAAAATGTGCCATTTTAAGTGAAATGTGCCTTTCAGTGTCGTGTCAGTGTGTGGTCTGTGAACTGGTGTCTGGCTGGCACAGCAGGCACCAAAGTCAATAGCACAGCTGGAGGGTAAATTGGAAAAAAGGCAAAAGAGAGAAATAGATCTGTATTGTCACTTGTACTTTCTTACCGACTGTTCCAACTCCACCTGAACCTTCTTGTGCATTTCAGAAATCTCCACCAGGACCACCCCTACAGACAGAAACATCTGCTTAGTACTGCAGATAAAACTATTTGTAGTCACAACATCCGGACAGAAAATTCAATCACTTTGCAAGTCACATATACATTCCGTTAGGTTCATAACATACAAATATGAAACATATGAACAAAAACACCCACCCACTTTCAAAACCTGCTTTAAAGGGCTGATGACACATTTTTGACATCTTTGGCGATGTTCTATAACAAAAAGTAATTCCCGATGATCCATATATTACTTCACGAAGGCGCCTATTTTACAAGTTATGATAAAAAACGCGGCTATTTGGGCAAATTTGACGGGGCTGCAGCACCCAGGAGACGGAAGAGGAGGAGGAGCTATATGACATCAGTGAAAGAACCTTCCTCCTAACTTACCAGTTTGTTGTTGATGCGGCAGGTGTTCAGTTTATCATTATTAGTATTTTTATTAGACATTTTATTTATATATGCTGTCAAGCGATTAAAAATATTTAATCATGATTAATGTCGCGACTGTCATAGTTAACTCGCGATTAATCGCAATTTAATCACATCTTTTGTCACATGAAAAACCATTGTAATTCTCTTATCAGCATAAAAAAGTGAATGGGCTTGCTCACCGTTCGAACTACGGGGGTACTCGGGGGATCCGAGATCCCCTGAAACAGACATGAGATCCCTTGAAAACATGATTTGGGAAATGTTGGGGGGGTCTAAAATATTGGCAAAATGATGTTTATTGACATAGCAATCGTGTGTAACGGGAAGCATTTGCATATCCGAAGTGAGCACGCGATGGAGAGCCGCGCTCTGAGACAAGCGCAAGCACCCCCCAAGGGAAAATAAGGGACCCCCCCCCGAAAATATCGGCATAGTTCGAACACTGGTTGTACCAATTTTTTTTTTTTTTATTGCAGAGCATAACACGTCTTGTCACAGCCACTGCAAAGTGGGGCTGGAGCCGCCAATGGGAAAACGAAACCTAAACCGAGCACCGTGGCTCTTCGGGGGAGGGCAGAGGACTCTGGCTGTGCGGGGCATGGCATCATGTCACAGAGCGTTAATCTTGCGATAAAAAAAAAAAAAATTATCGCCGTTAAAATTGAGTCAAGTTAATGCGTTAATAACGCGACATTTTTGACAGCACTAATTTTTATATATATATATATATATATATATATATATATATATATATATATATATATATATATATATAGTTATTATGCCTTCGCATTATGTTGCCGGCTTTTGCTCCAAAACCCACAAGGATGGGGTAAGTTTATTCAAGTTTCCCAGAGATCCCGAGATGCATGCGAAGTGGGTGAAGCAAGTCAGGCGCACTCGTGACAAGTGGGAGCCCTCACCAACATCCGTCCTGTGCTCTGAACACTTCGATTTGGATTGTTTTGACACCCTTCCCAGCTTAAAGGAATCTCTTGGGTGTTCAGTTCAGCACAAACGTGTGCTGCTACCATCAGCAGTGCCTACAGTATTCCGGAGGGGGTCTACTAGTAGCTATGCCGGATCCAGCAGTCGCTTGGGACAAGGCGACTCCTCCAAAGACAGTCCTCCTGTCAGAACATATGTTGAGAAACGATGTAAGATAAAGGTACGTAGAGCTATAGAGTGCTCCGACATGATGCTAAAAATAGTAACCATGCGGTCTGCGCGGCCATCTTGGAAGTGACTCGCTCCAGAGCGCTCATAGAGTACACATCATAGAGTACACATTCATGATAATCATAAACGTAATCATAAAGTCGGCGTGATAGTCATGTATTTGCTTGTGAAAGCTTGCGGCTTTCATGTAACTGCCGCCTTGCAACGAGAGGCAAAGGGTAAAGAGGGTAGGCTATCATAGATTCTATTCGGAAGAGATCAACACATCATTGCTTAAAAATTAGGCATTTTAACAATTTGCATCTGTTTTGTGATTATCGTGACACTTGTGTGTTATATAGAACTGTACGTCTTATCAGCACATCGAGGATCTTCCACCGGAGGCTTTAGCAAGTACTACTCGTAGCAACACTACACTTTACCCTTTGCCATGCGTTGTTAGGGAACGGTAGCAAGTACCCCGATAACTGACTTCAAGAATATGTAGAAAAAAATTTAGAAATTATACTTTCCAAAAGTCATTTGAGCTTAGTGTATTGCATTTCCATTTATATTGTAGGTTCTTGCTGATGTTTTTGCGGAGTATGACGCAGCTGCTGAATCAGAAGCTGCAGAGTTTGTGTGTACTAGTTGTGAACATTCACATTATCAATCTCATTTATTTAAAAATCAGATAAAATCATGCCATCATGATCACTGCTTAAAGTACCAGTATTTGGTTGTTGAAGAGCTAGCACTAGAAAGTTCACCGGCGTTTTCATGCACCATTTCCATCGAGTAGAACAGCCAGTGAACCGCAGCGTGTTCTTCCGCTGACGTCACAACATGGCCGCGAGCCACGGACCCAGTTTTCTTGCGCTGTGCAATTAAAAGTTGGATATTGGTGTAACAGCTTCTTTTCACGCAAGTATAACAGAAATCTAACGTTTGCCATGTTGTATATGCAATTTCTTAAATAAACTAGAGTCATGTTCGTGTCATCAGCACTTTAAACCATGACTGTATGCAAATAATCAGGGTTCAGGGAGGGTTATTTCAGCTTGCTAGCACTCCTCTGGTATTAATCTAAACTCCAAAGCAAACGAACAGAAGCAAGGGGCTACAGCACGATATGCATTAGCAGTGCATGAACACTGATGCTCTAATAGCACCTACAACATTACCATGTAAAAGGTCAGCACATTATCCTGATAAATGCTGCCTTTGTAAAAAACGGACTGTGTTTTCATTGCATCACGAACAGAGAAAGCATGGATACATTTACCTTCCAAAGCACAAACATGCCCAAGTATGGCTTGCTAGCATGAAAATCGAATAGGTGTGGGCAGATGTCAGCGCAGAAGAAAATACAGGTGTATAGAAAAAGGTTTTGAAAGTTCATGTATGTATTATTAACAAGGACCACGTTTCCACAGACTCTCGGTCACCTTCTAGATCAAGTGCAGAACACCTAGCCTTCCTTCAACACCTTACTTTTACCTTCTAATTATTGGTTTTCAGGGACAGAGGTCCTGCAGTAGCAGCTCCCACTGCTGGCAAAAAACTCACCGGTTTCAAAAACAAAACCAATTTTGTTTATTTATTGATTTATTTTCACTTGAAAGGATTCTGGTGTCTTTTGAAATAAATGAGTTTTTAAACATGTTGGTTGATATCCTACATTAATACCACATTGATTATACCAAACATAGAGGAGATTGTTCTAGAAAAAAAAAAAAAAAAAAATACAAGAAGCGGTGCTAATTAAAAAAAAAAAAAAAAAAAAAAAAGTGTTGGATGGGGTCGGGCACTCTATGCAATCATGGTATTAGTTATCATGCATCTCTTAAGCTGGGCATACACTGTGCGATTTTTTTTCAATCGCGGTATTCAGCTGCTGCTCACACTGTACGAGTGAATCGCAGGGGTAAACGGCATGCAGCTTACGATTCCTGTTCTCACACTATACAATCCGATGCTCGGATGCGATGCTCAGGATTTCAAACAGGTTTGATTTTCATCCGATCGATCAGGAGGAGGTCGTGAGGTGTTAATCGCTTGTCGTTACCCCATGTATACGCCACGAGCCGAGACGCACGATTGAGCCAAAACTCGGCCTGATCTCCAAAATAGTTGCACGAGTGAAAATCGTGTCAAAATTGGGCCAAAAATCGCACAGTGTATGCCCAGCTTTATAGAGAGGAGAAAAAGAAAAGAAGCATCCTGTGGTCCCAAGTAGCCTAGCTTATGTGAATACAATTTATATTACACTTTCAGTTCTCCAAGGTCAGGCTATGGTGTTTAAACAGTGTATTTAAGAAGCCTTTTGGTCATGTACACAAGCACAGTGAAATTCTTCCTCTGCATTTAACCCATCTGAAGCAGTGAACACACACACACACACACACAGCAGTGGGCAGCTATGCTACAGTGCCCAGGGGGCAGTTGGGAGTTAGGTGCCTTACTCAAGGGCACTTCAGCCATGATACAGAGGGAAGGGAAAGTGCTGTTCATTTCACTCAACTCCCCTCACATTTTTCATGCCGGTCCTGGGAAGTGAACCGGCAACGCTTTGGGCCCAAGGCTGCTTCTCTAACCTTCAGGCCATATTTTAGAGAGAGCAAGTGACCTGACTGACCTGAGAATGCAGAGCAGTATCAGCAAGTGTGGGCTTGAAACATGAACACAAGGCACCACGAGTTGTGTGCACACAAATCATTTGTAATCTTTATTTCATTAGAATTCTTCCAATTTGTGTTAAAATAGAAAGGGTAGTGGCGGCACAGTGGGTCGCACTGCCGCCTTTCAGCTCCAGGTCTTGAGTTTAATTCTGAGCTTTGATTACATTGTGTGGAGTTTCACATACTCCACGTGTGTTTGTGTGGGTTTCCTCCTGGTTCTATGGTTTCTTTCCACAGTTTAAAAAAAAAAAAAAAAAACTATGCCATTTTTGATAACATTAGCCAAACCCAGGATGACCGTTTACAGCTGTCCCAAACACCATTTTTTTTGGCTACAGAGCTTTGTTACTAAATCAGCAAATATTTGAAGCTTTGACTGGGGCACAGGATGGCAGTGGGTGTCAGGGGTGATGAGCATGACTTGGGGAAGAACTCAGCCAGACATTTCTCCATTCACCACTAAGACGGTATACTATAAAATGTGTATACCATCAACCTAAACAATTGTAATTTAATAAATAATACACAAGAATGTGCTGACAAAAATCTATGTTGCAGTTTGCCTGTGTTAATGGTCTACATTTAGCCCAAAAAAAAAAAAAAAAGCAATACTGAAAACCGAATACAATACCACCAAACGATTAATCAAACAGTCAAATATTCCAATCTTACTGTTTACGCCAGCCATTTTTCATTACATTACAGGTATTTAGCAGACACTCTTATCCGGAGGAATGTACAGCATACCCAGAGCAGCCTGGAGAGCAGTTGGGGGTTAGTTGCCTTGCTCAAAGGCACTTAAGCCATTCCTTCTGGTCCAGGGAGGGAATCGAATCAGTGACCTTTTTGTCCCAAAATCTGCTTCTCTAACCATTAGGCCATGGCTTCCCCCATTGTTCAACCAGGTTAACAGAATTAAATGATCGTAACTAGCACAGGTCCATCTCTTACTATACAAGCCTAATTCCAAAAAAGTTGGGATGCTGTGTAAAGCATAAATAAAAGCAGAATGCAATAATTGCAAATCTGTTTTGACCTATATTCAACTGAATACAATATACAGAGCCCTCATGCAGCAGTGCATTAAAAACTGACATAACTGTATAAAAGGATATTACTGCATCAGCTCGGGAACACTTCAATAAACCGTTGTCAGTAAACACAGTTTGTCGCTGCATCTACCATGCAAAGTGAAAGCCATACATCAACATCCAGAAACCCTGCCAAATTCTCCAGGCTAAAGAGGAAAAAAAAAAAGACCACAGGGCTCGAAATTAACTTTTTTTCCTTTGTGTCCCCCAGTGGTCCCGAATTCTGTGTTGTATTGTCCCGAATGGAAGCAATAGTGTCCCCATTTTTTTCCTCTCTGAAATAACCAGTGGTTAATATTATCATATGAAGTTACTATTATATTTGTAACTATGCGATTTTGAACCCTTTATATCATTTTTACAATAAGTCACAAAACACAAGTGACACATGTCCTATACATCATCTACTTCAAAATTACAGTTATTGCATTTTCAGTTTATTAAACTTTGGCGATCTCACTGTATGAATAGATACCCGTTTATTTAAAGGGGCCAACTAGCTCATTCAGAAAATGTTTTAACTCACTACATCTGCAGTACACTAGTTGAAAATAAGACCCCTTATGTTCATTTCATCTACTTATACCTTGAATATCTGTTGGCATATACAGTGCAATGCAATAATGAGTACACCCCCCGAAAAACGACATTTTTCACAGTATTAAAATGAACACAAACAATATATCCCAAACAGTTCCTTGATGTTTATTGCACTATGTTCTTACATTATAACTCAAGCAGAAAGGTGAAAAGATGCCTTAAATTACATATTTTTCTGTTTCTGTGAAAGTGGGGTAGAGCAAAAGGTGAGTACACCCCACAACAAACTCAATTACATCCAGTACATTTAGTACTTTGTATGGCCTCCATTATTTGCAATGACAGCCCCAAGTCTCCTTGGCATGGAGTGCACAAGTTGACAACATTTGGCTACATCAATCTTTTTCCATTCTTCAAGGATGACATCTTTCAGAGCCTGGATGTTGGATGGAGAGTGATGCTCAACCTGCCTCTTCAGTATTCCCCAAAGATGCTCTATAGCAGGGGTCTTCAATCCTATCCGCAAAGGGCCGGTGTAGCTGCAGGCTTTCATTACAGCCAAATTGGAGGCTCACTTGATTGTTGACTGGAGACGAGGGTGAAATGATTAAACAAGTGAAAATCAGGTGTAGCTCCTGCTTGGTTGGAATGAAAGCCTGCAGCCACACTGGCCCTTTGTGGATAGGATTGAAGACCCCTGCTCTATAGGGTTCAGATCAGGTGACATACTTGGCCATGGAATCACTCTCACCCTGTTCCTCTTCAGGAAGTCAGCAGTGGCCTTAGATGTGCGTTTTGGGTCATTGTCATGTCGAAAAATGGCACGACGACCAACGGCCCGAAGTGATGGAAGCATCTTAGCTTTCAGTATAGAGCAGTACATTTGAGAATTCATGATGCCATCAATGAAATGCAGTTCTCCAACACCCGCAGCACTCATGCAACCCCACATAAGAACACTACCCCCTCCATGTTTCAGTGTGGGCACCATGCATTTTTCCTTGTACTCCTCACCCTGGCGACGCCAGACTGTTTTGAAGCCATCAGTTCCAAAAAGATTGATTTTGGTCTCCTCACTCCAGAGTACAGAGTCCCAGTAGCCTTCATCCTTTTCAGCATGTGCCCTGGCGAACTCTACACGGGCTTTTTTGTGACTGGGCTTTAGGAGAGGCTTCCTTCGGGGACGACACCCATGCATGCCATTCCGCTGCACTGTACGGCATATTGTGTCACGTGACACATTCACTCCAATTTCAGTCTCTACTTCCTTAGATACCTGTTGTGCACTTGCATGCCGATTTTCCTCAACTTCTCATTACAAGCCGCTCCTGCCTGGGTGTTAATTTTCTTGGCCGGCCTGTACGTCTCTCTACTTTGGCTGCAGTTCCATCTGTCTTGAATTTTTGGATCACTTTTGCAACTGTGTTCTTACTGATAAGTAAGGCTTTACTGATCTTCTTGTAGCCCTCACCTCTCTTGTGTAAAGCAATAATCCGCTTTCTCAGATCCAGAGACATTTCCTGGCCATGAGGTGCCATTGCTGACAGCAGGAAATGGGAAAGGGTAGTTTGCTTTAGGTAACAGCCTTTTGTAGCCAACTGCCTAATTAACACCTGTGTAATGACTAATTAGACTCACCTGTGGTTAATTGTTTGTTCAGGTCCACATTGGTAGCCTAAAAAGTTGCTTTACTCAGAGCCCTTCAGTGGGGTGTACTCATTTCTGCACCACACAAATTTCACTAAAACTGAAATAAAAATCATTTAAGTTATATTATTAGCCTTTGTTTTGAGTTCAAAAGCTCAACAGAACCTGTGTTTAACTTAGTCTGGGAACATTTTGGAAATATATTTTTGTGTTCCTTGTCATATTGTGTGAAATGTTACTTTTCAAAGAGGGTGTACTCATTATTGCATTGCACTGTATAAGGCCAACTTATCATTTTCACCATTACCGTTATCCATTTTTATGTAATATACCTGTTGCCCCATTCAGAGAGGTTTTGAAAGCCATCAGCCATACCATCAATAGACGAAATGCCCTTGAGCAAGGCACCTACCCCCCAACGTTGCTACAGGGACTGTAACACTGTAAAAAACCGTAAAGTCACTTTGGATAAAAAAGTGTCATATCATAAGTGCAAACAAAGCAATGTAATGCAAGTTTTTTTATTGTAACCTTTAGTCATAGAAATCATTTATATTATTTCCAGTGCTTAATTTCATTTTCTTTGACCTAGATAAATTTCCCATTCATTTCTGTGGAATTATTTGAAAAACTACACACATTTTCAAACATCCACTGCTCTAGCATGCCTTCACCTAGAGACATGATTCAAACTTTAAAACGTAGAGAAACTTCTCCTCTGTGGATCTGGCATTCAACTTTTTGCTAGGTTCTATACTTTTGGCTCAGACCCAGCTCAAACACCATGTGGGTTCCTGGAGAAATTCCGGCTTTATAATGGGTGATTGCATTACACACCAGTGGAGCTCGTTAAGTTAGAGTGTAGAGAGCTTGGAAAAATAGCTCAAACTTTCTCATTTAAACCGTGTTTTCAGCCCCAATTTTCACTCTACACACAATTTTCTCAAAAGTAGTAGCCACACTTGTCCTGATTCACACAATGTGTCTCCCTGAGCGATAGGACTTGCAGTTTTTGAATGAGAAGCCTGAAAGTGAGGAGAGGGCAGGCACGCAGCCCCATAGACTGCCATTATAAACGTGGCTGCGCTTTGACTGTTAAATCAGAAAAGTCACTCGTTTTTAACTCGCTCTAGTGACCTCAATTTTTACACTACAGACAAAAAAAAAAAAAAAAAAAAGTACATCAGTGTGTTCAGGAGACCCTTGTGGCACTCAATGTGAAATAATTTTGTGAATATCTCCTTCCGTTTTCGTGTAAACCCCCGTTGTTTGGAGGGAGCGCTCTGACGGAAAGCTGCCCTTTTTGTGTGCCCCTCCCCCACCCGCGCGCTGAGCAGAGAGAGACCAAAATACAGTCCAGCTCAGCTCCGGCAACTGTGACTGCTACGCGCACTGCATCACTCTCACGATTTCCCCCGGGGGAATTGTCATCTCTAGATCTATTTTTTTTCCATTGTCCCGGGATTGTCCCAGATATGATAATTTTGTGTCCCGATGACATTTATGGTCCCCAGGATGTCGGGACACTGTTAGTTTCGAGCGCTAAAAGACCATCCAGATTGTTACCAACACAAAGTTCAAAATACAGCATCTGTGATGGTATGGGGGTGTATTAGTGCCCACAGCATGGGTAATTTGCACATCTGGGAAGGTTCCATCAATACTGAAAGGTACTGTTGGGGTTCACCCAGTCGGAAACGGTCAACTTACTTCTCGGGACCCCCGCCCTCGTACCACCCAGAGCTCTGGGGGGGTCAGTTGCCAAGAAAGACAGGAACCCCAATGTAGTTCACATCTTTATTCGCAAGTTCCCCCAATTGGACAAGAATACAGAGGATTATATACACGAGTGTTATCTGTGTATAAATGACATCACTGTTTGATGTGTGTGTGTGTGTGTGTGTGTGTGTGTGTGTGTGTGTGTGTGTGTGTGTGTGTCTGTCTATGGGGGGGGGGGTGAGTGAGTGACCATTTCGATATCTGTGTCTGTGTGTGTCACATCTTAATTACATCACTGTTCTGATGGAATGTTCAGATGTACGTGTGTGTTTGACTTGCGTGCAAGTGAGCAGCTTGATCTTGGGGCAGGTCAAATAATCTCCATCAGTGTGTGTGTAAATCAGAACATAATGACATTTCTGATGATGAGACATGATAGCAAGGTACAAACAGATTTTAAAGGTCATTGCTTACGTACACCCCTTCAGGTCAGATATAACATAGGGCAATATGTACTTAAGATGGTGATAGAATTTTTCAACAAATATGTCTAGTCTACGAAGTCAGAAATTAATGCCAACAGAAATAGTTTAAAGGATCTAAAAGCTAAAGGATGAAAAGATCATAAATTCTTAACACATGAATGTGTCTTGTGCCAAATCAGCAAATTACATCTTGATTTCATCAATATGTAGTAAGACAATCATAAGCAAAATAACAAATAAGAATACGTCTTTAACAATCCTAAATTATATTCGGAGAGGTACGGAGCAGCTCGTCTCAATTCAGATAAGAGCATATTTCATTATGGAAGTACGGTGGACTGTTCCTTTAAATTTAACTTTAATCCCAAATACACGTTGGATATGCAGCTGTGGGTGGATCTGACATCATTGGAGACCTTGGCGCCGTTCAGACACATCTCTGATCAAAAATACACATTTCATATCAAAATAAACAAAATGTTCCCAAACAATGTCCAGCCGAGACATAAGGTCATTTCAACTAAATATAATTTTGTCACAAAAAATAAATTGCTGCCTTCTTGGTCAAGAATTACAATTATTTATAAGCCTACATAATAATAAAACCTAACCGGTACATACATTTTGGAACAGACGCTGCCATCCAGACAAAGTCTTTCAGGGAAAACCCTGCTTATTTCAGCAAGGCAATGCCAAGCCACAGTCTGCACATGTTACAACAGCATAGCTTCGTAGTAAGAGTGTGGGTGCTAAACTGGTCTGCCTACCTCCCACTGAAAACACGTGGTGCGTTATGAAGCGCAAAATATAGACCCCCCCCCCCAGACTGGTGAGCAACTGAAGTCTTATCAAGCAAGAATGGGAAAGAATTTCACTTTCAAACCTTCAATTATTGCCCTCAGTTCACAAATACTGAGTGTTGTTAAAAGAAAAGGTGATGTAACAGAAGTAAACATGCCCTGTCAACTTTTTTGGAACATGTTGCAGACATCAAACTCAGAATGAGTGTAGATTTACCAATAAATAAATAAATAAATAAATAAATAAATAAATAAATGGCAGTTTAAGCATGAAATTAAATCTTGTATTGTATGCAACTGAAAAAAAGGACTTGCAAAATCACCGCATTCCATTTTACATTACACACAGCATCCCAACGTTTTTGGAATCAGAGTTGTACTATTTTTTGGGTTACATTATCATCTCTATGACACCTACTGTTGTCAGAAGCTAAATACAGAGGGGAGAAAAAAAAAAAAAAAGTGTTGTTTTTCTGAACCACCTTTCAGAAAGATGGGACATATGCATATTAGTTCCTGTCAAAACATGAAAAGCATCTCCAGGCTCTCTGCTGACTAATGTCATGCGCCTGATGAGCACCCTCAATCCTGTCACTCACTGCCAGATAGATACTGCAGCTCTACTCTGAGCTAATCCAACACACAGACCATTATTTCGATCAGTAGTGCACAACAACTCCCATCCTAGAGGATGAGAGTACAGCACAGATTGGCATGTTCAAAACACCCAATTTGCCTCCTCAGTTGATGAATGCATTTACTAGATGACGTTTCTGAGCAGGCAAATAAAGAATGCCTGGCTTTCACGTCTGCAGTTGGACTGCTCTAAATATATAGTTATTTTCCACCCAAAAGCAAGCAAGGGCTCATTTCAAAAGAGGATCAATACAAATAACACACAAAAAAAAGAACAAAAAAACAAAACTGCACACCAATTTAGAACAGACATTCAAATAAACACTGCAAAACCTCTGCAGACAGCAGCAGGTGGTTCTATTCTGAGCTCTGTCTATGTAAACACCATACAAATGCAACATCAATATCACAGTCAATATCTCTGCTGTTTAGCACCAGTCCTGGATGAAGACTGTCTATGAAGAGAGAGGGAAGTATATTTAATACAGCATGTAATTGTATATCAATTTTTTTACCATTGTGTACTCCAAAACAACACTACAGGATTTGAAACAACATGCAGAAAGTCCATGTAGCATTTTGAGGGCATGGTTCTATCAGGAGCAGGGCTTTGGTAATGAATGGAAGGGATCAGGTCTGATGGGGCACGTGTAAATCTCATTATTTAACACTTATTTGTTAAAATCAGTGCATGTACAGAAGACCACTCCTCTCCTGGACGAACAGGCTGCATGTCTGGATTCAGCCAGCGTGGAGAGGACCCTCTCCAGGATCAACCCACATAAGGCAGCTGGACCAGACAACATACCTGATCATGTTCTGAAGGACTGTGCCATAGAGCTCAGGGATGTCCTCACTGACACCTTTAACATCTCCCTGAACCAAGCTGTTGTCTCCACGTGTTTCAAAGCTACAACCATAATACCAGTGCCAAAGAAGCCCCTCCCATCTAACTATAACGACTATCGGCCCGTAGCACTGACTTCCATCATGAAGTGCTTTGAGCGACTGGTCACGCGGAACATAAAGTCCATTCTCCCTCCCTTTCATGACCCGTTCCAGTTTGCATATAGGTCGAACAGGTCCATAGAGGACGCCATCTCCGCTGCTCTCCACCCAGCCCTCACTCACCTGGACTCAAAGAAGACCTACATGCGACTGCTCCTCTTGGATTACAGTTTGGCATTCAACACGATCATTCCCCAGCAACTAATACAAAAACTCGGACATTTGGGACTCAACACCTCTCTTTGTAACTGGGTGCTGGACTTTCTTACGGGGAGGTCACAGAACATTCGGGTCAGCAGCAACACCTCTAGGACCATCATGCTGAGCACAGGGGCCCCACAAGGGTGTGCGCTCAGCCCGCTGCTCTTCACCCTGCTGACCCATGACTGTGTACCAATCTACAGCACCAACCACATCAAGTTTGCAGATGACACGACTGTGGTGGGCCTCATCACTAACAACGATGAAGCCAACTACAGGAATGAGGTGAGCCAACTGGTTGAGTGGAGTAAAGACAACAATCTCTTCCTGAACATGGAGAAGACCAAAGAGATTGTAGTCGACTTCAGGAGAGGTCACTCACAGCATCCCCCTCTGACCATCAATGGTGCTGCAGTGGAGAGGGTGAGCAGCACCAAATTCCTAGGGATGCACATCGCTGAGGACCTCTCCTGGTCCAACATCACATTGCTGGCCAAGAAGGCTCAAACTTGCCTCTACTTCCTCCGCAAACTGAGGAGTGCACGAGTCCCACCCCCATCATGTGCTAATTCTACAGGGGCACCATTGAGGGTGTCCTCACTGGCTGCATCACTGCATGGTACGGAGGCTGCAGTGCCTCCTGCTGGAAGACTCTGCAACACAGTGAACACAGCCAGCAAGATCGGTACCCCTCAGCCCTCCCTTACAGACATCCATCATTCCTGTCTCACCTGCAGAGCCATCAGCATCGCTGGTGACACCTCCCACCCTTCACACTCGCTCTTCAGCCTCCTGCCCTCAGGGAAAAGGTGCCAGAGCCTCCGGGCCCACTCCACAAAACTGCTAAACAGCTTCACCCATCAGGCTGTCAGGATGCTGAACTCCGTCCACTACCTACCCCTGGTTTGTAACACATTCATTCACACAAGAAAACTACCTCATCCATTTGCACATCACACCACAAACATTAGCATTACTGCTGTATCTGCTGCTATTGCTCATTTGCACTACTGTCATATACACCTCATAAGCTGCTCTTCTAGCACCTTCTCCGTTATTGTACTGTATTAAACTACTGCTATTTTGTACATTGATTAGAATATCTATTTTTTTCTTTTTAAATCTATATCATCTATTGGGTTTTTTTTTGTGTGTAATCTGGTTTTTTTTTTTTTTTTACAAGCAAGGTGAGGGAGAAACAGCATTTTGATTATCCTATATGTCCTGGATATATACTGAATTGACAATAAAGAATCTTTGAATGTGACCGAATTGAGCCTCCAAACCTGTTGAGCAACTATGACTGTGAAAGAGCTAGAAAGTCCCAAGCATCTGTTTCACTTTACTGTTTTTAAACTGCAGTCCCAAGCACCTGGGTCTACATTATCTGAGCAGAAACCTGCCAAAACCTGGAATGCTGCTCTGAGAATGAAGCAACAAACATTGAGCAGAACCCTCTTGCCCCTTCACTGATGAACCTGGAAGAGCAGCAACATCAGACTCGACTCGGTCTGCAAAAACTTCATGATTTAGATCAGAACTGCAGAAGCACAAGCCGAGGATTGAGCCACCCTTAGGACCCACATGACCCTTTCAATGACTCCATCCTTCCCTTGGCCAGGATGACTCCTGAGGATAATGCCAAAGTGTACTCAGACTTGCTTGAAGGTACAGCTTCAACGTGTGGTTCGTCCAAGGGTGAGTGAAGCCTCTGGATCCAAGCACTATAGGCCAAAGTAACCCAGCCAGTTGGACTACCCATGGGCCAAAAGATGGCTGCTTTGGATCAAAGTCTATGCCAAACGAAGTTTTCTGACTAGGACCGTACTCCCTCATCTCCAAAGCCCAATGGAAAAAAAGCCTCTCTCCACACCTTTGCTTTGCATGATATGCAACATGATAGGTCAGTTCTGTGGTCCATGAGAAGAGCCAGGCTCACAGCAAAGCTGGCTAAATGTGCAACTGAACGGGTGGAGGTATGGTATCCGTACTTCCAGCTGGGCCCTTTAAAGTTAGAAATCTTGTCAAGTTGGCTTGTGACATTGTTATAAGTACCAGAAGGATATTACTGTAAGCTTGCCCCTGAAGTATGACAGACTATGTCCTACTTCCAATACAAGACAAAAAGACAGTGTTTTTGGGGTTGGCAGGATATCATCACTGGTTTGTCTCATTATTCAGATCTCACAAAATAGAAAACTCTCAGTGCAAGACCTGCTGGTACAGCACCACTTTAAAGGAGTGCTTGGCTATCCAGGTGAGTGGTCCTCACTCCAATATTACAGCCGGGACATCCTTTCACTCTGTGTTATACCTGAACCTCATTATCTAACTAGTACTTTTTTTTTTTTTTTTAACCCTGTCTCTTTTGGGTACAGTTAGCTCTGTTTAGAGGAGTGAATCTCCAAAACCCACAGAGGAACTGCAACTTTGAGCAAGTTTTCTTTATATTGCTGCCCCAAGTGTCATGGACTTGACAAAAAAAGAAGCTCTATTGCTAAATTTAACCTGGGTCTATTCTCTGTACAGTATATTTGTGATTTCTATATTTGCTAAGCCATACAGAAATAACTTAATTCATGACTTCTGATATCTGGACAAAATAAGTTAACTCAAAACTGGCATTTCAGGTACCAGTTACATTTCAGCACCCGCGTTCTCCAGTTTCACTTTGCATCGGTCATAATTTATTTGGATAACAAACTAGAGTCATGACCTGCAGAGGCTTTACAACATGTAAGGGCAGTTCTGGGGTCCTTGAGATGAGCCAAGCTCATTGTAAACCTGGCAAAATATTCGACTAAAATGGGTGGAGGTTCTATACCTGAGCTTCCAAGTAGACATCTTGTGAAATCAGCTTATGTTACCTTCTTGTAAATTGGTGCTATTGAACAAAACCTGGAACCATTTTCTTGACAGCAGTCATGGGCTTCCACTGGGGTCATGGGCAGGCATATCTCAATGATAAACTACTGTGACCTGTGCATGATCCAGAACTAGAAAGGATATAAGGAAGGCAAATTTTGGGGGCTGATGCAACATTACCATTAGTTTGCCTCATTATTCAGACCTCATCTGATCTCACTAAATAGGGAGAGCCAGTTTAGCAGCAAACTGTCTGTGCAGGAGTTAGTGTAGCACCACTATAGACTGAGAAGTGCTTAGCACCATTGGGCAGCGAAGAAGTTCAGATGTGCCTTCGCTCCTTATTTAGCAGGATTTGGGGATAAGTAGAAAGGATAACGGTTGATGTGGCACACCTTAGGTGTATTTCTTTCCCCTCAGTATTTTGGGTGGAATGAGTGAACCTCCAAACCCCACAGAGCAACAAAGACCTGAAGCAAGCTGGAAAAAAGTTTTGATGTTTCTCTCGCTTTTTTTTTTTTAAACTGATGTCTTAATACAACGACTGAAAAGAAATTAAAAAAAAAAACCACACATTTAGAACTTTTTTTTTTTTTTTTTTTTATTTGGAGCTGCCGTGTTCTCCAGGTTGGGTACTGCAGTGTATACGAGTCAGATTTAATTTAAGGGACCTCACTGTACAATCATGCAATTCAGTATATTGGCTGAGCCACATGGAAATTATTTTACACTTTTTTTTTTAAAAATACATGGTCTCCAATTTCTGCAGATAATACATTAAATAGTAAAATTGGGATTTTCAATTATATGTCACCTTTAGTGATTCGTTACAAAACAACTTCATCCTCTTCCTACTGTCTGCAGTCACAATCACTAAAAAGACAGTTCTTTGGGAAGGCAAAAATATGATCATCACCATGTTTCACACATAAGGTAGTGTTTCCCATACACAGACTAACGGCTGCCAAAGTACGTTTGGCGACCCATTTTAGCAAATAAGTACAAAGAACGAGAACGATCTGTGAACAAAAGATAAAACGTTAAAATGACCATAATGCATTGCATCACTAAAAGGAGCCGTGTTGTGCTGGAATGATTGGCCAAATAGGCAACCACAAACTGAGCTTTCAAGCTGTAGACAATCAGTATGCATGCTACCTGTTATTGTCAACGTTACCATGACAACATGAGTCCAGTCAGTGCATTCAGATGTGTAACAGTTTTTTTCTAGCCTATTTAGCTGATTATTAAAAGGACATTAATGGTCCATGTACATCTAGTGATTCCATTTTCCTGCTGCTAAAAAGTTAAAAGGAAAAAATTTGTCAGAAATCGCAGATACAAAATTTAAGAGCAAATTGCGTCTCTTCTTTCTTTATCAACAAATGAAAGTTTTTATTTTTATTTGTGGCTCTGTGTAACTTATACTCATTGGGATTTCCAATACCGACACTAATAATGGAAAATTAATTTCAAGACCTGATTTTGAAAACAGTTTTATTGCTCATGAAGAGAAGGTGAATATAGAAGCATTTTATTGAAAAATGGTTCGATTTTCTATATCTCCCCCCCCACACACACTTATAATTTAGTAACCAGATAAAACAGAAAAAAAAAAAGTTAAGCAAAACGCAAAGTGCGACAAAACTGCTTACTCAGAATGCTAGCTATTTAAGTTACCGGTAAAGGCACCAAGGAAACAGCTTTTCATCCCACCTGCATTCTGTCAAAACCTGCCCCCTGCTCTGTGATTGGTTGCTAGATTGACAACCATGGAATACACCCAATTATACACTAGTACAGAAACTCTGCATTGAACGCATTGGCGAGCCATGAGATCATCACGACGCCATCTTGGATTATTGATTTTTCAGCAGTCTTGAAGGAACAAATATAATATTTCTACAGGGGAGACACAGCCTAAAGGTTAGAGAAGCAGCTTTGGGACCAAAAGGTCACCAGTTTGATGCCCTGGACCAGCAGGAGAATGTGGGAGTGACTGAACCCTCTACATCCAAAGCTGAAGTGCCCTTGAGCAGGGCATCCAACCCCTGAATGGCTCCGATAGGCACTTCAGCACAGCTTCCCACTGCTCTGGGTACGTGCGCTCACATTCCCAGAAGGGTTAAATGCAAAG
This sequence comes from Neoarius graeffei, assembly GCF_027579695.1. NCBI lineage: Eukaryota > Metazoa > Chordata > Actinopteri > Siluriformes > Ariidae > Neoarius > Neoarius graeffei. The sequence continues at coordinate 43,238,484 of NC_083582.1, read as the reverse complement.
AACTTGATTAGAGCACAGTGTACATATGACAAAGGCTTCCAATCCCCCCCCAATAAATAAATATTTAAAAAATTCGAAAATCAAGAGGGAACACTTTCCACAAGTAAGAACTCAAGTTCGAAACAGATTTTTGGGCCATTTATGCCATTTTATCAGTTGGGTGTGCCAATTTTCATACCAAGACATGACATTTTCAATATTTACCCATACTAAGGATAAGGATCTCTATAGACTTGTATTTGTAAGGAAGAAAGGAGAATTTTCTATCAGAATGACCTATGATAAAACACCTGATAGCCCAACATGTCATAATATCCAGTTACACTTAGTTGAGTAAACCCTGATTTCTTTCATGGTGGCTATAAACCTAAGAAAAGCATGCTCACCAGACACCGACACTCCTGTTTGATCCATTCAGAGTGATCACAAACCCTCTTTTTAATCACACATTTTCACTATTGCCAAGTATTATCTCATTGTTAATGTTTATTTATTTTGGGGCGGCATGGTGGTGCAGTGGTCATCACCGTCGCCTCACAGCCAGAAGGTTCTGGGTTTGAACCTCATGGCCAACGGGGGCCTTTCTGTGTGGAGTTTGCATGTTCTCCCCATATCAGTGTGGGTTTCTTCCGGGTGCTCCGGTTTCCCCACCACACAGGTCCAAGACATGCAGTTAGGTTCACTGGCTACTGTAAATTGTCCACAGGTGCGAGTGTGAATGGTTGTTTTGTCTAGAAAACAAACAAAACCATTTCATCTGTATAGCTCATGCTATAACATACAAAATGGGATATCTCTGACAAGAATCAGCAAACCAATATGGCATCTAATTGTACCAGAAGTAAACAGTGAGTGGCCTGTCTAGAATTATTATAGCATTTCTGTTTTGGCATCAAGTGCATACTGAACTATCAGGTCAGTTGCGTGGGAGCAAAAAGAAATAACAGCGCGAGAACGAATGGGAAATGAATAAGGCATCTAGACCCGAGATAGGTACCTGTGACTAGCTCACGGAGGTGAACCGAAAACAAGCAGTTCACAAAATTGGCTTGTCTAGTTCACACATTTAGGACAACCCTTTATAAATTGGCAAAAAAACTGTTAGAATTAATGTGTTAAAACTCACCAAAAATAAATACAGATTGAAACAGCAAATTTAATAAATAAAATAAAAAACCCTCAGCAATATATATCTATACTGTATATCGCTGAGGTTTTTTTTTTTTTTTTAAATACACACATTAACAGCTTGTTTGCTAATCCTGTGCTGCAGGATTCCTGCCATCTTTTACATCACAGGGTGTGCGCACACACTCCTCGGTTAACTTTTGAAGAGTTATGAGAATCTCAATTTTACATATTGGATTTGTGTCTTTGAGGAGCCATGTTAAAAATACTGAAAAAAAGGAAACAAAGACAAAATTCCATTCTGGTGATAAGATTAAATTAAAACGGCTCGGCTTTTTTGTCGCTTTTCAACTTTTATTTCAGAATCAGAAATCCAATGAACATAAGGCGCGATTCAAAATGGCATATAAAAGAACAGCAGGTAATGCCGACCCTTTCCACCAGCTTCCATCACAACTATATTTCAGACCGATGGGAAACACTAAGGTGCTTTGCTTTAAATCATAATCGTGTCTTCTTTTTATCCATATCCTCTATACATAACTGGCACAGGTTCTGCACATGACGTTGTGTCAGATCTCAATAAGCAAGATATGTACTTTAACAAACACCCACATTAACGCACAATTCCACATATAGAATCTAACTTTGTGCACAAATTGATGATACAAGAAAAACAACATTTATAGGGATAAGTAAATTGCTAACTCCCCAGAAATGGTAGCGCCATGGACTGGACAAGCAATAGCTTTCTGCGTGGTTCCTCAAACATGCAAGTATTCCTGAAATAAGGTGCCAAGTCTTCATTTTTTATTACTAAACAAACATGATGCAGCACAGAACCAAAACTAGACATATCAGGTGAAAATTCAAATTCACTCGAAGTTGCTTGAAACTGCTCTCATTGAATTCAGAACATCATGCTTTTTACATTATTAAAATAGGTTTACCGGTGGTGTAGTGGTTAGCGCTGTCGCCTCACAGCAAGGTCTGGGTTTGAGCCCCGTGGCCAGCGAGGGCCTTTCTGTGTGGAGTTTGCATGTTCTCCCAGTGTCCGCGTGAGTTTCCTCCGGGTGCTCCGGTTTCCCCCACAGTCCAAAGACATGCAAGTTAGGTTAACTGGTGACTCTAAATTGACCGTAGGTGTGAATGAGTGTGAATGGTTGTACGTGTCTACGTGTCAGCCCTGTGATGACCTGGCGACTTGTCCAGGGTGTACCCCGCCTTTCGCTCGTAGTCAGCTGGGATAGGCTCCAGCTTGCCTGCGACCCTGTAGAACAGGATAAAGCGGCTAGAGATAATGAACGAAAATAGGTTTACCCGTTCTAAGATATTACAAAAAGATTGGGGGGGGGGGGGGGGGGCCTTAATTTTTAGAAAACTGCCGTAACGCGCATGAGAACATGGTTCAAAATGGGCCTCATTAATGAATGAGATCAAATGTTTTTTCTTAATAGCAAACCCCCCCCCAAGATATTTACATGGAAATTAGCAGGCACATAGATGGTTGTATACTGAAAAGTTTGAAAAAATTAGTTTAAAAAAAAAAAAAAAGGCATAGCAGTATTTAATTAGTATTAATCATGCTAACTGGGTAAAAATGTCAAATCAGTACACTCCATAATAAGTGATAAACGATTATTTCTAATACCTTCTTTGTGTTCTGGAGGCCTTTGTATTTCTCAAAAGTAGGGCCTACTAGTGTTTATATTAAAGAATATAAATGGTTAACATTCACAGCTTTCAAGGTGAACCTGGGGGGGGGGGGGGGGGGGGGGGGGATCCACATCCGATAAACAATTCCAATTAATTGAACTGAAATTGACACTCGCGTTTCTGACTTCCATTTTTTTTTAATATCATTCCATCCACCAAGATATCAATATTTTTTCTTCATCAAAACTACAGTTCTAGTCTAAAATAGTTATTTACATGACTGTTTGATCTGAAAAAAAAATAAGTAGGCAAAGCTATGACACCTCACTTCAAATTCTCTTGTGAATCATAACATTAAAAATAACAGATGGAAAATTTTGCTGAATACTTCATTAGAGAGTGAGAGAACATCCCTATAAAAAGAAAGTTCTGATTGATATTCATGAGTGATCCAGTCAGAAAACCATCAGAAGAGAGCGAGAGCCTGACCGCTTTCCCATGACTCAAAAAGCACCGGCAGTTTCCCGACGTCACGTGAGCCAAGAGCGCACTCTGTTGTACCAACTTCAGCCTACTGTTACTCCCAAAGTACTGAACAGATCTTAACAAGAGAAATTTCTTTGGAAAGCAGGAGATAAGCTTTTTAAATAATATTTTCTATCGTGAATACTATTCAAGAGTTAAGCAAGGACAGGTTTGTAAACTTTAATGAATGTTGGCATGCACAATTTTCACACCACAGCCAGCGAGCGTCTGATCTGCCTACCAAAACAAAATGTCACTGTCCAAATGTAAATTTGGGTCAATAAGGAAGAAGGAATTTGTCACCATGTCTCTGAAATATGATCAGGAAGAACCCCAAGGCGGAACAAAGGCATTTCCAACACCACAGTGAGATTTAAAATAAATGACACACCTTTCAGTGACTGCCATTTCCTGATGTCTTTTCTATATACTGTACAGTACATTCTGGTATTAAAGGCAACACGTTGGCTTAAACTGAAACCATCTTGTTGAGGAATATTATCTTGCGATGGCCCACAATGTGTGAAATCAGGATCTCATGACACTTTCCCAAGATCAGAAACATCAGTTAATTCCAAACCAGAGTAGTACAAGTAAATACTCTCGCCAAGAACTTAAACAAGTGAAAGCACAACAGCGTTGTTTTAATACCCACAATTAGAAAAAGAATATTAATGAGTCTTTGTGAACAGCAGCACCAATTAGTTGTGCCATCTTGCCCTTTATAGGACGTTGTCTTAGATATTAGCAATCATTTTCACCCAAAATAACAAGCACTTTCCAGATAAGAGGCTTAAAATTGACTCCTATTTCATATCTTATGGAAAACGTGCTGTTCAGAGACAGTAATTGCAAAAGAAAGACAGCTTAAGAACAGTGTGAATGCCGGAGGAACCATTCGGACTGTGGATGTATGAACAGAAGTGTGGGACTGAGCCAATGCAGGAGCACCGTAATTAGACAATGTCCATGTGAGTACCATACAGTATTCAAAGACACTGGATTTAACTCACCATTTCATTACCAGGTTAAGTAGCCATATGAAAAACAGAAAATGATCTAACCGTGCTGGACTCCACAACTGCTCTAAATAAACACTACATCGGAGGTTAGAAAGTGAACCAACTACAACCTTGTCTGAATGTCAGCGTCTCTAGCCACTCCTGTAACACAATCCACAAAACCTTTTTTTTTTTGGTAGCATTTTTCACATTCCAGTCCAACTAAGTGTTTCAGCAGCTCTTACAGTCCTCTACACTTCAGGAACTGCAGTAATGGACTGCCACAATGGAAATTAATCATGCAGTGCCATTTGTTTAAAAAAAAAAGTGAATTACATTGGATGACAATGACATACAGAGAGAGAGAACGCAACTGTCAAATCCATTTCTACTTCTCTACTTTAACTTTAGTGTATAAATTACTAACACTAAAGTTGCACCATCACAGGGTTCAACTATACTTGAAAGAATTGTGTGAGCCGATTCCCATTAAGAGAAGGGTAATGGTGTGGTAAAATCATCTATTAATAACTACATTAAATAGATAACCCTACTCTCTTTCCAGAGACAGAGGGATGAGTCACAGGGGAGATCTGAGCTTTCTGAGGCAGATGGATGGAGATTAGAGGGTGGGGACTAAGGCTACATCCACACGACAAGATTTTTTTTTTTTTTAGTGGGTAAAAAAAAATAAAAAATTTTATATATATATATATATATATATATATATATATATATATATATATATATATATATATATATATATATATATATATATATATATATATAGAGCGTCCAAATGGGCAACGGATCAGTAAAATATCAGGTACACATGGCAATGCAACGCTTGCTGAAAACGATGCAATACACATGCCACACCTCTACGTGCGCTGTAAGACAGTCCCATCGGAGACACCAGAACAATAGAAGAAGTAGGACGCCTGGAACGACCATCACTGAACAGAGACAGACAGAACTGAGGATGTCTTTCGGACGAGGCGAAACGTCTTCAAGACTTTTCAAGCAAGTCCAGTTGCTCTCTTCTACCAACCACAGATTACTATGTACCTGGACGACTGAGTATCTTCACAGATAAGAAGTAGGACGCATGCGCATAAACCCCTTCTACCCAGCGTGAATGAGTGCTGCTTGTTCTAGTCATGTGGTTGTGACGTCATCGTAAACAAATCCGTTCTACTTCTCCAGACGACTTCGCAACAGCGCCGTTGCCAGATTTTTCCACTCGTTCTCAAAAAATATCGTTTTGGGGCACCCAAAACGCCGGTGCCGTGTGGACGCCAGGCCGAAACGATAAACAATTTTTATCGGATTCACCTGAATCCATTGCCGTGTGGACAGGGCCTAAGGAGGTGAAACTGTGGGGTGGTCAGGCTCTCAGAAAGTTTGCTACTGCACTTTGCTCAACACTTGAGAATTCACACCTTATGGGAGTCGCTCGAGCTGTCTAACTGGGACTCCAGGGTCGAACACTGGGCTTGAGGTTGGTGGTAAATTACAGTAGAACTCAAAATCTGCAGGTGGCCAGGAACCAAAACCAGAATGTTACACCCCCTGGCAAAAAATATGGAATCACTACTTTCAGGAAATGTTCATTCAGCTTTTTTTTTTTTTTTTTTTTTTAAACTTTGTAGGAGGGAAGAAAAAAAAACCACCACCCACTATTCACATTTAACAGCTAAACATCCTGGCTTTGTAAAACATACCGCAAACAAATTAAATTGTAATTACTGGCATTTTTCCTGATCAAGTAGATAAATTATAGAAGTCACCTTGCAATTTGCATTTCTAAAAGACACATACCTGCACAAGTCTAAATATGCAAATTAGCCTGCAGTTAAGAGAGTGTTTGCAGACTTTAATAAGTTGCTGCACCCGTCTGACTGAAAGGAAACATAGCCCCAATGAGAGAGCCATCAGTTGGGGGAAGGAAAAAAAAATGCCAGGACAATAAAACTCCTTCAAGAAGGTAATTCAACACCAAGTGTAGCAAAAGATGTTGGTTATTCCCAGTCACTCAGCTGTGTCCAAAAACTGGAGCAAGTACAAACAAAATGGGAAGGTTGTAAAATGAAAACACAAAGGGTCGACCATGGAAGCTGTCAAAGTGTCCGGACAGAAAACTCGAAGCAACATGCTTTGAAAAGGAAAAATGCACAACAAAAACAGGAGTTGGAGTCGATGTTTGTGAATAGACTGTAAGAAATCGGCTGAAGGAAACTGGATTTACATACAGAAAAGCCAAATGAAACCAACGCCTAAACCCAAAAAAAAAAAAAACAAGTTACAGTGGACTAAAGAGAAGCTGTCATGGACTGCGGATGATTGGATGAAAGAGATCTTCAGCGATGAATCATCAATCTGCATTAGCTAAGGAGATGCTGGAACTTTTGTCTAGTGCTGTTCCACTGAAACAAAAAACAAGCAAATTTCCACAATCATTGATACGGGGGTCGCGTTTCAGGTAAAAGACCAGGGGAGATGGCAGTCATTACCTCTACAGTAAATGCACAGGTGTACATTCAAGTTTTGGACAGTTTTCTCATTCCCTCAGTAGAAAGTAGGTTTGGTGATGTCATTTTTCAGGATGATAATGCATCTTGCCACAGAGCAAAGAGCATTAAAACATTTCTTCAGTCAAGGCAAATTGACTGTCACATAGCCAACAAACAGTCTAGATCTCAATCCAACTAAAAATTTTGGGTGGAAACTTGGGGGGGGGGGGGGGGGGGGGGGGGGGGTCCATGACAAGGCTCCATCCTACAAAACTGATCCGTCAACCGCTATATGAGGAAGCTGGTACCCCATTGACGAACATTGTTTTTCATTCGTGAAGACCATGCTTCAAAGAATTCAAGTGGTCATAAAATCCCAAGGAGGTGCAACAAAGTACTAATTGTGTTGTTTTTTTTTTTTTTTTTTTGGGGGGGGGAGGGGGGATTTGATGATTCCATAATCCATCCATCCATTATCTGTAGCTGCTTATCTTGTGCAAGCTGGAGCCCACCCCAGCGGACTACGGGCGAGAGGCGGGGTACACCCTGGACAAGTCGCCAGATCATCGCAGGGCTGACACAGAGACAAACAACCATTCACACTCACATTCACACCTACGGTCAATTTAGAGTCACCAGTTAACCTAACCTGCATGTCTTTGGACTGTGGGGGGAAACCAGAGCACCCGGAGGAAACCCACGCAAACTCCACACAGAAAGGCCCTCATTGGCCGCTGGGCTCGAACCCAGAACCTTCTTGCTGTGAGGAAACCGTACCAACCACTACACCACCATGCTGCCTGATTCCATAATTCCCCCCCCTTCCATCTGATCAGGAAAAAATATGCCATTACTTACAAGAATTTAATTTGTTTGAGGCATGTTTTACAAAAAACCCAATGTTCAGTTGTTAAACAATAAATAGTTGTGTCATACCTGTGACTTCTTGCGACAAAATTAAAAAAAAAAAAAAAAAAATGAATGAACCCTTTATTGTCACTAGTCTAGTACCAGTGAAATTGGCCATCAGCCCATCTGTACATATACACATACATACAATTGACAGGGGAAGTAGACAGGACAGGAAGACAGGGATGAAAAGAAAAAAAGAAAAAAAAAAGTGTAACATGAGGAGAGGGGAGGAGAAAAAAGCAACCCCCACACTATGCTCCTGTGGGGAGTACAGTGTGGGAACATTTAAAAAAAAAAACCCTCAGCACATAAGCACAAAATAACACAAGTACACTTTACAACATGAAAACTCAGGACTTGAAGGGGGAGGGGTGGCAAAAAACATGGATTCATTGCTCCTTTTGAGGATGTTCATTTATCTTTTTATATATATATATATATATATATATATATATATATATATATATATATATATATATATATATATATATATATATATATATATATATAAGCAATAGATTGATTAACAACTTGAAGAACGCAGGGTGAAACATGGTTGTTCGTTCAGCAAGCATAGCTCGCACTTGTCAGTGGCATGCTGAGATGGAATGCAATTATTAAAATCTGCTTAATGGATGCTAATAAAATCACAGGCCAGTGCTGAAAGACCTGCCATTTTCACCCCAAATGAATGTTACAGCTTAGTCACCGCCAGCAACCAACCAGGACAAACTGTACAAAACCTGACAGCAATATTCCAAACCAGCACCAGTGAATCATCTGCATTAGGACATAATTGGCCTCTTCCTCAGCAACTCTAGCCTATAGACGCTGACCGAGACACTCACCCAGCTCTCTGGAGACTGGTGACACAGCAGCATTCTCTCCGATCTTTGAGACGGCATCAAAATATGCCTTTCCAGCAGCCGTCATTGCTGTAACAGTGACAGTGAATTGTGTGTTTACTGATGCTCAGGTCTAAATGCAATAACATTAGCACATGCACTAAAATAAATAGAATGCCTTTCATGGCATGCACAGATAATCTAACACATAGTATATGGAGATATTTACCCGTTACTGATTTCTCATAGTTCTTCCCCAGGTTTACAAGGTTGCGCAGTCCTGGGTTGAACTGCTCCATCACATTCTGTAGGATAAGACAACAGAAAAAGCAGAGTCAAGGATACTCAGGTCTTTTAGAGTTTAACAAGTGATGGAACTGATAACAAAAACATGAATTTTTCAGTACAAACATACCCTATTTGTTGTCAGTGTACACTTCTGTCAGTGCTTTAATCACGGTAATGCAATTGTGTTTATTTCTATAACACTGGCTTTTAAAATGATGAGCTCTTTAAGCAAATCACCAAACATTTTATTGTGCACCGATACCCCTTTTCCACCAACAGGAAATGGGTTCCATTCTGAGTCGCACACCAAATTTTGAACCATTCGGAGCATTTCGATTCGACCAAAAATAAATTGGTTTGGAACCTGAAGAGTTGGTTCCCAGCTGGAACCAAAAGACAGCTGGTTTTTCCAGTGCAAACCATAATGACATCAGTGGGCGTGGCATTAGTTTGAAGAGTTTCCACATCTTATTAGTATTTGGTCCATGCTTGCTTTTTTGGACGAAACCATTTGCAATAAAAGAACAAAAAGTTCGCACGTAATCAATGCAATCCGCCATCTCAACACATACTACTGTTTACTTCCGTTGTGCATTGTGCAACACCCTCTCTTGATGATGCATCCTTGATTACAACAGTCCCACTCAAAACTAGTGGAAAGGCGGCCTGGTTCACTAGCTAGCACAGAGGTTCAAGAACCCATTACCTGTCGGTTGAGTATGAGAGCTTCCTGTCCAATCTCAGACGCTCTTTAGTATTCGGGGATTTTTTTGAGTGATTTGATCCAATCAAGTAAATATTTGTGGTAAAATCATGCAAGCCAATTGTGATATATAGCAGAACCACTACAATATATTCCATTTCATACAGGGCTGGTACTCAAGAATTGAGAAGCTCTCAGCAAGTATTTTTGCATATACTGACAGATTTGTACATAAAACCCCGACATTTGATATGATATTCAAACTTGAAATATTCGAAAAACTAAAAAAATGCTATCATTTGACACTTCTTGTTTTCAGAAAATAAAGTCATCTGTATGCCCAAGCAAACATCCCTTCAGGTTCAGGAGGACTCAGTAGTTCAGTGAATAGCACTGTCCGTAATATAGCTATTCGATCAAATTAAGATCTCATCTCATTATCTCTAGCCGCTTTATCCTGTTCTACAGGGTCGCAGGCAAGCTGGAGCCTATCCCAGCTGACTACGGGCGAAAGGCGGGGTACACCCTGGACAAGTCGCCAGGTCATCACAGGGCTGATAGACAACCATTCACACTCACATTCACACCTATGGTCAATTTAGAGTCACCAGTTAACCTAACCTGCATGTCTTTGGACTGTGGGGGAAACCGGAGCACCCGGAGGAAACCCACGCGGACACGGGGAGAACATGCAAACTCCACACAGAAAGGCCCTCGCAGGCCACGGGGCTCGAACCCGGACCTTCTTGCTGTGAGGCGACAGCACTAACCACTACACCACCGTGCCGCCCGTCTATGCATCACTGACAACTTATCAGATACGTTCATATTTTCTAAGACAGTTTACTCTGCTCTGTTTTCATGATAAGAGCTTCTTCCACACCCACAGAAACCTGGTTTTTCATATGTAGAGTGTCTCTGGCTATTAGTTCATCACATAAACCAGACACACAAAATGGGGGGGGAGAAGTCTTTATGTAAAAGCAATCAAATATGTCAAAAAGGAGTTCAAATTCAATGATGAGTTACAGCTGTTTACATTTTGCAGTCTCTCTCTAGGGGTTGTTTTACAATCAGGGTACGCAAGCTAAAAATCACATTTAACACTTATTATCTTCAATATCAAAAGGCTTGACTAAATAAACTTGGTTGTTTATTGTAGCCCTGTGATGGCTCTATTTACCATGCAAAAAAAATTTGGTGATAACGGTATTTTTGGTGAATGTATGGCAATCTGTGTCATATTTAGCAAAATTACTCGTGTCATTTAGAAAAAGTGCTTTTTTGACCACAGGTAGCTCCAAAAGGGATGCACTTAAATCATTCTTTATACCATAAAACAAATATTTGGTTCCATATCATTGGAAACATAGTTAAGTTTTAATGTTGAATGCCAGTAAGTTTTCAGACTATTTTGACCAAATTAGTATGTAATTGTGTCAAAAAAAAAAAAAAAAAGTCCTCTCCGAGACAGCTAATTTTTCAATATAAAATAACATATCTAAAATGATTATTTTCATCCTAAAATGTGGTCAAGATATTGGGACATAAATATTAGAGACAACTAACACAAAGCTTACAGCCTTATATTTAAAAGCACTGTGGAAGTAGTGGATTCTGAATTGTCAAAAAAAAAAAAAAAAAATCCTCTCCGAGAATCACTTCATTTGTTTCTCTCATCTTATAGCAGATTACACAAAACTACCATACACACATGTCAAAAAATTACCTGAAATCTGTTCTTTAACTGGTCCTTCACTTAAAAACTGCTACAAGAACCAGTTTGAATTTTGGACCCCTGTGACACAAACTTTGTACCCTGATTGTAAAACAACCCCTAGGCTGTGTGGATGTAAAACAGACACTAATGCACCCAGGTGTGTAGGATCGAGTCCCATTTCAGGTGAAGTATAGTTTACGGAGTCCTTATAAATCAAAGCTAAAAACAAAAACGATATGTTCTAAATATAGCATCATACAATACGGTCCATCATTAATAGGATAATTATCCATGGATATTTGCTTTTCAAAGAATACAGTCCTGTGATTCAGGACAAGAGCTAAAAAGGTTCTATTTTCAGTTCCCAAGGAACACACCCATAGCAAAACAATGAGGAATGAGGAGACAGGTGACACACACACACACACACACACACACAACAGATCAAACTGGTTTCCTTGCACAACCCCAGAAACATCCCACTGAGGTGAACAGAACCAAGAAATGCTAGAAGTAGGAAAAATGTTTGTTTCTCTGAAGGAACAAACAAACAAACAAACTTTAGGTCAATTTTAGCTAACAAATATAACCACTATTAAGGTTACACCTGAGTCTGCGTCTCATCTCAAATCATTCCTCAGGTAGGGAAGAGAGAAGGGGAATAAATAAAAAAAAATAAATAAATAAATTTAAAAAAAAAAAAAAAACTTTCCCCAAGGAGAGAAATTCTTGCTCATTCCTACTCCACACTTTCCTTCTCATCTTCTTTCTGGATATTTACCTTATAAGTGCTTTCAGTGAGCTTGTTCACGTCGTCCGGGTCTCGAGACATTTCGGCCACTTGTTAGTTTCTTTTAGGGGAGGAAAAATAAAAGTAGCCAACTGGAGAGGGGAGAACCCTACTTCGGTTCAACTTTATATCGAATTCTCTCGAATAAGTCCAAATTATTCCCAGAGGAACCTTAAAGCCCTTCTTCTTCTTCTACAGTCGCATCCTATAGAACAATAAACCCGACACGAGCTGCGCGCGCAGCAGAACCGCCGCTGAAGCTTGAGCGCGAGCTGCTGATGTGTTGCGCTCCACAGGTCGCGTGTGAAGAGGTGGGGTCCGTGACGTCACCCGCCGCCGTGCGTGCTGATGAATGAACTGAAGGATTATTCGGCAGCGCGCGCAGGTAGGCCGCTCACTTCACTTCCGCCGCGTCATTTAAACGCAGCACGACATGTACAAATCGTGAGGAATTTCTCCTCTCGTTCTCTTTTGACACTTTAACACCCTGGCGCTCTCCGAACCAACCCCGCAAAATGTTGCGTTCTCCGAAACAACTTTGTCCTTCCCCAGGGTCCTCCTGCTCCCCGGTTCACAGCACCACTGAAATTCATTCATCTCATCTCGTTATCTCTAGCCGCTTTATCCTGTTCTACAGGGTCGCAGGCAAGCTGGAGCCTATCCCAGCTGAGTACGGGCGAAAGGCGGGGTACACCCTGGACAAGTCGCCAGGTCATCACAGGGCTGACACTTATGCTGTGTTCACACTTATACCGGTACGATAGTGGTATAACTGTATCGATACAAAGTATACCGGTACAGTTTAGTGCATCTGTCCACACTAGCGAGAAATGTTTGCGGTTTTCTTTCACGGTAGTTGAAATGCGCGTGCGCGAAATGTTTCCGTGGTTACCGAGTAACTTCCTTCCGAGAATATGGCGGATGAAACAACGTGTGTGTGCTTTTTGTTGTCAATGTACAGTCTGTATATTCCTGGTGGTCATTTATTCAGTCGAATCGTATAAAACGCGCGAGGCAGTTGAGAAAGAAACAAAGAAAACGAATCTCCGTTCTTCACTATTTTATTCAGCGAAGACATCGATTGAGGTGTGTGACTTTGCGCATGCGCATTATATTTGTATCGATACAGAGCCGCTTCATCTGTCCACACTACGCAAAGCACTACGGTACCGATACTGTACCGGTATGAAACCCATACATTTGTGGGTTTCGTACCGATACAGTTATACCGCTACAGTACCGGTATGGACAGGTGTTGCGGTACGAAAGTAGTTTCGTATCAGTACAAAATCCCTAGTGTGGGCAGGGTAATAGACACAGACAACCATTCACATTCACACCTCCGGTCAATTTAGAGTCACCAGTTAACCTAACCTGCATGTCTTTGGACTGTGGGGGAAACCGGAGCACCCGGAGGAAACCCACGCGGACACGGGGAGAACATGCAAACTCCACACAGAAAGGCCCTCGCCGGCCAGGGGACTCAAACCTGGACCTTCTTGCTGTGAGGCGACAGCGCTAACCACTACACCACCGTGCCGCACCACTGAAATTATTGTTTTTTATTTATTGTCGTGATCTAATTTCATTGCAATGTATTTTTCTTTCTTTTTTTTTTTTTAACCCTGAGCAATACACAAAGATCCAGAGCATTTTTTAACATAGTTACTGATTTGGCCAGATTTGGTCTCCTAGTCAATGCCAAACCAGCTTCACTGGGAGACCAAATTTTAAACCAAGTTATGTCTTATCATTTGGTTAAATCAGTTGCAATTAATTAACCAAGTACCATGTAAGTATACATTTAACAAGGAAAACGAAGATCTATGTTATAAGATATACACACAGGGGTGGCACGGTGGTGTAGTGGTTAGCACTGTCGCCTCACAGCAAGAAGGTCCTGGGTTCGAGCCCCGGGGCCGGCGAGGGCCTTTCTGTGTGGAGTTTGCATGTTCTCCCCGTGTCCGTGTGGGTTTCCTCCGGGTGCTCCGGTTTCCCCCACAGTCCAAAGACATGCAGGTTAGGTTAACTGGTGACTCTAAATTGACCGTAGGTGTGAATGTGAGTGTGAATGGTTGTCTGTGTCTATGTGTCAGCCCTGTGATGACCTGGCGACTTGTCCAGGGTGTACCCCGCCTTTCGCCCGTAGTCAGCTGGGATAGGCTCCAGCTTGCCTGCGACCCTGTAGAAGGATAAAGCGGCTAGAGATAATGAGATGAGATGAGAATATATACACACAAGATCATGTTGGTTAAGAAAAACAAAACTAAAATTTGGTTACCGAGATGGCTGATGTCAGAATCCGATGTCATCACTGTGAGTGTCTTTGACATAACATTTGTGCTTGGTAATTGCTCTTGATAGCTGTGTAGTCACTGTAGTGTGTTTTGTCTGTATGGTGATTGGTGAACCATTTTGCATCACAGAATATGCCGCAGCGGTGCAGCCGCATGGACTCTGGGGCCTGTGATTGTATTGCCCAGACCAGTTGGTCTCCTAGTGGAAAATCCTTAAAAACTTCTCTGCAAAGATCTGAAAACTTCATTAAATATCGTTGTAAGATATTTGATCGAAAATGTAAAAAAAAAAAAACCACCTGAAGATCAAAGGAAAATCAAGAACAAAATCAAATATGCGCCTTAATTCATTATGAAGTTGCGAGGAAATTGTGGTGATGTATATTTGGCGCCACCTAATGGCGATTAAATTAATTGCACATGCAGTGAATTGATTTACACTCTTACACGTGGATCCAAGTTTGTCACACATCAACAGAGATGGACAAAGTACGCAGTTTCATTAGTACAGATCCCACTGGTCAAATGTTACTCCGATACAAGTGAAAGTTGTCCAATCAAATTTTTACTTAAGTACTGAAGTACTTGATTTTACAAATACTTCCATCCATCCATTACATGTAGCCGCTTATCCTGTTCTACAGGGTCGCAGGCAAGCTGGAGCCTATCCCAGCTGACTATAGGCGAGAGGCGGGGTACACCCTGGACAAGTCGCCAGGTGGGCTGACACATAGAGACAAACAACCATTTACACTCACATTCACACCTACGGTCAATTTAGAGCCATCAATTAACCTAACCTGCATGTCTTTGGAGGAAACCGGAGGAAACCCACACAGACACGGGGAGAACATGCAGACTCCAGACAGAAAGGCCCTCGTTGGCCGCTGGGCTCAAACCCAGGACCTTGCTGTGAGGCGACAGTGCTAACCACTACACCACCGTGCCGCCTTTAAAAATACTTAAGTATTAAAAGTACATTTTTCTGTCAGTACATTGTTGTATTATTGCCACACCGCTTACAAAACCTATGCTCTGAAACAACCGACTGGATTTACTGACTAACTTGTAGAACCTGTAGAATAAACACCTGGTAGGACGTTACAAAATGAAACACAACTGAACTGAAAAAGAGCCAGTGTCATTTTCCTTTTTTTCTTTTCTTTTTTTTTTTAATTGTAACACTCCTCCCCACCCCCATAAAGCAGCATGGTAGTGTTCTGACCCAGCTCTGGCAGTGTGTGCACACATGTATGTGTATGTTAATCAGGAAGACAGTGGAATAGCTGCAAATGCAGCTTGCTCAGAAAATAAAAATGACAATCCAACCGGCTTAAAACCCAGATCCACACCTCGAGCGTAATAACTGCCCAACAGCAACACTGCTTTAAGACCAAAAAAAAAAAAAGTGCAAGACCATCATCTGACATCAAAACAAAAAATTCCAACAATTTGTTGTGACTGACTGGTACAATACTGTCCATCTCACAGGTCTCGTGTGTGTGTGTGTGTAAGTATTCATGCACATATGAATCTGCCTGTGGAATCATGGTGGTTTAACGTTAAGCTAGCTAGTCAGTGAAACTTCCACCTGACATGCTAGCAAACTCGTTTCAAACTCGAAATCATATTGGGTAGCTAACGTTACTAGAAAAGAACGATTTCTACATTTTGTTTATTTGGCAAGATTATGCTAAAACATATTTCTGAAAGGACTTCAGATAAGTTAACATTATTCATGTTAGCGTAACTCCATTTTTGAATGCTAGCTAACAGTGTCCAAGTTAACTAGCTGTGTGTTAACGTTAGCCGTAGACAAGGCGATGGCAAATTGGCGGGCAAATCCATAGAAGGTCATTTGACTAACCAGACTGCATAGCTATTGTAATGTTATCGCTAGCTCTAAAAGCACAGACAACTTCACTGCAAGCTTTCTCTTGGAATAAAACGTTTACATCCCTCAATATACTTCTGCAGGTCAGATGGCAAGTTTTTGTAGGCTGTGATGTGCTCTGTTTTAGGCAAACATTTAAAACAAAACGACTCTTTATTCCTTTCAGAAAACTGAAACATGGGTTCTTGGTAAAGCCACGGGTGTGCGTTCATTCCCCAGAAGAACCGCCTCCTTCCATTCTGCCATCAGCTGATCGTGTTAAATAATGCTGCTGAGAAATCATTGAACTTGATTTTATAGTCTATGGATGAGACGTGACCCTAGTGATTACTGATAGGCTGTCTCAGTGTCACCTGCGAAAAAACCAATCACATTTTAGAAAAGAAAAAACATCCACTTTCAAAGCAGCTTCATAGTAACAAGTAACGAGGACCATGATAGAAATGTAGTGGAGTGAAAAGTACGATATTTGTCTTTCAAAATGTAGTGAAGTTAGTCATAAGTTGCCAAAAAAAATACTCAAGTAAAATACAGATACTCAAAAGTGTACTTAAGTACAGTACTCAAGTAAATGTACTTTGTTACTGTCCACCTCTGCACAACAATAACAGGAATCAAAATTAAACTAAGCAATCAAGTGCAAAACAAGACAACACGTGCAAACAGTGAATTAATACTGAGTGCAAATTTAGCCAAAAAGTACACTATATTGCCAAAAGTATTTGCTCACCCATCCAAATTATCGGAATCAGGTGTTCCAATCACTTCCATGGCCACAGGTGTATAAAATCAAGCACCTAGGCACGCAGACTGTTTTTACAGTTTGGAGCTGGCCCCTTCCTCTTCCAACATGACTGTGCACCAGTGCACAAAGCAAGGTCCATAAAGACATGGATGACAGAGTCTGGTGTGGATGAACTTGACTGGCCTGCACAGAGTCCTGACCTCAACCCGATAGAACACCTTTGGGATGAATTAGAGCGGAGACTGAGAGCCAGGCCTTCTCGTCCAACATCAGTGTGTGACCTCACAAATGTGCTTCTGGAAGAATGGTCAAAAATTCCCATAAAACACACTCCTAAACCTTGTGGACAGCCTTCCCAGAAGAGTTGAAGCTGTTCTAGCTGCAAAGGGTGGACCGACGTCATATTGAACCCTATGGATTAGGAATGGGATGTCACTTAAGCTCATATGTGAGTCAAGGCAGGTGAGCGAATACTTTTGACAATATAGTGTATGTCCAAATGTTCGATGGGCAAGCAGCAGTATAGATAGAATATGTGCAACAGAAATAGTAGTGCAGATTTAACAGGGATTAGGAACAGGGGTGCAGTAGTCAGCATTGTTGACTCACGACAAGCAGGTTCTGGGTTCGAACCTCCTGGCCAACTGGGGCTTTTCTGTGTGCAGTTTGCACATTCTTCTTGTGCCTATGTGGGTTGCCGCCAGGTGCTCTGGTTTCCTCCCACAGTCCTCGTCCTCATCTCATCTCATCTCATCTCATTATCTCTAGCCGCTTTATCCTGTTCTACAGGGTTGCAGGAAAGCTGGAGCCTATCCCAGCTGACTATGGGCGAAAGGCAGGGTACACCCTGGACAAGTCGCCAGGTCATCACACCCACAGTCCTAAGACATGTGAATTAGGTCAACTGGCTACTGTAAATTACCCATAGGTGTGAGTGTGAATGGCTGTCTGTCACTCTGTGTTAGCCTCGCAGTAGACTGGCAACCCGTTCAGGGTGTACCCTGTCTCATCTAATGTCACCTGGGATTGGCCCTAGTTCCCCCGTGAGCCACAATGGATAAGCGGTATAGGAAATGAATGAATGAAGGATTTAGAGTGTGAAAATTTAGTCTGTGCAAAAGTTCTGTACAGCTGTCCAGGCTTAAAGAACCAGGAATTTGTAGCAACCATTGAAGAACATTTATATGGCAGAATCTCTTAGCCTATCTGCAACGACTAAGAACAGTTTATGCTCAAGTCTCCATCAGTGAACTATTAATAAATTCAGATTGATGCAGTAGGCTTAAAGTTAATCCTCTAATGATGCTTATACAGTGTCTTGCAAAAGTATTCATCCCCCTTGGTGTTTGTCCTGTTTTGTCGCCTTACAAGCTGGAATTAAAATGGATTTTTGGAGGGTTAGCACCATTTGATTTACACAACATGCCTACCACTTTAAAGTTGCACATTGTTATTTTATTGTGACACAAACAATAATTAAGATGAAAAAACAGAAATCTGGAGTGTGCATAAGTATTCACCCCCTTTCGTATGAAACCCCTAAATAAGAGCTGGTCCAACCAATTCACTTCATAAGTCACATAATTAGTTGATTAAGATCCACCTATTTATTAGTTGATTAAGATCCACCTGTAATTAAAGTGTCACATGATCTGTCACATGATGTCTGTATAAATCAACCTGTTCTGGAAGGACTCTGACTCTGCAACACTGCTAAGCAAGCAACATGAGAACCAATGAGCCTCCAAACAAGTCAGAGACAAAGTTGTGGAGAAGTATAGATCAGGGTTGGGTTATAAAAAATATCCCAAACTTTGAATATCCCACGGAGCACCATTAAATCCATTATAGCAAAATGGAAAGAATACGGCACCACTACAAACCTGACGAAAGAAGGCCACCCACCAAAACTCACAGACCAGGCAAGGAGGGCATTAATCAGAGATGCAACAAAGACACCAAAGATAACACTGAAGGAGCTGCAAAGGTCCACAGTGGAGGTGGGAGTATCTGTTCATAGGACCACTTTAAGCCGTACACTCCACAGAGTGGGGCTTTATGGAAGAGTGGCCAGAAAAAAGCCACTGCTTAAGAAAACACATTTGGAGTTTGCCCAACAGCATGTGGCAGACTCCCCAAACACATGGAAGAAGACTCTCTGGTCAAATGAGATTAAAATTTATATTTTTGGCCATCATGGGAAATGCCATGTGTGGTGCAAACCCAACACCCTGAGAACACCATTCCTACAATGAAGCATGGTGGTGGCAGCATCATGCTGTGGGGATGTTTTTCATCTGCAGGGACAGGAAAGCTGGTCAGGCCTGAAGGAAAGATGGATGGCACTAAATACAGAGGAATTCTGGAGGAAAACCTGTTTGAGTCGGCCAGAGGTTTGAAACTGGGACGAAGGTTCGCGTTCCAGCAGGACAATGACCCTAAACATACTGCTAAAGCTACACTGGAGTGGTTTAAAGGGTAAAATTTAAATGTCTTGGAATGGCCTGATCAAAGCCCAGACCTCAATCCAATTGAGAATCTCTGGCATAACTTGAAGATTGCTGTACATCAACACAACCCATCTAACTTGAAGGAGTTGGAGCAGTTTTGTCTTGAGGAATGGGCAAAAATCCCAGTGGCTAGATGTGCTAAGCTAATAGAGACATACCCCAAGAGACTTGCAGCTGCATTTTCAAAAGGCAGCTCTACAAAGTATTGACTTTGGGGGGGGTGAATACCTATGCACACTCCAGATTTCTGTTTTTTCATCTTATTATTTGTGTCACAATAAAACAACAATTTTCACCTTTAAAGTGGTAGGCATGTTGTGTAAATCAAATGGTGCTAACCCCTCAAAAAATCAATTTTAATTCTAGCTTGTAATGCAACAAAACAGGACAAACACCAAGGGGGATGAATACTTTTGCAAGACACTGTACTTGAATCCCTGATAACTCATCCATCCATCCATCCATTATCCGTAACTGCTTATCCTGTGCAGGGTCGCGGGCAATCTGGAGCCTATCCCAACTGACTATGGGCGAGAGGCGGGGTACACCCTGGACAAGTTGCCAGATCATCACAGGGCGACACAACTCAATCCCTGACACAATCCCTGCTAACTCAGTTAGCACTATTTGACTAGTATAGTATTTGAATGGTATAGAGTTATAGAAGGGAAATTATTTTTAATTGCACTGTTCCATGTCACCCAGAAGAGGTTCCCTTTTGAGTCTTGTTCCTCTCAAGGCTTCTTTTTCTTGTATTCTCAGGGAGTTTTTTTTTTCCCCATGCCACAGTGACATCTGGTTTGCTCATTAGGGAAACTTTTTACATTTAATTTTATATCTACTGTATATCTACATATTTTCTGTAAAGCCACCTTGTGACATTGTCCATTGTTACAAGTGCTATATAAATAAAATTGAATTGTTTGTCAGACGTTTTAGTTTTTGGTAATCAACAATCCGTATGTTCTACCATGAAAGAGGCTGAAATATAAAGTGTGTGACATTGGAGGGGTCAGAGAATAT